>NC_080712.1:20952645-21327020 GCF_019097595.1 Hemibagrus wyckioides | reverse complement strand
CACCTGGGGCAGTGATGTGGAACTGCTAACCACTGCACCACTATGTCACCCTAATTTTGAGCATAAAAAGATAAAACGCTGCTATGACTCTATTTATTATTATTTATTATTCTATTTATCTATTTATGTACACTAATACCACTAGGTGGCACTACAAAAGGTGTTGTGCTATTTCACTGTGAAGAAGAAAAGTGAACACGTGCTAGAATAACCCACTGATTCCACACTAATTATAAATTTTAAGTTTTGAAAAAAATTGAGAGTGTACATGTACTGGTAGTAAAATAATGGTAGAATATGGCAAAGATACACTATATTGCCAAAAGTATTCGCTCACCTGCCTTGACTCGCATATGAACTTAAGTGACATCCCATTCCTAATCCATAGGGTTCAATATGATGTCGGTCCACCCTTTGCAGCTATAACAGCTTCAACTCTTCTGGGAAGGCTGTCCACAAGGTTTAGGAGTGTGTTTATGGGAATTTTTGACCATTCTTCCAGAAGTGCATTTGTGAGGTCACACACTGATGTTGGACGAGAAGGCCTGGTTCTCAGTCTCCGCTCTAATTCATCCCAAAGGTGTTCTATCGGGTTGAGGTCAGGACTCTGTGCAGGCCAGTCAAGTTCCTCCACACCAGACTCTGTCATCCATGTCTTTATGGACCTTGCTTTGTGCACTGGTGCACAGTCATGTTGGAAGAGGAAGGGGCCAGCTCCAAACTGTTCCCACAAAGTTGGGAGCATGGAATTGTCCAAAATGTCTTGGTATGCTGAAGCATTCAGAGTTCCTTTCACTGGAACTAAGGGGCCAAGCCCAGCTCCTGAAAAACAACTCCACACCATAATCCCCCCTCCACCAAACTTTACACTTGGCACAATGCAGTCAGACAAGTACCGTTCTCCTGGCAACCGCCAAACCCAGGCTCGTCCATCAGATTGCCAGATGGAGAAGCGCGATTCGTCACTCCAGAGAACGCGTCTCCACTGCTCTAGAGTCCACTGGCAGCGTGCTTTACACCACTGCATCCGACGCTTTGCATTGCACTTGGTGATGTATGACTTGGATGCAGCTGCTCGGCCATGGAAACCCATTCCATGAAGCTCTCTGCGCACTGTTCTTGAGCTAATTTGAAGGCCACATGAAGTTTGGAGGTCTGTAGCGATTGACTCTGCAGAAAGTTGGCGACCTCTTCGCACTATGCGCCTCAGCATCCGCTGACCCCGCTCCGTCAGTTTACGTGGCCTACCACGTCGTGGCTGAGTTGCTGTCGTTCCCAAACACTTCCACGTTCTTATAATACAGCTGACAGTTGACTGTGGAATATTTAGGAGCGAGGAAATTTCACGACTGGATTTGTTGCACAGGTGGCATCCTATCACAGTTCCACGCTGGAATTCACTGAGCTCCTGAGAGCGACCCATTCTTTCACAAATGTTTGTAAAAACAGTCTGCATGCCTAGGTGCTTGATTTTATACACCTGTGGCCATGGAAGTGATTGGAACACCTGATTCTGATTATTTGGATGGGTGAGCGAATACTTTTGGCAATATAGTGTATGACCAAATTGTTAGCTAGATGTTGCCTATACAATTATCCACATATGTTTAAGCAGTGTTATACTGTATTTTGCAGTCATGTGGGATAAAACTAGAATATATCTGAAAAGACTGGGAAACAGGGTTTTCCATAAGTCTATACACATTGGGGAAATTTCATTTTTTCAGCAAAATGTCAAGTTTTCCATACTAAGTTGGAATTCAAGTGCAGTTGCCGTCCTCAAACAAGTCGGCACTACCAGAATTCACATTGCACATCACATTCATAGTGGTGTACCAGAACAAAGATTAACTTCAACTTAAAGGAATGCATTTGAAGTGCAGTGAAATTTAACAAGTTCATCATGAGTGGGAGAGATTAGAGTGTTTATTCCCCTTATGTATTGAGACTTTTGGGACACGTTCTGTGTATAAACTGTGCTTTTTCACAAGGTTAGTATCTGAGTGAGTTTGTCAAATGACTTCATGCCAAACACAACTGTACACAACACAGTATTGTCAATAAAAAGAAAATATACATAATAAATAAATAAATAAATAAATAAATAAATAAATAAATAAATAAATAAATAAATAAATAAATAAATATAAGTGCAAAAGATTAGGGTTTGTTTATTGAAACAGTAGGGTTTTATCATGAGTTGCTTTAATGTCTAGTTCAAGCTTTGTTACTGTGTGGGTGAATGCATGTGAAGAAACCAATGCATTCTAAAATGTAATCATATAGACTAAAATAGATAATGCGACCTGTTTGCACGGTAATATGTTTTGGACTATTTCTTTGATAAGAAAAGAACCAAGACCAGTTCACATCCTATGGATTCTTCTGTGTCTTTGTTATAAAAATACAGATTGTAAACTGCAACCAGTGCCGTGCTGGAAGAGGTCTGATTTCTGGTCAAATGAATGCTGTTGCAACTAATGTAAAGTGATTTTAATGATGAAAGGAGAAATGAATTGTTGCTTATTTTCAGTTCCTTTGAAAATGACACCAAAATGACTGAACTAGACAAAAATGTATATCTTAAATATTTTGTTTATTTGGAATAAGACTCCATACTGCACATGAGTCATACTGCACATTTTTGGAAATGTGCCATTTCAGTTTGTCCCACTTGCTCTACCCACATAAAAATTTCCCTTGCTGTAACTTTTTTGTTGGGTCCCATGAGATTCTAGTCTTGATGAACACCTCTACTCCAAGCCTAACCTGTATTCTGTGCTCTTGGCCACAGGGAGTCTGATAGCAAGTGGGGCAGAGCTCTGTCCTGTGTGCACACAAACATGCTGTAAGTGGGACAGATCTCCCACCTAACATGCCATTCCTGCAAGCACTCTTGTCTCGGATGCTCACATTCTAGTTCTAGAGGCTTCTGAAGGACATTCTTCTCAAACTTTTTGAGAACACGCACATTTAACAAGGAAACCAATCCATCATCAGCTCTTGCACCCCTGTAGCACATTTCCTAAAGCGTTCAGGATCCTCCAGACTGCCTGCATTTATTCCCACCAAGATCCCTGGCGAGCACCTAAGTCCTTGTGTTGGACGTCTCTCTGCCTCCTGTCCTTGTGGAACTAGCTTACATCACACTACTGATGGCCTGAAGCCTGATTTCCACTGAAACTTTAATAGTTCTTTAATCTTTTAAACAGGCTCAGTGATGGACTGACCTAAGATGACAGAGGGAGAATGCCGCTGGCTGAACGCAAGGTCAACTGGGCTGCGGAAGCATACCAACCCTGCCTGTGTGTGTGTATTGGCCTGGACGTGAAATGTGATGCTGATGCAAGTAGCTTTTGCCTGGCACAGCAGAAATGAGCTGAAGCGACTCCATCTTTATTTGAGCTGTCAGACCAGAGGCCATACCGACCACTGAGAAAATATTACAAACCAAGCAGACCAGTGCCGGCAGGAAAATATTACACCTTGGTGATACTCCCATCACACCACTGTTACACGGAATGGACTGTCCAGGGGCTATTCGGGTGCTGTTCCTCTTACCTCCTCAATGCAGCAGCTAATGAAATCAACTCTAAGTGATCATTTGTCTGCAAATAGAGACAGTCTGTTACATTTCCTTGCTTCCAGCTTTAAAGAAAACAGGCAGTACTACTTCAAAGGTTTGAAGGAAAATAAACTTCTCAGCATTTCCTAATCAACTAAAAGACCCCAGAGCTGTGAGGTGCCCTCTCAAACAAGCTCGAGTTATTAGAATATGTTAAAATGATTAAGATCAGATTTTTTTTTTATTGTTCATGGAGTTTAGTTCAGGATGTCTAACATATAGCACATGGACACCATTTTTCACACCATTCTATGTAAACTATACAGATTGTTGTGAATGTAAAAACCCAGATGAAAGCAATTTCTAATAACAATTGACACCAATAACCATGGTCAACAGTCAAAGCCTCTGAGATCACATTTTCCCACATGCTGATGTTTGATGTGAAGCTCTTGGCCTGTATGTGCATGATTTTATAAACTGGACTTTATTGGTTCCCAATAAAGTCAGTATATGTATTTGGATGTTTCCAATCAAAAGTTTATCAGCTTTACAAGCCAAGTGCTTCTTGGGCAATAGGAGGTGAAAGAAGTAGTTTTATTTTAAATATCACAAGGATCTATCTATCTATCTATCTATCTATCTATCTATCTATCTATCTATCTATCTATCTATCTATCTATCTATCTATCTATCTATCTATCTATCTATAACTCAGCATACCATTTTGGACAATTTCTTGCTCCCAAATTTGTGGGAACAGTTTGGGGATTGTCCCTTCCTGTTCCAACATGACTGCACACCGGTGCACAAAGCAAGACTATTAAAGACATGGATGAGTGAGTTTGGTGTGGAGGAACTTGATTGTCCTCACCTCAACCCGATAGAACACCTTTGGGATGAATTAGAGCGGAGACTGCGAGCCATTCCAAAACTGGGATGTCTGCCTTTACATGCACATGAATGTAATATGGAGTTGGCCCACTCTTTCAGCTATAACAGCTTCAAGTCTTCTGGGAAGGCTTTCCACAAGATTTTGGAGTGTGTTTATGCGCATTTGTGAGGTCAGACACTTTCTTGCTCGCAGTCTCCACTCAAATTCATCCCAAAGGTGTTCTATTGGGTTGAGGTCAGGACTCTGTGAAGTTCCTCCACACCAAACTCACTCATCCATGTCTTTATAGACCTCGCTTTTTATACTGGTGTGCAGTCATATTGGAACAGGAAGGGGTCATCCCCAAACTGTCCCCACAAAGTTGGGAGCATGAAATTGTCCAAAATGTCTTGGTATGCTGAAGCATTAAGAGTTCCTTTCACTGGAACTAAGGGGCCAAGCCCAACCCCTGAAAAACAACACCTGAATTCAATGATTTGGAGGGGTGTCCCAAAACTTTTGGCAATATAGTGTATATGAATGAATACAGTATATAATTTACAGGTGAATTTTAAAAGTAACTGCTGTCACTAACTCACTGATCAAACTTTTTTGCAATTTAAGGTCCAGGCATTTATGTTAGCTATTTTATTTATTGTTTGGATGATGTGCAATAAAATTACACATTCGGTATATTGTAAAACCATCATTAAAAACAAAACATAACAAAAAAACGCACATTTATTGCAGTGTGTTCATGTGTGGAAATGTATGTTTTATATGTTTGGCTATTCAGAATCTACCTTTCAGATAAATGAATACATTTAAAAGGAGCTGTTCTTGTGTTATTGGTCTACTAAACTGAATTTTTTGTTCAGGCCCACCTGACAGTGGACTAAATGTAATGTGCCACATTAACTAAAATGAGTAACGGGCCACATTCCCGCCTACCATCACTCAGAATGTATGACTGCATTCGCAATATAATGGGATTATTTCTGAACTGGACAAACAAAAGGAAAATTCTCTGACTGCATTTTGAATCAGAATCAAGGGCAATCATTTTCAGTGGCTATGGAGGAGTAGAGTATAACAGCAATGAGAAAAAGCATCACTGTTAACATCGTTAGTTGTTGCTATGGTAGAAGTGCTTCAGCTTCAGAAGGAATGTTTTGTTTCTCAAGATCCTTTCTGTACTACTGTGCAAATTTTTATTACTTCTATACTGAATATATACAGTATATACAGATATTAAAAGTTTGGGCTTGCAGAGTAGGGGATAAAAAAATCTCTTCTTTAATAGGATGTGAGATTTGGCAGTCTTCTCCCTAAAGGAAAACACTACTTGCCTGCCATTTTCCTCAAACAGAAAAATGCTGATATAGTTCTGCCTTATCTAAAGTGTTGTGGATAAATGAATGACATTAGATAAATGAAAAAATCAGAAGTAAATGCTTGCTTCCTAAGGTTCCCTGGCTGGTTTAATGACACTAAGCCCTGTCATATAGTGTCAGTCCTGAAGGACATGCTGAGTATGAATTTAGTGTGGTATCATAAGTTAGGGCACAGAACAGGATGCTGGCCTAATTACTCAAGTAGCTCATCAGACTCGGAGCAACAAAAAGGATGAGGATTACTATAGTGTGGGAGGAAGATAAAACTTCAAATGCTGGAAGGTTGAATGTTGGCTCAGCGAATCGAATGCAACGGGCAAATCTTCTGAACATGCTCACACACATTATATAGACAGTTGCTTAAAATTAGATCCACATTACAAATATGTGACTGTGTGCCTGAGTAAGTGTATGCATCTCTGTGCATATGTGTTTTTAGATTGTATTAATGCACCAAAACTGAAACCAGAAAGTCTGGATTTTAATATTTAATCCTTTTTTCAGAATAATATGCATGCATAATTTGCTATGTATTTATGCTCTGTTTCATTTTTAAAAAAGGAAATTTAAATAGGGAAGATAAGCACTAATGTTATTGAGTGTTAATTCTGGTATTAATGATGCTGCTTAGGTTCATGGCACTGAAAAAGAATCCAGCACTGTTTTGTGTCACGTTTTGATCTTGAAGGATGTCCCTGTGATCAGTGCACAGTCCAGACGATGACAGAGACACAGACCTTGAGACTCGGGTCATCAGATAAACACAACAGAGAAATGAAGGGTAAGTACAAGGTAATCTGTTAAAGTGACAGGCATGACAAATACAGAAGCTGGAAGTCCTCATGTATTATTTGCATTCTAGGATATATTTTTTTGCACATTAAATTGGATTAGACAGCTGTCGTGTCTACTATAGGTGACAATGCTCAACTTGGACATCTGCTTATCTTCAGTATGTCTATAATTAGTCAATGTTGCTCATTCTAATAGACATACCTCATCCTTCTTCTAGTAAATAATAGTGTTTTTTTTTTTTTTTTAATTATGAAGGACAAGCAATGTTACACAAGCACCTCCAGATGGAGTAGCCTATTAGCTAGCCATTTCTCATTCTCTTAACTTTCAGCTCTGTTTAAACTGTGTGAGTGTGTATCTGTTTGTGTATGCAAGATTTAATGACGTCCTAAGGGTGTGTTTATGTGAATGAATATAGCATATATTCAAAGTAAAATTTGAAAAGCAACTGCTGTCACTTCAACATTAATCTAGCTTAAGATAGACAGACAGACAGATAGACAGATAGATAGATAGATAGATAGATAGATAGATAGATAGATAGATAGATAGATAGATAGAAATTGTACAAATGAACAAGTGCAGATAAATATGTAAATATGTACATCAATAAATAAAGCTATGTGCATAGAGAAGTATGTGCAAGTTGTATTCACAGTATATAAAGTGTTGAGTGTAATCATAAATTTATGCAAAATGTGTGCATTATGTACATTGTATATAAAACAGTACATTTACTCTTCCATATTTGGATGATATGCATTAAAATGTTTGAAAATTTTAATATAAAATCAATTCATTTTAAACCCATAAGTTGTCTTATCCCACTCAGTTAGTTTACCCCCAAATTAATTGAGTTCATATAAGCCTTGCTTGTATTCCCCAAAACCCACACAGCCATCCATCCAAAGCCATTGCAAAGAGAATGCACATGGTCTAGTAAATGTCAGGCCTGGTTTGTTGTCGAAGGATCAAACCCCCGAATTGTGTTTAAGGAGTCGACACAAGGAGCAATAAAGGGAGAGATAAAATGAACAAATGGTAAATAAGCGGAGGATGAGCCTGCAGCTCTATTGTGCTCCACTTTGATGACGCTGACAGATGCAATAAAAAACTCATATGAAGGAGCAAGATCAAAGCAGGCTCACGCAGACTTTAAGAGACTCAATAAAATAATATCGCACTTTTACTTCAGAGCAGATTCTAGGTTGAGAGATATAGCATACCCACATGGCAGTGGGAAGGTAAAAGACTCTAAAAGTCTGTAAAATAACGTACTGTTTCTGTAGTTTTGTCTGTTGGAATGACATACACACCTGGCTTAGATAAATCTGTGGCCTGCTTATTTACCCTTCTGTCAATCTGGTCTAAGTGGGCAAGTAACATCCATCTGGTCTTCAAGATGAACTGCTAGATTCAATCTGTACTCTGGCACTGTCCAGTAAAGTGGTCACTGACCAGCCACAGACATAGACTTACAAGATCTTTAAGGTCTTTAGATCTTTACCAAGTGAGGACAATAGCATATAGACTGAAGTCAGTCTTTTAGGATTTTAGTAGCAGATATTAGCCACTTAATTTGTATGATTTTATTCTTCTACATGGTTTAACAAAAGACAACAAGTCTGTGGTCTTAAAAAGGCTTATTCAGTACATTAAAGCTTTTGATACCAATATGTGAAGGAGGAGGATAGGACAACAGCTTACCAAGATTAGTGTAAAAAACACGAAAGCCCTATTTTAAGAAGCACCCAACATCAATAGCAATCTGTCAAAGCACAAACACGTAAATACGTAATAAATAACCCAGACAGACAGCAGCCATCTGTTTACACTGGCACAGCTTTAGTGGAGTCTCCTCAATGTTCCCTTAATGAAGTCATATAATGGCAGTGTTTGTGCTCATAAAACTCTTTATTGAGGTCTGTCACTGCTGATAGAGTGAGTATGCCTTTATAAACACCTTAATTGTACTTTTTATACTTCGCTACCTCATTGTGAATTGCTGTCACAGGCACTGGAAGCATATCTAGGACAGCATTACAAGCCCAACATTAGAACAATGTGTTATGTAAACAACATTTATGAAATTTAAGTAAGAACTAAAACACCATGGGGCTTGATTATTTTGCAATAACAGCAGGTCTTGAAGTGTTTTAAACTTCTTATGCCAGCAATATGCCAATGTTTATATTTTTGTTAATTAAAGAACAACATATACATTTTGTCCATTTCTAGTTACATTTAATGTTGTGGAAATCAAATGCAATGTACTAAGGCTGAAAGTCACCTAGGAAATTAATAATTAATATGTAATAATTAATCACCTAAGAAATTAATAGTTCATATGCATGACTGAAAATCAGGGATGAAATTGGAAGACGTATGATTCACTTTAACAAGTTCTGAACTTCTCGTGGCCATTAAACAATTAGCACTTAAATACATTTTGAATATTATTTTTCATACTTTGCATGAGGTGTCATTTATGCAAATCCTCTTTGGAAACACGCCCCAGTAACAGCATACATATATTGATGCTGATCCAATGCAAAACACACACACACACACATACTTTAAGCATGAAGAATGATAAATTATTTGATCAAAGGCTCAAACCTAATTAATCTGAATATCCTTGTGTGTGTGTGTGTGTGTGGGGGCTTTCTACAGGTGTACAAAGAGGTGTGCATATATCATTGGGAATTTGCACTACAAGCCATAGATGTGTCAGATTTAATTCTATCCTTAATTCCTAAAAAAAATAATCAGGCTCACAAAGCTCCTGTGTATGCTCTGGATGAACAGTTAATCATTATTAATCTGAAGAACAAATCAAATCTCAGCTTGATGAAGGAATGCAAGGACTGTTGTCTATATGAGACATACAGAGTTAGTGAGTGACCAGCCTGTTATGATTTCGAGCTTTCCTTTGCGGCATGTCAGTGTAACGTCTGGGACCCCCGCCCTATGCGGGGCTCGACCCCAGACGCCCGTGGTGTGTGTGCGCACGCCAGCACACGGTGTAATGAGACCCATGCGCAGGATTCAGCGAAGCACTGCTTTTATTACATTTAAGACGCAACATAGGGAAACAAACGTAACACAAGACATGGCGTGGTTAACTAAACAAAACGAAAACAAAACCTAGACATTAGCTTGGAGATGGAACCTGGCAAACAAAACCAACAGAAACCACGGTACAGATAACAATCATGGACAAGGACACAAGCACAAGGATCCCTATTTATAGGGGTAGACATTAGGGCTAATGGGATACAGGTGACAATCAGGATAGGAACAATAGGAAGGGCGTAACAAAAGACACACAAAGAAGCAGGCTTCCAAGGTTCACCTGCCAGCGCCCTCTCTGGGCCTGGCAGGGAACTGTCCAGCTGTTCCTGACAGTCAGCCTCATAAAAGAGACAATAAAATGGGCCCTCATATTTTCCCTCTTTTTCGAGAGCTGAGACTAATGTAGCAGAGAATGCTTCTATAATCTCTTAAATGGAGGTCACTGATGCAGTTAGGGTGCAAGGTGAATTTGCAGGGTCTTACAGGTTGTTAAACTGAGGCTCTATAAGGTCACAACCATACCGAGGTTAAAAAGGAACACTGGCCTGAACTCAGGAAAGTCTATTTTTAAGTTAGGTGAATTTAATATTGAATGCTTTGAACTGGCTGATTGTCCTGCATTAATCTCAACATTACAGGACCGGTTCCTGAGCTGGATCCTGAAAGGAACCAAATCTTAAACTTATTGTCACAATGTATTAGTCTGATGAAGACTTATAATCAGTACAAGCGAGTTCCCAGCCTCTGTATTTCCTTTCCAGCGGGATCATAAGTGGTCAAAAAGCACTAGCAGTGACACCTCCGCCAGCCCTGGGCAATCAGTGCAAACAGCATGACCTCTCTGCACCAATCAGAGATAATCACTAGTTACTGCATTCTCAAACCACATGTACTAAGCCTCACAGGCAGAGAAAGGCAAGGCCAGTACATCAGGGGTAATTACCAGTTTATCATATAAAGCCCAACCACATTTGTCCGAGTCTGTGCATTAACAGGATAAAATTAAAGGGCAAGTTAAACACGGAAGAGTTGCCAATTTCAAGTGAAAATGCGAATGAACCATGCTGGAGGTCACTAGAAAAAGGCCTAGTTCTGTTGTATAAACTGAATAAAAAGCATATTTTTGCAGAGACAGAAAGATCTGATAACTGTAGTGCAGAGGTAAGATCTCTGCACTAAACTGCTTAACCTTCTCATACAGGAGTCTGTATGTGTACATGACACAGCAAGATTGAGTGTGAGCAGAATCTATGTGTCAGGATTTAGCAATGGTGAAGCGCAACAGGGATCAGAGAGGGTAGATAAGGGAATAACAGACAGGGGGCAAACATAAGGTACAAGTATAATTTAACTATCCACCAAACGTATGGTGATCTTTTGGTAGTAGTAGATCACATATAATTCATGCAGAAGCAAATCAATCAATATTTTTTCGTTAATAACAAAATGTGTCTTTGAAGCCCTTAATGTCCCTTAGGCTATTATGCTTAGTAATTTAAGCACAAATGCAAAAATATTGCTAAATCATTGTGATGGTGTATACCAGGGCACTCTAAATATGCAACAGAGCATAACCCTCAGAGAGTCAGATGATAAGTAGATGTAATTCATTATAGTGGAGATATATTCCAAGGCTAAGAGAGCTAGAGGCAGCAGTGGGCTATATGAGCCTGCCATGCTACTACTGATGGGGTGATATTTTATCTTCCTGTTGAGTGCTGCATATTCATACACTCTTATGTCTTGTGCTCTGGTGTGTGTGTGTGTGTGTGTGTGTGCATGTGTCTCACATTATGACCTATGTGAATAAGTAATAATGACAGATGAGTTTAGCATAGTGACATACGGTAATAGAAAATCGTTTATTCATGAAACTCACACAGTGCGTTCTCCTATAACCCCAATAAACTTCAATAAAACCCAAGTGTACCAACATCATCCATCACCTCCCGCCGTCCATGTTTTTTTGGCGCCATCTCCAAGGCCACTAGTTGCTATTATGGGATCGCACCCTTACCTCATATTCTCTGAGGCATTTTTATAGCTCAGCAAGAAGTCCATGCTGCCTATTACTGACCCTGATGTGATGTCCAAGTCACATGGCTCGAGTAATTGGGGGCCCTGACTATTATGTGACCTGCTTAGCTCTGCATTTTGCACTGTCCATGAAGTTTTCTGATCAGACAAGGACAATCAATAAATATATTTCTCCAGGATTTGATTCTGTGGTCATTTTCACTGATATTATTATGAATGTTACTATAACAGAAGGAACAGCTGTTCCTTAACCCTAAAGCTAGTTTCAAAGCTGAAGAAAAATTTCTTTCACACAAAAACCCTTGAATATTTTTGATAGAGACTGCCATGTACGCTATATGGGCAAAATTATGTGGACACCGGACCTTCACACCTATATGTGGGCCTTCACCAAATTGTTGTCACAAACTTGTCTTGAATGTCTTTGTATGTTGGAGTATTTGCCTCCCTAGATCCCTGGATTTCCCTTCACTGGGACTGAGGGGCCAAACCTTTTCCAGCATGACAATACCTCTGTGCACAAAATAAGCTCCATACAGACATTTGCCAAGGTTAGAGTGGAAGAAATTGGGTGTCATGCACAGAGCCCTGGCCTCAACCCCACTGAACACATTTGGGACAAATTGGAACACCAAATGACCCCAGGACTCCTCAATGGACATTACCTGAACCAACAAATGCTCTTGTAAATAAAAGGGCAATAGTCCACAGCCACACTCCAAAATCTAGCCAAAAGCTAGATTGTAAAAATGATGGGATGTAGGGGGATGGGATTTCAACAATCGTATATAAGTGTGATGGTCAGGTGTCCACATATTTTTGGCCATATGGGATAATTTGTCAAAAGCAAGTAGTAGGTAAGGATGTTATTAGTCTAAATTGGCATAAGATTGTGTTTTAACAAAAAATTACAACAAAAAATTATAGTAAAGCTGCTTTATTTCTTTTTGGGTAACCATTCATTAAACTGAAGTATATGTACAAATCCCTATTATTGTCAGTATCTTCTGGCAATCCCCTTAAGGGGTGAGCTTACAGAACCTTAAAACCCTGAATATTCATCAAAGTGTAATAATGCATACCATTTTGACTCGTTGAAATCCTTCAAAGCTGCTTCCCACTCTCTAGGTTCTCACCAGCTGTTTTTTTCCCCTTCATCTTCTTCTTCTTCGTCTTCTTCTTCTTCATCATCTTCTTCTTCTTCTTACGTCAGTCAAGTCACTCTACCATGGGTATTTCTGTGCCTGTATATACTGCCAGTTGCCATGGCATCTCAGATAGTCCCTGACAAGTGTGATATGACGGCACAGACTACACATCTACAATGTATGCAAACTAACATTCCTGCTTAAAATAATATTTTAAAAAGTCTGATGGAATCTGAATGGAATAGTTTGAAAAATTATTTGAACAATTTGATAAATTGTTTTAGGTTTAGAGCATTAATATCTAATGACAGACACATGACATATTTTAGGACACTCCAACACTTCAGGCCCATTGCAGCACTGTTGCGTAGTGTTAATTTGATAGAATTATGAATTCTTTTTTCACTTGTTTGAATAATTATTGGTGAAATTAACCTTAAGACAACTGAGTTTCAATATTAGGAGTGGGTTACTGCTTACTATCCCAGTTTAACCAAGACAAGACAACAACAGTGAGTGCAAAGACAAAAGGAAATGTGTGACAGATGACAATGCAGACAGACAGGATATGAAAGAGGAAAAAGGTGAGTGATAGGCCACATATATAGACAAATGAGGTAAGAGGAAGGGGGAGATACATGCAAAACTACTTTTTTTTCTTTCTTTCTTTTTTCTTTCCTTCCTTTTTTTTGGGCGCCTTGTAGCTGGCACTATTGTCAGAGCTGGGCTGTTATACAAAATTAATTTACACCTTCTGATCAATCCGTTTTGAGAATTCAACAATATTGTGGTTGAAAACCCTTACGTTTTTTTTTTAGTTTTCCTTTTTTATCCATTTTGGAATGAAAATGATATGAATCAAAATGTTATTTTCTAGTAAAAATACATCATACGGTAAAGCCTTTAAAGTAACACAATCAACACATTTTGGTTCATGAACAAATCTATAAATGCATTCTTTAACGACTACCTAGAATAAAGTGAAATATTTCCTCCCACCTCTCAAAGATTTGTGGCAGGTGGTTTGGCTATAGTACATTGCCCCAGGTGTGAATGTTTGTGTGCATGGCGCAGTGTGATACAGTTATATCATCCAGGGTGTATTCCCAGGCTCCAGATCCACTACTAACCACACCAGGATAAAGCAGATAGAGAAATGAATGCATATTTATATGTTGAAATTAGTAATTATAGTGCAACAGCTTAGATATGTTTACAGCTCACGTAAAGCAATGATGGGTGAGCTTCACTCTGCTTTGAGCTCCCTCTCCAATTTCACCCCTGTGTGTCACAAGTGTCACTTGTGGTCAGAGATGGTCATTTACTCATTAAGACACTAATCACAAGTAAATGATTTTGACAAAATAGGTTCAGTCTTTTTCATAAAAGTCCAGTAAGCCCAGTAGCCAGTCTGTCACAACTAGAATCTGTGTACTACAACATATAATACTCTTGTGTCACAGTTGGTGCATTATTATGGATCATTGGTTCGACTGTGCAGCCCTCTGGGAAAGGTGTAGTGGTCTTAAGTCCAGATGTCATCTGACTGCTGCTCTAATACAAGATTTATTTCCTTAGTTTAGTTCTTTGAATATTGTTTTGTTTTGATTCAACATTTGAAATCATATATAGTTTTTGTGGTGGCAGACAATAATGAAATTGATACCGGCAATAACAAATGACAGAGAAGGAAAAAGAAAAATAAGCAATAGATATTTGTGCGCTGTAGAGATTATGAATGAGCATATGCAAGTCTGAGACTGATGTCCACACCTACTTAAATTTTCATTCATAGCTTGTGTTTTCAATTTCCTTAGCCTTTTATAGAAGGATAAATCAAAGCATGGTTAAAACTGTAAAATGCTGTATGTCCAGATCGATCTTTATTTGTGTTACATGCTAATTGATTGTGATGATTCCCTTGACATTTGTGATTATAAGATGGTAATCCTTTATGATGTTTAATTATTCAGTGTGCACACAATTATAAGATCTGTCAGTATTTTATGTTATGTAGCTTAAAGCTGTTGATAAATAGAGGGTAGTGTGCAGGAGAAATTCAGATCACTCTCATTCTTTTAGGTTTCCACCCACTGCAGCATCCTGCCAACCTCAGAAGCAAATTTCAGGTTCAAATTGTTCAGGTTTATTTTAAATAGTTTTAAAGGAGACAATTGTGTATTTCAGATCAATTAAAAATACTCTGAAAATATTTTCTAGAATGCCTTAGCTCCAGTCTCTGTCCTCTGCCTAACCCCCACAGCAGTGAATATACACACAGGCCACAGGGTTTGATACAAGAAGCAACAATTAGGAAAGAAATCAAATTGTGAGACAGCAGAAAGGTCATCATAGTAAACACCCGCTGCCCTAAGATGAATGACCGACTTCCAGTTTTGACTTCAGAGAGAGAAATGAAACAGGCAGAAAAAGTAAGTGAGAAAAAGAGCGTGTGTAATTTAAGCCTAATTGAATATGGCACTGCCAATAATGACTTCAGTGCACACCATCTACTTCGTCTCTTTGTGTCATCCTTTTTCCTATCTTATAGATTCATGTGAATCTGTAACACACTCCATTGTCTAGATTTAGTTTGTGTGAAAATGAATACATGTTAATTATTATTGCTTTACTTGCTCATTTGCTCATGGATATTGTTATAGTTTTGCTAATATGAATTCTAGAGCTATTGTAGTAAACAATATCAGCCAAATATTTACTTGTCTCCTCATACCTATTTCACTAATATGAATGAATGAATGAATGAATGAATGAATGGACTGGTAGTAGGTAACTAATGTAAATCATTAGCATGACATATAAACTTAAAGGGATTGCACTTACCTAAAGATGCATTTTCGATATCTTTGTACATCCAGATAAAACACTGTGCAACATTAATGTTAATGTGTAGCAATCTTGGCAGTATGCCACTCAGACCTTTGGGTAGGAATACACATTAGCTGTTTATTTGGGTTCATGACCTTGGCATGGTAATCAGCAAGACATGTTAAGACTTTTCTCAAAACAAATCATGTTGGAGCTTTCCAGCCGGTTCACTGCTTTCTGTTTGGCCTTGGATTTACTCTGTCTACAGCCTCACACATACACACCCAGCTCACCTCCAAGACAGAGGGAGAAATCACATGAATATATGTGGGACAAAAGGGCTCAGGTGTGGCATGTTAGTCATTACCCCTCGAGCATGTCCTGAAATACCTCTCTCCCAATGCAGACCATGCAAAATTATACCTCACCAGCTACATAGATGCAGATTTGTGCTGCAGGTTTTGAAGTCTGCTTCAGAGAAAGAATAGCTACTTATCTGCTTTTCTTATCTACTACACAAACAATCTTTTTACAGTTTGCTAAATGACCCTGTAGAAATACTAAACACATCAAAAAGATAAAAGTTTGTGTTTTTTCTAATAATAAAATATTTTTACTGCCCGGATCTTTCCTCCAGGTTCTTAAATGGTGTGTTTTCAGAATGGCTTCAAGTGTGAACCCTCTCTTATAGACCAATTTTGATGATCAAAATAAATGCGTTTTTTATGAGCTTAAAATTGCATTTTGTTTTTTGAACTGCAGATAACTTATGTGCTGCCAAGTTTTAGTAGAGGATAAGTTTCTCAAAAGAGTTGTTTACTTTAACCCCAAAAAAACACTACAGTATCAAAGTGTGCCAGATCCCTCTGGGGAATTATATTGAATCCAGACATCACTGCAAATCTCCTGATATCTGGAACGTTGATGCAAACCTCTTACCATGATGTAAATGGTACAGCCTCCTACAAAGCATAGAAAACTTACCACTGTGTGTTTCAAACTAGTGGAGGATTGAGAAGAATGTAAAGTGCTTGACTATGGCACACAACCATGCAGTTGCCAGATTGGCTGCAATGTTGCATAGCGACATGGGAAAGATGGAGCATCGCAATATTTTGGTGTACCAATTTGGAATAAGAATAAAGCCATAAGACCTGATTAACACATAGGACTTTAAATAAAATTAGAAGCATACCAGTGAAAACACACTAGTTACTTCACCAATTGTTTCAGTAGGAGTGTAGGTTGGTGTAAGAGATATATTTATACACTGAATAAAACTGCAAAAATACTCATGACATTTGCTTCTTTACCTTTTTGTGTAGAGATACATTCTAAATGTAGAGATACGCCTTTCTACAAATCAGAATTGCTGACTGTTATTTATGAACTATCTTAACCACCAGGCTATTCCTGTTAACCTTCAAATGTTTAGATGAGGCTCTAAATCAGGTTCAAGACCACGTCCCACGTGCTATTGAGAAAATGGTATCCATATCCTTGCCTCCTTTGTTCATCTATCTCTGCTGACCTCTTGGTCAGCAGGATCATCACTCTATGTCATGGTGACTAATGAACATTGATAGCCTTCCAGTAGGACACTGGGTAATCCCTGGAGCATGCTGAGGAGACAGCAATCAATAGATACTGTTTAATAACTGTCCCACTCTTCAACTACACATGCTGATGGCTGTTCGGACACTCCAGGTCTCACAAAGTTTCTTTTACATTTTAACCTTTTATGGCAAACAGGCTGTTGGTTGCAAGCATTCTGAATGAAATATGATTTTTGAGTTTTTATTATTTTTTAAAATAATGTATATATTAGTATGCCTCAAATCTAACACATTTTCTAGATTCGATTAAACCCTCACTGTAAAAACACTTGTACAAACTATAGTTTATATCTTTCAAAAATTTAATTATAAAATAATTATTACTCCTCTGAATGTGTGTGTGAATGTGTGTGAGCATACATTCCTGAATTTACTATGACCCTGACCAGGATATAGAGGTTTTTGAAGAAGAATGACTGACTGAATGAATGATTACAGTGCTGACTTTTTCATATTATTGAATCCATTCATCTCAGTGCAACTAATGCAGACACTGAATCTAATCTCTACTCAGTAAGGAAGCCTAATGCACTTTTCCAGTAAACCTGTAAAAATATAATAACAGTGGTTCCCAAACAATGTCTGTTATGAATTTATTGCAGCTCTAAGCATTGACCCCCTCTACATTTTAAATTCCAGATGCATAATTTAGAACTATTGTAACTATTGTACACATTTTATTATTTTATACACACACACAAACATATACCTGGAGTGACTCAGAGGACCCTGGTTTATACTTGCCATTTGATTATGGGTGTGCACATGGAAGCACAGATAGTTTATACACTGGTTTGCACATGTATGCACATCTGGAACATTAAATGTGGCATTCACTAGCAATGTGGCATTCACTAACATCCTAGACATGTTCTTGAGTAGTAGATATGTATGCATTATAAAACTTATAACAGAATTCCTACACTGTTGCAGTATTTCATCAATGCCTTTATTTTTTTGATAATAAACTAAACTGCATTTAAATGTGATCTAAACTTAATTTTAATTACATTAGTGTTTAATTTTTAAAAATGTTCAGCATTTTAGTACACAAATCTGTCACTGATGTTTCTAATATTAATTTGTGAAATAAATTAATAAATCAAAAGAGGTAAATTAAGTGGCTCCACATGGAGGGGTCATGATGCTGAGTTTGGCCAATGACCAAATGTCTTTAAAACCATAAAAAAATCCCACAGCAGGGAAGGAAGGCCACTACAATTGGTACAGTATGGCACTGGTGATGCTAATTTCTACTAGAAGCAAATAACCACCATCTTATAGGAATTATTTACTTCAAAAATGCTATAATTTCTTAATGTTTTCACTGTTATTAAAGACTGCTTATCATACCTTTCACGTCATTTTTACACCTAATCCAAATCAGAATTATTTTATTTGCCAAGTACACTTGCATGTGCTAGGAATTTGTCTCAGTGGAATTGGTGTAACATACATTAACAAAGTATACAAATAAAAATTAAAGATATAAAATAATATACACAACATTGCAGCTACAAGCAACTTGGATCCAGTCATGCAAATAACATAATTTATGCAAATAATAAAATCAATAAAAAGGCAGCAAAAGAACAAACAACAAAAGATTAATTGCATATAAATTATATATATTTATATAAAATATAAATTTGTTAACATACACTATATTGCCAAAAGTATTCGCTCACCCATCCAAATAATCAGAATCAGGTGTTCCAATCACTTCCATGGCCACAGGTGTATAAAATCAAACACCTAGGCATGCAGACTGTTTTTACAAACATTTGTGAAAGAATGGGTCGCTCTCAGGAGCTCAGTGAATTCCAGCGTGGAACTGTGATAGGATGCCACCTGTGCAACAAATCCAGTCGTGAAATTTCCTCGCTCCTAAATATTCCACAGTCAACTGTCAGCTGTATTATAAGATCGTGGAAGTGTTTGGGAAGGACAGCAAATCAGCCACGAAGTGGTAGGCCACGTAAACTGACGGAGCGGGGTCAGCGGATGCTGAGGCACATAGTGCGAAGAGGTCACCAACTTTCTGCAGACTCAATCGCTACAGACCTCCAAACTTCATTTGGCCTTCAGATTAGCTCAAGAACAGTGCGCAGAGAGCTTCATGGAATGGGTTTCCATGGCCGAGCAGCTGCATCCAAGCCATACATCACCAAGTGCAATGCAAAGCGTCGGATGCAGTGGTGTAAAGCACGCCGCCACTGGACTCTAGAGCAGTGGAGACGCATTCTCTGGAGTGACGAATCGTGCTTCTCCATCTGGCAATCTGATGGACGAGTCTGGGTTTGGCGGTTGCCAGGAGAACGGTACTTGTCTGACTGCATTGTGCCAAGTGTAAAGTTTGGTGGAGGGGGGATTATGGTGTGGGGTTGTTTTTCAGGAGCTGGGCTTGGCCCCTTAGTTCCAGTGAAAGGAACTCTGAATGCTTCAGCATACCAAGACATTTTGGACAATTCCATGCTCCCAACTTTGTGGGAACAGTTTGGAGCTGGCCCCTTCCTCTTCCAACATGACTGTGCACCAGTGCACAAAGCAAGGTCCATAAAGACATGGATGACAGAGTCTGGTGTGGATGAACTTGACTGGCCTGCACAGAGTCCTGACCTCAACCCGATAGAACACCTTTGGGATGAATTAGAGCGGAGACTGAGAGCCAGGCCTTCTCGTCCAACATCAGTGTGTGACCTCACAAATGCGCTTCTGGAAGAATGGTCAAAAATTCCCATAAACACACTCTTAAACCTTGTGGACAGCCTTCCCAGAAGAGTTGAAGCTGTTATAGCTGCAAAGGGTGGACCGACGTCATATTGAACCCTATGGATTAGGAATGGGATGTCACTTAAGTTCATATGCGAGTCAAGGCAGGTGAGCAAATACTTTTGGCAATATAGTGTAGTTACACTATAAAGCTTAAAGCTTTGATGTACAATGACATCAATACTTTTGGTTGGGGGCAATCAAATTCATGCAGGAATACCACTGTGATTTTGTCAGTACTGTTAAATGCCCTGGGCGACTAGCAGGTTGTTGAAAGTTAAAAGAAGTAATAAAACAAATTATGTTTTAATCCACGTTTTATCCCTGTTTATCCACTGCTGTTTTTTTAAAGACCTAGTGGTGTACAATCTCAGTATTAACATTATTCAATGCTATAACTCAGCAAGTCAACCGGTACAGTCTGAAACTGAGGGCATTAAAGAGAATGGTGACTAACTCATTTAGCTGACAGTCTGCAACTAATCTAAGCAATCTATGCAGCAGTTTCTTGGCCTCTGCAAAGACCGCCTGGAAATGGGCTTTATTGAATAAATAGAACAAGCCAAGGTAATGAAAATAGAGATCAGGGAAATTAACTGTTTTGTAATTGTAAGCTATCCAACAGCTGACTGCCCTTCCATATGTGGGTACATGCTTTCACAGTGATCTGAGCTGTCTTCCAGACACGCCATTTACTATAGTGAAGACAGATCAGGAAACATGGATCATGGAGCTGATAAATGAAACAACTGCTGCTTAACTAGAACAGACATACACATGCTCAGTATGGCCAGGGCAAACTGACAGCCTCTAACCTCTGACAGCATAACAGCCCCACTGCAAATATGTGTGTCTATGTGATGGAACTGTTTGATTCAGGCTAATTAGTAAAGGCTTGTGTTCATCACAGACACAGACTGTGTAGTGTGTGTGTGTGTGTGTGTTTGTGTGTGTAAACTCTTGAGCGAAGCAAAACAGAGATTTCTGTAAGACACACACCAATTTTCTTGCACTAAGCTTTTTCTCGATCCCTTGTGACAGAGAATTTTTAGCATGAGTTTTGTTAGTGAATATCCCAAGCTTTCCGGTATTGCGGATGCTTACAAAATAGCTGAAACAGATATCTGAACAAGCTTGTATGCATTTTTAGAAAGTTTCTAATCAGCACACAGATTTTAAAGGGGAAATTGGTAACCTAATCAGCACTAAACAAATATTATTTACAATTCATGTCAGGAAACATGATGGGTGTTTCTGCCTAATCTCATTCATGCAAGTTTGCAACATGTCAAGTCAAAAATAAGGAAAAGAAAGGTGTTTTATTTTTATATTGTAAGTAATTTCTTATTAAGGGCTTTGAAATAGAAATGCTGCCCGAGCTACATCCTAATAACATAGTGATGCAAACCGTTATTACAGGAGACATTTTTAGAACAGGGCATGAACATTATTTCATCAGCGTTGCATGCTAACCGTTGTAGTACCTGTTGAATACCAGCTGAATGTTCTAATAGCATTCTCTTTTAGCTCGTATAAATGATAAGCATTTTAATGGCAAACAGGGCCTAACGAGATGACATCATTAACTGTGCATAATTTTTTACTACATGTAGAACATGTATAATCATAATTTCTTTCTTTCTTTCTTTCTTTCTTTCTTTCTTTCTTTCTTTCTTTTATTTTTTTTATGGAACATACATGATAGTTCCTGTTTTCACAGACATTATATTACAGTATATCATGTTCCATTATAATGGCTATATACAGTCATTCTCCCACTAGCCTCTAGTACATGAAGACTCTCTTGTAGTCTTATAACTGAGACTCCTTCCATAAATATTAAATAAACTTCTCCTAACAGAAAACTTCACTATGTCAATGAATATTTTACAACACATTTTGTGACTCCAGTTATTATTAATCTTTGATTATGTGGAGTATCTGACATACAAACCCTTGTGAACGCGCTGTTTCTATAGAAACAATAATGTATTTGAAAGATCACATTAACATTAACCTGAGATTTGTATAACAGACAGAATTATCATTAAAGCTGTTATAGAAAATGATAGAACATGCAGACAAATGACAGATCAAACATTCTTGGGAACAGATGTTCCTAAAAATATCCAGAAAACATTTTTTAATCTAAAATACGTTAACTTTTTTTCCCTATCCATAAGATGTATTTTTTATTGCAGTGTTTTGATGGTAGGAAATGTCTTACCCTGTGTTTATGGCTGTTATTGGTATGGTTGTAATTGGGTATGTACAATAGCTCTGGTGATCAATAACAATCAAACCTACATGCGCAATTAATATGCAAAGACCTCACTGTATCAGCAGAACAAAACCATCTCCACCATCTTCTTATTTCAGACCAGACATCAACTGTGTTTATGTTTAAAAGCAGATGATGGACTCAAAGCAAAAATACCCATCATGTCCCATGAGCTGAAATGCAAATACAGTCTGTCACATTGTGCTCTCCTTGGTTCTGTACAACACTTCCAGAATTTATTTTGTTTTCTTGCAAAGATACTCAAGAAAATCATTATGCAGAAGCACTACATACATATTTATAATTCAAATCCTGCTCAACCATTTGGTTTACAGAAAGGTGGTACAACTTTAGGTTGAGAAAATATTGCCTCAGTGATATTTAACTTGCAGATTCTGTTTCCCTGTGTGATCTTTAAATGCTATTCAAGGCTGTTTATTAACCTCTTTGTATGCTTCTTGTGCACTGCTAATTCTTTATTATGTACACACTGAGAATGGACATTTACACTGTGTTGTCATTGAGGAAATGTCAAATTACAATAAATAGCCCATTGAATGTCTCTTGCTGACAACATTAGGGCCAACAAGCTTTATTATGTTGCATGTCATAATAACAGTCTACAAGGCTTATGACTAGTTCACCCACCCTTCCATTTCCAACGGTCATTAGGAACCAATCAGCTCAGAGAGTTTAGCTGAACCACTCATTAATACCCAATCAGTCAAGTGTGTTTAGTCGTGCCACCCACGGACTGTGCTGAATGTGGACTCTGATTAGTCACTGCTGCATCAACCTTTACTCTTTTAAAAAGTAAGTAAGAGAACAGTGTGGTCTAACCAAATTATAAACGTAACATAGCAAGCCTGTATGCTTCTCCCAGTGACACAAGCCATAAATACAGGCTGCAGCTGCTAATTAATTCAATTGATTCCAGTTGGATCATAGCAAATGGTAGCAATGTGACTGCATATCTGTAATCATATGGACTGTGAATAGGTTTTCACAGATCTTAAGGTGGGTTGTGTCTGCTCATGTAATTTGAATTTTTGAGTGGAGTAGTACACATACACACAGACAGCATGCATCAAAATGACTAATAACACATTATGGCAGGAAAAATATATTCTGCCCTTGCTATGAATCCATGAGCGATCTCCGGTTTCCATAACCATAAACCTTTGTGGTATCCTCATTAGTTTAATATATAATATTGATTGCGCTATTAGATTTACTCTTTTTTGTAGTGTAGAATTATGTTATGTGTTTATTCGCCTTGCATGTATACAAGGATGTTATTTTTGGTTAATTTTTGTGCTGCTCATTTTTTGGAGCTTGTCTGTTTTTTGTTTTTTTTTCCATGTTTTTATTCATTTTTTCCGAGGCTAACCACCAGGTCTGTTACTGTGCTGTAAGCGTAAGTTGCCAATAAAATAACGAATGCTTCCTGTTTATGCTTCTTCCTTGCTGACACCACAATCTCATATAAGGGGAACTGTGCAATTTGCATGGGCAGCAGAAAGGATATGAGAGCCATGTATTACTGATATAGCTACCTGTGTTAGGATGGTGAAAAAGAAGCCATTTATGTATCAGCTGGGTCATTTTCCACAGAGAGGATTTTGGATTGTGTCCTGGTTAGAAGGGATTATTCTGGGATTATCTTCATGACACACTTTTTTTTCTCTGGTTTTGTGAACCTCTTTGCCTTTCTCAGTGGTTGCAGAGCCAAAGGCAAAATTAATACCGGTATCACTTTTATGAATTATGAATCTGTCTTATGATTTTTTTGATCGTAGGTCGGTTCTGGAGATACTGTTTGCATCTTGAGTCTACTGCAGATGCAGTAATCTACCTTTATTTGTGACTGTTTCCTTCAGATCACTCTCAACTGAGGTGCCAAACTTTTTCTTATTGCTGGTGATGATATCTCTCTGATATCTTTATTACTTTTACCTGGAAAAAGTGCATGTGTTGTTCCCAGAATTAGTTTTTACTGCAAAACCCTTATATAATCTTTATGTGTTATTAAGGTATAAAGATACATAATAGAAGTACAAAAGATGTATCCTTGATGGTACCACTCCATAGTTTTCAGTACAGTACAGTTTTCAGAGGGTTGACTGCATTGAGTCTGAACTCCGAGTCTAAATATGTCATGCCTTTAGACCTCGGATGCTTTGGTAGAAAGACCCCTGCTTGGGGTCATTTTTATCAAGTATACTGAACAGTGTGCCTTTAATGATGTGGTTTTAAAAGATGGAAGCTTTTCAGCACACACATACAGACACTTCAACAGTGAAAAACCCCCAAGAATCTGGGAGACCTTGCATTGTTCATCAGTATTCCTGTGGCTGCTATGTGCTCACACACAGAGCCCAGCTGCGGGACCGCACACTGTTCATTTGTATTCTTGTGACTGGTTGAGCTGCGCTCAGCGCGAGACCGCCCCTCCATTCCCTCTGCACCAGCAGCTCACACCTCCCTAACAAGAACACTCACCACATGCAAGGTGGCAGGCCTCTTCTATCCTGTACAGATGAAATCACCCCAGACAATTCACAGGCCTCTCATTTGCCCTGTCTCTGTGCCAGATATGGACCACAGAAGCAGTAGTTCCTTTTACCGAGTAATTGTTCCGGCAGTATAATTGCGCTTTAACAAAAGACAGCAGAATGACGAGCTGTTAACATAATGAGCGGCTCTGTCGCCTCCTCCGGCAATCACTTTCTTCGAACTTGGTCCACAAGGGTGTGCAGATGACAGAGTCTTTATTTTTTTTTTCTCACTATGTATGAAGCTAAAGACTTAATTTATCATATTTTCTTTATTACTTTTGCCTAATCCTTTTGTCTTGCACAAAGCCACTTTATGCAGAAATACCATGAATGATAAGGATCATTCTTGGATGTAAAGAGTCTGTGAGCAATACAGGAAAACAACTGACATAAGATTACTATTCCTTAAATGTTATTAGGGAAACCCATGTGGGATAACATGCCAGACAATAACCTGTATGGCACTGCCAATGCCTGGTGTATCATTATGCTACATGTTTTTGTGCATTTTTTCACAAAGCACTGGATTTAAAATTATTGGCAAACTAATCTCTTTTGAAGCATCTGTAGGAGAGACTAACAGCACTGAGCCTCTACCTGTAACGTCTAACAAGGATGATGACACTTGAGAGCTTTTTGAACACTCTTCCATGCAGAACATTTCAAGCTCTTTTATATTCTTAGCTTTGTGCATTTGGATGCTCTTTTCGATTCTAACCGCAGGTTTTCAACAGGGTTCAAACCAGAGCCTAAAACAGCCCTTGTAAAACACTGACTTTTTTTGTGATCTCTTCAGTGTTGATTTGGGTTTGTGCTTAGAGTCCTTATCTTTTTGAAACACTAATTTATTGCCAACTCACATCTACCTAGCAGAGGCAACCGATTTTTAAGTTTATATATCCTGTTACTTAGAGGCACTTACTATGCCAATAATCTGACAAGAGCCCATGGACCACTAGACACAAAACTGCCTCAAAGCATCAGTGAGCCACATTCATAATTAACAGTGGGTGTGGTGTGCAAGCAGTTCCTTGTATTTAGGCCACTGATAATCACTAAACATTTTTATTTGAGCAAAAAGAACCCCAAGAAACAACTAAATCGTGGAATTTTGTAACTATGATCTTTGGGCTGTTCCTTGTTCACTTCCCTTAACATCTGGCTCATTGCGGAGTTTGGGCAGTACACTCATACACCCAATTCCTGCCAAACTTTCAACTGTTACAAACAAATTATGATAGATCTGATTAAAGACTTTGTGCTCATGTTTAACTGCTTGTGTATTTTTTTTTATTCCTTACCAGATGAACACATCTTTTATTCCTTACCAGATGAACTTCTTTTGTGTGTACAGCTCCTTGAGTTCCCCAAAGGGTTTTATTTTTTATCATTTTATTTTTATTTACACAGGATAGTAGACTCAAAACAATTTAAGAAATTAAAGATTTGTAACGGGCAGCACAGTGGCTTAGTGGTTAGCACTGTTGCCTCACAGCAAGAAGGTCCTGGGTTTGAATCCTGGGGTCAAACAGGCTGGGGCCTTTCTGTGTGGAGTTTGCATGTTCTCCCCGTGCCTGTGTGGGTTTACTCCGGTTTCCTCCCACAGTCCAAAAACATGTACATTAGGTTGATTGGTAATTCTAAATTGCCCATAGGAGTGAGTGAGTGTGTGTGTGGTTGTTTGTCTATGTGTGGCCCTGCGATGGACTGGCAACCCCTGCCTTTCGCCCTGTGTGCACTGGGATAGGCTCCAGCAGTCCCCCGTGACCCTAGGAATAAGCGGGTATAGACAATGAATGAATGAATGAAAGATTTGTAACAAATGAGCAATGGTTGGCATTTATTGCAAATTGATTTTAGAAATCTCAATTATTTTGTCACAAGGATATGCGAATTATGAAGATACTTTAAGTAATTCGAAGAAATTAGTTTCTCCAATTCCTGGGTAAAGTTCTTAAACATAATTGTAAAATATTATATACAATATCTTGCCAGTTCCCTTAAAGGTTCCTGATAATTCTGAACCCCACCTAAAAAATTAGGTGTCCTACAATCCCTAATCCTAACGCTAACCTTTGTAAAATTTACCACAGTATGATTTGTGATAACCGTTATTAATTTACATATATAAAAGATGTACATATGTAAAACATCCTTTAATATTCACACTTTTGTTAGGGACAGTCTGAGTGGGCACAAAACAGGAAGCACAAGATCAGTGGGCAAAAGACACTTTTTTTTTTTTTTTACACCTAGGCAATTTAGACGAGCCACTCTTACAACAGACATGTTTTTTCAAGGTGTAAAGAAATCTGCAGAGAACATGAGAAAATCCATACAGCCAGTAACCTGAGCACAGGCTCAATCTAGAGATCCTGGAGTTGTGAGGCACCTACCCACTGTTCCAGCATGCCACACTTTTCTGTAAATTGTAGGCTACGATTGAGCTATACCAATAATGCTAGATGTGTGAATGGTATTATATTAATCATAGTGGGGATTCCCAGTGACATTGTGATATACTTCATAACGCATGCTGCCGATTGTAGTGATGGATCACAGATGGATATAAACATGACTATGATATATATATTTAGATAAAGATAAATTACATACTAAATGCTGGTTTAATGAATATAAAACAACAATATAAACAACTGTGCACAATAGTATTTAGTGGGTTGTTTTTTTGTTTTTTTTTTTCGTTTTTTCCTTGCCATACCCACAAAATGATTTATTTACTTTGAGGGGTTACATATCATTCTATTCAACCACATACAGTTATTTATGTATGTACTACAGTTCTAAATTATCAGCAGGTACGTGCAGCACAGCCTACAAACATTCCCCCCAGACTCCAATACCAACAACACATATGCACTTACTTGTTCCCAGTCTCCTTCATTCTGATCACTCACATCTGTTCACAGTCACCATGCTCTCACAGTCACTGTTTAAATGGTTTAAGAATACGCTCTGATCCTTTGATTGCGACATTATCAGACCTTTGTTTATCTGCATATGCTAACTTTGGTTTTAATTATTGCTGTTTCCTGGCCTCTGTGTTTTGAATAAACTTTATACCACTGTTTGCTAATTGATTGACTACCAAATTTTCAATTGTCTTAATAATTTGCTCACCTGCATTTGCATCCTCATGACCTAACTTTCTCTGATATGTAGAACAAGCTAACAACAGTTTCGTGTCTAAAAAAGAAATAGCATGCTTATATGAGTATAAACAAACAAACAAACAAACAAACAAATAAATACTGTATATAACTGTATGAGTCAATTCACACATAAAACCACATAATCTATACATAAAATATATAACTGGATTTATTTATTTTTATTTTGTACAAGATACTGTTATAAAATTACAGGTAAAATACATATGCAGCTCAAACACAGAGGGAGTTTAGTCTGTTATCTAAGAATCCAGAGGTTAATTTGCAGTTGGACCAGAGTGTGGGCAGAGTAAAGGAGGGGGAGGAAAAACGCTGTCTTCATTAAACATGGTGAGATGTCGTTGCTGCACCAGAATGAATTCACATTCCAGCAAGCTTAAACTCACAGTACTGTATAGTAAACCACCACATATTCCAATGTATTGAATATATGTCTAAACTTAAAATTCCAACCTTAAAACACGGATAAGTGAATGTTAGGTAATAGAAGTAATTAAAACATTTTGCTAGAATTTTAGGAATTCTTCTCGGAATTATTTAATGACTGCATACACACAGACAGTCCAAGGGTGCAAAACTATGTCTATGTTTGATAATGAAAAATTATATTTAGGTGAAAGATAATGTGTCAAAAGGTTAGTAAGTATCCAGCTGATAATCCACATAAAATGCAAGATAGTTTCTACTTGTACATGTATTAAATTTTAAACGTACTAAATGTTTTAACTGATAAAATTAATTTCTTATTTTCATCTGAAAAACTTTAGAATGAGAACAAAAGCCTTTAAACACCATTTAAACTTGATTAAGCTCCATTTAAGTAGGTTTGCTGGTCATATGCATGACTAACACTACACATTTTGATAATAAATTAATCAGATGTGTCATATAAATCATTATTTACCATTTATAGCTTGGTTAAATTTCACCATTTAGCATTAGCAAATAAGCAAAACTTGCCTCAACACACTTTTTCAAATTAGACAAACTTCATGCCAGGGTGACAAAGGAGATGATTTATATTTTATGATGCTTGCTCATCCCAAATTCCACACTACAGTCTCATGGCTTTATCTCTAACTACTGTGTGCAGCATGAGAAGGTCACCACAGATGACAAAAAATATTCTCATTTGTTATTTTCTTTAAACTTGACTGGATGCTCAACTGAATTGTAAATAAAACGCATGGCTGTCAATTTGATTAATAAACAGTGTACAGCCACTGGCTGGATGAGAGGAGAAGAGACCATTGATATTTGCAGTGAGTATGAATGTTTAAAAGAAAGTTGTTTTTTTTAATTTGGAAAATTCTCTTGTTCTTCTTGTTAAGTAAGAGAACAAGTATTCGATTTCAACAATACACAAGCATATCATATAAATACTCCAAAATAATAGTACTTAAGTTTAGTAGCTATGGCCCCGATATTAACATCTGTCTCAAGTGATGTATTTTCTGACAAGGGAAAAATGCATAGCCACCTGACATTTTGAATGCCTCTCCAGTGACCACTTGAGATTGGATTTATGCATCATATCCATTGGAGGAATGCACATTTATTATGTCATTCTTCCACTGCATTTGTTTTCAGGTAGCAATGACTTGTGAATCTTATACCTGTTCTGGCTTTTTCAAATGCAGCAGTGCCTCCTGACCATATAGCTTGGTTGGGCAGACTGACATTAGTAATGACATAGCCTTCAGCATAATGAAGTTGAGAGATATGCTATGAGAAATGGTGTAATACATTTTTACAGTAACCATCTAATAGACAGTTGAGAGTCAACAATATTAAGTTATTCAGTGTATGTCATTCAGCATACAGTCTAGCAGCTAGTTTTGAGTGGTTTTTGAAGTACATTTGTTCAACAGTGTTTAAGATAATATCATTTAGCAGAGTTGACAGGTTTCAGTAAAATTTCCAATCCAACTGCACCTCAAGAGACGTTTCTTCTTTTTCTCTGCCTTTGAATGGGATACAGGTATTTCACACATATTTCTAATGCCTAGACATTATTCACTCTATAACACTATAATATAATACTTCCCTCTCTCAATCTTTGCAATATACACCAATCACCCATAACATTAAACCAGCTGCTGAATATTCTGTAGCTCCCTCTTGTCCCACCAAAAACAATTCTGATCTGTTGAGGCATGACAAAATCCAGAAGTCCTGTGAAGGGTTGCTGTAGTATCTGGTACCAAGACATTAGCAGAAGATATTTTAAATCCAGTAAGTTGTGAAGTAGGGCCTACAAGGATCTGACATCTTTATCCAGCATATCCCACAGATGCACGATCAGACTGAGATCTTAGGAATTTGAAGGCCAACACCCTGAACTCTTGGTTCTATCTTTGTTCCTCAAACCAATATTGAACAATTTTTCCAGTGTGTCAGAGCACTACCATTTGGGAATACAGTTTCAATGAAGGGGCATACTTGGACTGCAATAATATTAAGGTATGTAGTATGTGTCAAAGTAACATCCTCATGAATGCCAGGACCCAGAGAATCACAGTGCCTTGTCAGCTTGTCTTCTTTTGTTGTGCATCCTGGTGCCATCTCTTCCCCAGGTAAGTGACACATACGCACCCGGCAATCCACATGATAAAAGAAATCGTGAATCACCAGACCAGGCCACTTTCTTCCATTGTTCTGATGCTCATGTGCCCATATGATGGGGTCAGCATAGGCATTCAGACCAATCTGCGGCTATGCAGCCTCCTACACACCAAGCTGTGATGCATTGTGTGTTCTGACACCTTTCTGTCATATCCAGTATTAACTTTTTCAGTAATTTTTACATACAGTAGTTCTACAGGGATCGACAGGCTAGCCATCAATCCCTACATGCATCAGAGAGCCTTGGGCGATGCTGACTCTTTCGCTGGTTCACCACTTGTCCTTCCTTGGACCAGTTTTGGTAGGTCCTTACCACTGTATATCATAACACCCCACAAAACTGTTTTGGAGATGCTCTCATACAGTCATCTAGCTATCACAATTTGACTTTTGTCAAAGTCACATTTTTCCTGCTTCTAACACATCAGCTATGAAAAATGACTGTTCACTAACTGCCTAATATATCCCACTCCTTGACAGGTGCCATTGTAACAAAATAATCAGTGTTATTCACATCACATGTCAGTGGTTTTAAAGTTATGGCTGACTGGTGTATGTTACCATAGTTATGGTTCAATTTAGACACTCTGTCTGCCCTTACTTATTGTCGTTTTGCAGAAATGCATTATGTGTAATTTAGATTATTCCCTATAATACAAGCTCTTGAAGTATTTTCAAACTAGCCTAACCTGGCAACATTTTCATGAACTGTCCTATTTTCTCCTCCTCCTATGCTGAAAATTTTCATAGTGAGCATGGAGCAAAAATATCTGCCCATATTGATGGTTTATTTTTTCACTTGTTGCAGTTCCTGTTTTTGACCTGTAGGTGCAATAATAACTATTGGGAAGGTGCGTGGGCTTGCTGAGCATGCTGCCCTAAGATAATTGGGGATTTTAACGAAGTGCTTAGTATTCAATGGAATGTTAAAAGTATGGAGTTGTGAATGAGGACATTATGAAGACTAATATTTGTTGAATGGCTCTAATAAATTATTGGGCTCTTCCCCACCTGTCCCTATGGACCAGCTGTCACTGTTCAAACATTTTGATCTACTAATGAAATTTATAATGCAAAGGGAGATGAGATGACGAAAGAATCTTCAAAATGCAGCTGCTTTCATCTGCTAGCATCGCCTGTATCCATTAGCCTAGTTGTGGACAGCTCTACCGTTCCACATGATTTCTAATCGGTCTCACATTGATTAGATACTTTCTGGCTTGGGCAATAACATAGTCAATTACAGTTCACACTGCAGATATTATGGGGTCATATGCATCCTCCAAAGGTGGTTTGAGTGACAATGCAAGTTTTTATCTGAAAAATAAACTGAAAATGTAAGTAATTATTTAGTAAATTTAAAGCGAATACAAACTAAAACTAAAGGATAATTTCTCTGACTCTCCAGCTATTGCTTTAAGTCAATTAAATATTATATGCTAATGTCACCAGTGAGTTTAATTAATTAATTGATTAATATAGAAACCTCCTACCTCTTTTCACAAACCTTTGCAGGCTTATTTTTGCAATATAATATGCCAACACACAAGTATATGCTTTATCCCATACACAAGCAAGGAGATTTGATTCCATGTGAGTGGCATCACTAGGGCATGTTTGGGGATGTGCTTGTTTGCACATGTGCATATGTTTATGTCAAGCTTTTAAGAAAAGAATCTCAATGTGAAATTTGTAGGTCACCGAGTAGCGAAAGCATTTTATTGCTATGACAGAATGACAGGCTATGTTTGTGTGTGTGTGTGTGTGTGTGTATGTGTGTGTGTTTATTTGGAATATGAAAGAAAGCATGTGTGTACCACTGATTAGTCAAGGTATGCCTGGGGTGGTAGAACAGGTTTTGGCTTTCACTGCTACAGACTGGATCCCACACCCAGAGGAAGTGCTTTACCTTGGGGCAAAACATTTTAACCACATCTGCTCAAGTGGTACAAGTGTGGCTCAGAGTTTGCTTTGACACCTTCTGTGTCAGAAGTTTACAGGTTAGGATAAGCACTAATGAATCTTTCCAACGTACATGGGGAGGTACAGGAAATGATGTACATGTGACTGTGAAAGCTGTGTACTTAGAGCAAATAAAGGCCTTTACTACAGATATTGTAGCAGTCGGATGGTTGTTTTACGTCCTCTCATATGCCACCTCGAACACTGTGTGAACGAGGGCATGTACACACCTGTTTTAATGATGAGGACACTTATATAAGCCTGTTATTACAATTCCACTTTGCATTTAGAGTGATGCAGCAAGTTTTCCACTCTTCTCCTAAGGACTATTGTTATCTCATGGATTTTTCCATTGTTTGAAAATAAATTCCCTAATTTCGGTTTTCAGTAAATGTGAATTTTACTATGTTTGAGGTCTGACTTGAGGTCTAACTTCACTGAAAATGCAACAAAATGTACTCTCTCGAAGGGATTTCAACTGCTTTCAACTAAGGAAATATATGACTGAAATGTCTGATGCTATCATTCAGACGTTCAGGCTTCTTAGAATGTAAGCTATTTAAGTCATCTTAAAAAGGAAACCAAAAATAGCTGCATTCCATCTTTCCTTAACCTAAATCAAAGGCTGACAAAAACCTCACATGTTGCTTAATAATTTTTTTTTTTTTTACCTGGGTCCAGACAGGTTAACTTGTGTTAGGTTCATAATTAGGCATAATTAAGATTACGGGTACAGAGATAAGACTAATTGTTTTGTGCGCTCCAGATAAGAATTTGTTCACTGTTAGACCTAAATTAAGATTGAGGCCAAATGACGTATTGTTGGTATTAGGGACGGACACTGTACGTTAGAAGTCCTCGGAGAGATGGACATGAACTTTCAGATCATGTATAAAACTGATGTGAGCAGGAGGCTGCTGCGTCCTCCTTGCTCTCTACCTGCTTTCCTCAGTGTGACGCCGCACAGCCTTTCAGCGCCATTGCCGTTTAATGACAGGGGTAATGTGCCGTGATCGAGGCTATTAAACATCACGGCAGGTAATTATAACACACAAACATAATCACATTAGCGTGTCGGCCGATCTGTCTTATGCTTTGTACAGTACATGCGCCACAGTTGCGCTTAAAGAGCTAGAGCGCGCAAGGTGATTCACTTAACTTTCTAAACTCCGGTGATATAGTGACATTGCTATAGATGGAAGAAAACTCAGAAGGGTAGACACAAGGAGTATGGCTGTAAGAAAACCAGGACTCGTGCATCGAGAAGAGAGAATTACAACTCCGCACAATCCGCAACGGCTGCAGCTGAGCTTATTTACTGGCGTTATGCATGAACCCCATCAGAGAATAAAAAATGAAGAGAGCGCGATTGATAATTAAAAAAAAAAAAAAAACTCACCTATTACAGCCAGCTGGAGCAAACAGAGTCTGATCAGTTCCATTCTCCACAGAGCCATGAGTCTGACAGAGGAGAGAGTTTTAGACTTCAGTGATCGCCCGTCACCACCGCGATCAAAGTTATACAAACAGAGTGCAGCGGTTTTCAGCACCGCTTTAACAGTCCGGAACGAGCAGCGATCCAAAGCGCGCGCCGGATGCAGAAACAATCTCGGATCATGGTTTTCTTCAGCTAATAGCTGTGACGCTGGATAAATGAAAATAGTTGCGCAAAAATGTGGAGCGGTGCAGCCCCACCGGCTCTCACAAGATTTCACAAAATCGGAATCAGTTTGCTTTACAAACATACACAGACACACACACACACACACACAGCTATTAGGTCAAGATGCGCAGAGAGAGAGGAGTGTGTCGGTTGTATCCTGAAGTGAGATTGGCGTTGCGGTGTGTGTGTGCGTGCGTGTGTGCGTGTGTGTGTGAGCTCAGAGAAAGTGTCAGAGGAGGGAAAAACGACCAAAATACCTGGTTAACTACAAACACTGCTATCTATCTGTCTAGCTATCTATCTATCTGTTTTGATTTCTATTCTATTTTGTTTGCATAGTACATTTTACAGAGTAAAGGGGGAAAAGCATTCAGATGAAATGACGATGAGACATTGCATTGAGCACCTATTATTTATAACATTACAGACATTATTTCAGATATACAAAGTGTGTTGTAACAGTGCTCAGCATTTTTGTTTTCATATGATCATTCCCAGACTGATGCTCCAAATTAAAAAGAAATATTCATAACCCAGAGAGTAAAACATTCTGAGCTCTGCATCTCTCATCCTCACTGTAAATAAGTCATGACCAAGATTTGCACATTTCCATTTCATTTGGCAAATCTTTAATCTGTATCACTCACACAAGTATATGTTGTTTGTGTGCTTGTTAACTGCCTGTAGAAAAATGTGCAAGAGAAAAAGAGAAATGTGCCTGCAGCATTTGACAAACACAAATGCAAAGGCACATGTTGCAAGTGCTTGGATCATTTTATTACTTTGTTAGTGATTGTGTACTGAAAACAATGATTTGTATGAATGAATGAATGAATGAATGTGTGTGTGTGTGTGTGTAAGAGAGAGAGAGAGAGAGAGAGAGACAGAATATTTCTTTCTGTCAAGCCCCTATACGCCATGGTGCTTTGAGCTGTGGGCTGTTTGTTAATAATCGTGTTATAATGTCAGTGCTGCAGTTATGACAGTGTCATCTACAGGGGGAAACCAAGGGGGGGATTTGGCAGAGGAGAGAGAAGCATAGTAAGTGAAGTCAAGCCGGCAGGGGTTTGGCACAGCCTCCTAACTCACAAGCTGCATGTCCGTGGCAACAGGCACACTAACAGCCCATCTGTTGACAGAGAAAGGGAGAGAAAGAGATGGTGAGAGGATTCAAGTGAACATTGCTGAATAAATTTAAAATAATTAATGATTTACGTTTATTCAAACTTTGAAAATATTTAACCTTACAGACCTTTCAGTGTCTGTGTATACCACTGGACACAGAAGCATGCCTAATAAAGGCTATAATTTATAGAGGTTGGGCAGTACCTCAATAAATACCACTGTATTTAAAGCTAAAGCATTTAGGATTCTTTAAAATCCTAAGTTAAAATTGAAAAGATAAGATACCTTTACTGTCACTGTACAAGCACAATGCCAGTAGTAATAAAGAAGTCAGTGATCTTAAAGTAATATAAGTAATATTAATGTAAATAGAAAATAGGAAGTTCAATAAGAAAAAATAACCAAGTAACAGAGTGATGACAAAGTACAAAATTATATGTGCAGCAGTGTTCACAGTAGCTTGTGAAGTGATATCAAATAAATAAATAAGTAAGTATATGTACACAGGAGTAAATGTAAGTGTAGTATACTTGTACAATATTGTACAATGTAGGTGTAGTACAGGGAATATCATCCACCAGAATTGTGTGATGGCTGATATTCGTAGTGGTGTATTGTAGAGTAGTGTGAGGTGCTGTTATGGTGTGGGGAGTAAATGCTGGGTGTTGAATAGTGTAACAGCTTTGGGGAAAAAAACTGTTCTTCATTCTGGTTTTACAGACATACAGAGTCCTGTAGCATTTTCCAGAAGGCAGACAGGTAAAAATGCTATAGCTGGGGTAGGTCGGGTCTTTGGAGATATTATCGGCTCGCTGTGCACAGTGAATTCTGTAAACTTCTTCTAGTGTTGGAAGCTGTGAACATATGATTTATGATCATATGACTGGAGTGCCTTCCTGTCTTCTGAGGTGCAGCATGAGTATCTGAGAGTACACTGTTATGTGGAGATGTGCTTTACTTAGGCACCTCAGGAATAGGAGCCTCTGTTGACCTTTTTTGCCATTTCTATTGTATTGATGATCATTACTGATGTGGATATTGTTATATTTTACATTTATTTACATTTAAAAATGTTAACTCCCTTCACCTTCTCATCCTTATGTGATGGTAAACCCTGTGTTTTTATTTTTCTGAATTCCAGGATCAGTTCTTTTGGTTTTCTTGGAGAGACAGGTTATTATTAAGACTACATGTCTATAGATTCTTCATTTACTCCCCAACCCATTTTAGAGATCTGTCCTATTATAGTCATGTCATCTTCAAACTTTGATGATATTGATGAAATTTATGAAATGATGATATTGGACTTGTGGATGGATTTGCAGTCATGTTTGGTGTGGAAAGGGAAAAAAGACAAATCAGGGGACAATAAAATAAAAATAACGTTTTTCCTGGGTTTCTGTGACTCACCTCATGTTTTGGTAAGTCACAGTCCATGCTGTTCAGTGGTGTTGAAATTATTAGGAATCTTGTAATTCAAAGCTCACTTACAGAGCACATTAATATATTTTCTTTTGTCTGTTTCTTGCTGGTGGGCATGAAACTTCCTGATTAGGATGGGGTCCAAAATAAGCTGGGACTCAGCATTTTTTCCTTGGGCTGTATCTCTCCCAGTCAATACTGAATTTGACCACCCCATCCTTTCACATCCAGCATTTCCCAGGCAGTTTATACATGTTCTCCTTCTGGATCCAGTGGAGGTGGAGGAGCATTTGTAGATGCACCTTTGACTGGGAGAAGATTAGCTAAAATGGTTGATAGCGATAAAGGGAAGGTGAGGGTGAGCTAATATTGTCGCAATAGGTCAAACTCATACCCTTAACCATGGGCGAGACTTACTGGTTTGGGCCCACCCACAGAATCCCTAGTGCCTCCCCAGTTAGTTTGAACGAGAAAGAAATCACATTAAGCGATATTGTCTTTTGTCTGGTCATTTTCTTTCAAAAGTAATTATTGCCATTTCAGTCTTTGTTTAAGTTAAAAATATTAACTTATTATTTCTTAAAAATGTAAACATTAACATAGTTTTGCAGGACTAATTGTGACTATTGCCATGCCAAGTTATTTAAAGGAGATAAGCTAAGTTATAATAGACTACATTCATAAAGCTACTTATCAGTTTTAGATCATTTTTTCTAAAATATAGACAAGTGTTCTATTAGCCGATTATGGATATTTGGAAATGGCACAGACACATTTGGTGAAAATATGGTCATTCTAACATATTCATGCTATGATATGAGCATTCTGTTCATAAAGACCTAGCATTCTGCTATGTGTGCAGAAAAAGGTCAAAATTCAGGTGGAAAATGGACAATAGCTAGTATTTTTGGTACATTTCATTGTGTACTACAAGCTTTGCTGATTGGGATTACAGTTTCTATCATTAGACTCACTAGACTTAGGAGCATAAACTGCAACATGCATTTTTTTCTCTGAACACTGATACACAAGGTACCAGTACATTGCACAAACACAACGCATTTCATTTAAGCTTACATTTGAAGAGAAAATGAAGGATATATTGCATTTATGTCTGTACACATCAGCACCCACCATGCTTTTTAGTTACTGACTGCTTTGTACTTCTTGTGCATGTAACTATATTTACTGCATAAGCCTACATAAGATGTAATTGTTCTATCAAAGTCTATTTTGAATTTGTTACCAATTCTTAATACAATCTCAATATTTGAATCATTTAAAAATAAAGGCTTAATTAAATAATAGCACACTGCAACATATGCATCCAGAATGAATCAATTTGTGCAAACTGTAACACACACACACACACAAACATTAAATGCCCCCTTCACACTGAACCCTGGTGACAGGTCTGGATCAAGCTTGTAAGTTACTTCATTAACACATCAAATGAACAGTGTATAAGCTTTCTGCATCAACTGCGTCATCTTTAATTCAGAGTCAGAAACTGATGTATGAGGTCATTGGCAATCTGCAAACTCTTTATGTGATCTTACTGTTTGTTCCAAGCATCTGTGGCATGTCTCCCAGATCTATTCACTTTTCTGAAGCCACTCATAGACTACAGAGGAATTAGTGATGGTAGCTTTCCAGGGAAACACTGGGGTCTAATATCCCAGGACTCACTGAAAAGAAGTGTGTTGGATCACTGAATGATGCAGTAAATTCTGAGCATATTATGCCAAGGGCAAGAACTCGGACCAATCCTCCTGATGGTCTGCACAAAAGCTCCATATGAACCATTGTATATCTTGTTTTGCACATCTGCCTGATACACTGAGGTCATGCTCAGAGAAAATCCCAACTTCACTATGTCCTCTGGGATGCTGAAATATCATAATGCATGATGGAATAGAAGCTCAACTGTTTCAAATGTATAGTGGGTAGGGCTGTAATGCAAGTTGAATAACCTGTATGTTTTGACTGGTATGGTAAAATCTGTAATAAACTGAACAGCCATGCGTGACCAGTGATAATGATTTACTGGCAGGGAGAATGCTAGGACCTTAGACAGAGCTAATGAACTTTTGTAAGTCTGAGTATCCAGCAGTACTTGGAACTTGGAGTGCTTGGAGTGTAAAAGTTTTTTTTTGTTCACACCTTGGCTTTTGTGATTAGAGTTGTATGAGCCCATGTGATTTGTTTATCATGTATATTAGGAGGTACAAAGGCCTTATATGAGGGACTATCAGGGGGTGTTGGAGATCTTGGATGATGGTTGCTAAATCTGAGTTCCAGGTAATGCTCCTACAAAACAAGATTCTGGGAGAATGGTTTTCAGTAGAGGAGCTGGGTACAGATTTGAAAATGGTGAAATCAACAGGAATGGTGAGATGAACGTCTTCCATTTCGAGGGTTCAGACATTTAGCTATTTTGAGAAACTCTAGGTTTAGGTCACTGTGCTACAAATGGGTGTCCAGCTATTTTGACAGCCAGTAATTTATGGTTTCTAATGTAATTACATTTGGCCAGAGAGACCTAACAAGAGAGGAAGGTCACTGGATACCATTTGGGATGATATCCGTGACATTGTAAGAGAACTACCCTAACCCCTATTTATGAGGTATCCGCCTTCTCTATAAATGGCAATGCTGGGTCAGGATGTTTCAGCATTGAGGCTGTAGTCAATAACGGAAAAGCAGTTTTGGGAGTCCTACCAGCAGTAGTGAACTGAGAAGGACTACTATGGAGCATCAGATATCTTAATTTAATAAATCACTTTTGTTTAAATGTAATGAAATATCATAAATCTTGGCAAAGCCCAGAAACCTTTGTAAGTCTTAGACAGTCTTTGGTGTGGACTGTTCAGTTATTGCACAGAACTTAGACTCATCTGTTAACATATCAGTGAATTTTAAATAACACAATATAATACTTTTCAAATCACAGGGAGTTTTCCTTGCTGATGTATATGCAATGGTGTCAGTAAATGGTTCATGTATGATAAGTAACAGTGAGTTGTCTAGGTTGGAATGCCACCTTCCGACCAGGAAATTAGAGAATTGTGTTTCCATAGCCAAGGGAGCCTTTTTCCAATTTAAGGAGCCACTTTTGGCATGTTGGACACACCATGTTAAGCCATGAGGTGAATGGAGTCTTCAGACTAAAAGCATTGACCCATTTTTTTTCCTGCTGTTCTGCTGAGTTTGAGTGTGATATATTTGCAAAGGTTTTGACTTTCCTCTTGGTTCAGCTGACTTGAGAATAGGAATGTTTGTCTTCTCTTGTTTAACAATTGTCCAGGCATATGATGAGATCAATGAATGTCTTTGAATTCAGTCAAGACTGGCAATTCAGTCTTGTCTTGTGCAAGTCCCTGATGGGGAATGAGGAAATGAGGACTGGCTCATTCTATCCACTGCCTGACACAAGGGTTCTGAACTCTACAGCATACATGGCTGTATTTCTTGGTCTCATTCATTCTTTGCCCTTTGGGAATGATTAAAGACGTTGTAGTATAGCACAGTGAAACAATCATAGAACTAGGTGACCTCACCCCTGTCAGGCCATGCTGCTCTAGTTCAGGTTAGTGCTCTTCCAGTGAGCACGGAAATCAACCGAGCAGTCCTGTATTCCCATTAACAATAACAACTGATAGGAACATCCACATAAAAACACAACAGACTAATAAAAAATGTTTAACTATAGAAATTATATACATATATAAAATGCGAAGAAGAGGGGCTGGAGATAATAAACGCAAGACACATAACACATAAGAACACAGTAATTAAACATTTAACATATTTTACAGCAACTGTCCAGTTCTGAACTGTACATGTTTTGGCCTTATTTAACCTAGATCTAGCCTGTTCCAGGATCATAAAAAAAGCCAGTTGATAAAAGAAAAATATCTGTTGCAACCCATCCTTTCAAAATGATACTTTGCCCAAGCAATCCTGTTGTTGTCATTTAGGTGATCTTGAAGCAGAGATCTTAAAGCAGGAGAAATAAAGCAAACAATTTAGTGTAAATACTGACATTTTGTAAGATCTTCATTATTTCAGACTTGAGTGTTCTAATTCCCCAACTGTGGTAGTTTTTTTTTAATGTATATTTGTCTGTTACTTTCAAGTGGCATAAGTGGGAGTTAGCTGTTGTTGCTGTTCCCCCCATACTCCTCCAATACTTCCCCATCTGCTATAACTCACTGTAACCTGCTGTGTCTGTGGTGAAGTATTCTATCAGATCTATGCTTATTAATAGAATCAGGGCAGACAACCAGAAATATAAACCAAACAAATCTGAGGTTTAGAAACATCAGTCAATGGCAGGAGCAAGACTTTGGAGCAGGAAAGTGGGACTGAGTCCAGGTTATTTGTACTGGGTATGCTGATTGAGAACAGGTAAGTGCAATCAGAAGGGACTGTTAATAGTTGCTAAACATGTGAGCAGTAATGTGATGTGGTTAGTAACTGCAGAAGATCTTTAAATGGTGACAGATGTGTGACATAAGCAAACCAAACAGGGGACAGAGAGTGAGTAAATATGATACTACTAAGAGTACACTCTGTTTTAGCTAAAGTGCCAACCCTGGCTTGTACCTAAGATTTTTGGTAGACAGGAGAACAAAATCCACAGATTAAAAGATAAAATAGACAGAGAACAAAGATTTGGCAATAAAAATAAATTGTTGACGATGGCAGTTTTGTTATCTACATTGGATTTTAGCTAGTTCCTACTATCAGCAAACTAGTTTGTGAGCTAGCTTGCAATTGTCAACACTAGACCTGTACAAAGCCATTTTACAATGCAGATAGATAAAAAGCAACATTGATGCAGACCTAGGTAACAATTTGTTGTAACTAAGCAGTTTTTGCTCTTTCACCTGGTACTCAGAAACTGTGACATTCTGTGATGTTGATTGTGTAATATACAGAAACAGGAGACAGAGACAAGATACACAGTTATAAACTAATGGCAGAATAATATCCAGTGCACATTCTTTGTGTGTGTGTGAGAGAGATAGTCACCTCCATACTACATGTACAAAATAGATTAAATCAGTCATTAGAATGACTGAACATAGTAAACATAGTACTATTTCTGATATCATCTAAAGAATTTCCAGTTCTCTCCTCTTACCTTGCTTTTTTCTTGTGCACACTATCAGTCTGGAAAAATATTAAACAGTGCACAAGGAGGTTATCCCTGGATTGTAACTGAAAACCATCTGCTAAAACCTAACATATTTTTGTGATAAAGTGGCATACACATACAAGTATCTTCCTCTTGTTCCTCAAATTCCACAAAGATGAAGTGAATTTAAGTGAAGTAGTGAATTTAAGTGAAGTACTGAATTTAAGTGAAGTAGTGAATTTAAGCTCTCAGTCTTTAAAACACAAAGTTTAAAAGGCAGTGTTTACAATAATTAAGAAAGCTTAAGCAAATAAATGAACTAAAGATAGATATTTGATTTATCGATTGATAAATATTACGCTATAATACATATCTAATACATAATGCAAATATAGATACTATACAGAGAGTTGTACAGTGGAGCCCTGCTCCGCTGTAGTTTAGTGCTATACCTCAGTAAACAGACCTAATAGACTGATCATAAATTTCCCCTGGCCTTCATGGGCTGAATTTAGTGTGTTAGAAGAGGCAAAATACCCATCTTATACTGGACTGTTTTCTGGACTGAATATTAGACTTATGTCTAAGAATTTCTTTAATATCTAATATTCCCTAATATAGCTCTATGATTGGTTTCTCCTGTATGCATGTGGCTTCCTGTTACATTGCCATGTCCCAGCAAAGTTTGCCACTTTCTGCACAGTATTTTCAGCCCAGGGGTTGCTGCCCTTCTGAGGTGAGCATAATGAATTTCTGGTAGGTTGATGGGGTATCTGTTCCAATGCATATTATATTTTAAGTATCTGGTAAGAATCCTTGAGAATCCTTTATTGATGTCCATTCTCAGGACTCACAGGGAATGCAGATGAGTAGCATCATGAGTAGCACCCAATATCAGGAGAGCCGAGGGGAGTTTGAAAAGTTTCCCACAATTTTCCTGTTTGTGGCCAGCCTTTTTGTGTGTACTCTACTTGCTTACATACACTCTCTAACAAGTGACACACACACAAATCATGTAGCATGACACCAGTAGGCCTCTACCACTTAAAGGTCCTACAAGTGGTTCAGTCGATTTGACAATGATGGAGTGAGAGCAGAAAGGCAGCACAGAGAAAGTAAATAATAAATTCTATTTTTCAATTTCATTCACTCTGCAAATTCCACCACAAAATGAAAAAATTCCATCCATCCATCCATCGACTTTTTGGATAGCTACAAGTGATTGTGAGGAGTGCAGCACTGAGAAAGCAGGTAGCTTAGCATTGCTACCTAAATAATACTAAAGAATGATAAGCATTTTTATATCAGACCTTATTCAGGACCTTGTTGTTTTTTGTTGTCCTAGAATCATTTGTCTCTCAGTTGGCTGGTGTGAGATGAATAGCTAGCAAAATGAATCTTGGTGTAACTGTCCTTTGATACTCCAATGAAAAAACAAGCTTATTATTGTCTAGAAGATTACGTTTGCAAGATGTCACCTCCATGTCACACCTCTGTAGCACACTGCAATCAGCATATTACATATTGGTACAACATTCAAACATTTTTGTGAGTGCTTCTGAATTTTTGTTAGTACTGGTGCTCCTATTTTTCTGAACTGGGAACACAAAAGCAATCTAACAAAATAAAATGTTGAGCTCTACATTAAAAGAATTTAGAAACAGAAATAGATTTGTTTCACCTTTAGCTTAGTGGGACGTATTCAGAGTTGGGGAAGTCCAAAACATCAATATTTATGCATAACAATATGTGCATAATTATGTATAATCAGAGAGGGGTTAAGTCGATTTTCTGGTTCGATTTTCAGATTATGCAAATGGTCTGTGTGTATTTCATGCCTCCAAGGTTGTCAGATTTTTCCTTGGGTAGAGGTGTCTGGGTAGAGGGATGGTTTTTTAATAGCCTCTTTACTACCACTTTTAAACACAACCAATTGCCTTTAAGTCTTATCTAACCTTGTAACCAATCAAGGATAATAGTAGAAATTTTTATATTAATCACTGCAAATTTGGTATAATTTAACAGTATTTCTTTTACACTCATTATTTGTATGCTTTAAAAAAAATAAAGCATATTTGGATTATTTTGCATTATATTTCATTATCATGTACTGACAATTAACAGTGCACACAAATTATGGACTGTAATAACAGTTTGAGGACTTATTAGATATAAATCGCTATCATGAAAGTGTAATATGTGCATGGGATGTGCCATGTGCCATTTAATACTTTGAGTTGTTACATTGTTGGACTTATTACAATATTTTGTTACTTGAAATGAAAGCAAATTTAATAATCCACATTTCAGTAAAGAAAACATGGCCACATTTTGAAGGATGAGAAGAGCATTCGCTCATTTGATATGATCATGTCATGTCAATGCTACAATTAACATGAAACGACAATTTCCAGAACAAAGCGTGGCCTACAACCATGGCCACCATGGACTACAGTGCTCAGCCATTGTCATGTAGAAACTCACAATCTTACTGATTGCACACTCTTGAAATCAATTACTAAGGTGGCCACACTCACAGTACATAAGAACTTGCATTCCACTCACTTGTTATGAAGTTTATTGTCTGTGTTTTTGCCTCAAGTCAATATCAAGCATCGTTTATTGATTGTGTATCTGATTTTGATCTAGTTTCTGTTTTTCTCATATTGCTCTTGCCTGCCCCAGTTAAAGTTGTTTGCTCATCGCACGAGCCTTACCCGAATCTTGTTTTTGCATCTGGATTATGTCTCCGCTTTTTTATCGTGCTTAATTAAAACACTAAGCACTTGCATCCATACCTGAATCATGACAGAATACATTGCCATCCCATGGACACAGCAGGTCACAAGTCATCTCACTAGGCACTAGGGTCATTTCACTGCTCCAGCTACACCAGTTTCTCCAGCAACTGCCTCCCCATCAGTGTCACTGATTCTGAGAAATACACTGGCCTACAGTTTTCAGGGGTTTTAGTATCTAATGTTACTTTGCTGCTCAAGTGAGGGTGCCAGACAGATCCAAAACCAGCAAGTTCATCAACCTGCTATTGGATGGGCTTACATTCTTTTCTAAGGGCCTTGCTCAAGGGCCCAGCAGTGACAGCTTGGCAGACCTGTGATTTGAACTCACACCCTTCTACTTGGCAGTCCAATGTCTTAGCCACTAAGCTACCACAACCCTACCAAGCTACCACAACCCTACCCAGCTACCACATCCCCACTGTGTCTCTCCACAGTGCACACCGTCTCCTATTACAGCTTCCTACTGCTTTTCCAGCAAGCTTTTGACCATTCTCCTGAAAGTCAAGAAATCAAAGCAGACTCCATTTCCTGTATGTATCCAGCGTCTTCTCAAGAATACACAGAAGAGTGCAATTCTCTTTGATCTTGCCTACCATAGTTGATGTTGCCTGATTATAGCATAATCCATACCTGAATCTTGATCTTGGCTGTGGGTTATGGTTCTGTATGTTTGCTTCAATATATAAAAACAATGAACACATGCACTTGTGTCCATACATGCATCGTGACAGCTCACAGCTAACTTTCATTTATTTATAACGCTATCCAAAAATGTCAGTTTCTTCAAATAAGATGCTCTCTCCTCCTTTCTCCTCTTTTTATTGAGTTTAAAGGGTCAATGCCATTAATTAGTGGTGTCATATTTATCTATATAAGGTTGACCTCAAATGGCATTCAGTAGATTTTGAGTATATTGTCAGCACAAAATTTAGATACAATATTTTGTGGCTACCTCAACTTGTCAGACAATGTTGCACTGCTCCTCATTTGAGCATATAATCACGCACAATGGGCTTAAGTCCTTGGTCAGTACTGAACATTACTGAAACTCATGCCTGCATGCACAATTCTTTCACAGTTTTCACATAACACTCTTAAAAGCCTCTCTTAAGTCTGTAGCAATATTTGTTTCGAATGTTAATGTATTTGATGTATTTTCATTGTATATTTAGTTTCTATGGTTATTTGAAAGCAGAATAAAACTTAAAATAGGTTAATCATGGTGGAAGCCTTTTCAGGAAAGAAGGCACTGTTGTGTTATTGTTGTGTTGGACTATTCATAAGTTTTGTTGTAGCTTGTTAAATAGCAAATAACCATGTTCTCTACATAAAGTTTATGTGTCAATTACTTATGTTTCCCTGTGAAACCTCTGTTCCTTTCCCCTGGTCAATCAGACCATAGGCTCTGTTTGGCCATTTGATCCATCTGTTTTCTTATGTTCTTTCTCTTTTAAAATAAATATGTTTGACTGTGTGTATCTTTCTGTTATAGAAACATAATGAGCATATAACAACTCAGTCTCAAAGAAAAAAGTTATCTGCAGCACCCTTCTACGTGTTGAATATCAACATTCTGTCATAAGACTGTGTTTTATATAAAACTTTTAAATATTCACTCTGTATGTCATGTTCTGCAACCAACATAATTTAACCAAGATTCCCTCTATCACTATCTTCCAAAGTCCAACCGTTCTTTTCTTGTTGTGGAAACAGGCAAACTTTGCCAAACAGCATGATGTTTAGAAAGTAGTCTAACAATCCAGACTGCTGCTGTTACCACAAAGGCCTGTTTGGACCTACTTGAAAAGGTGCTGGCCAAAAGGGTTCTGGTGAAGCTGAGTGGGTTAATGACCAGAGTATACAACATCCACACTGAAATAATATACTTACTTGACAAGCTTGACGTAGTAAAAGGAAAGCCACATGGACGTTGCACAGCCAGTTCACTTTCTCACATCTAAGACATGTGACAACAAGTGAAATGTGGAAGTACAACCTAGCATTGGTAGAGCATTGTGAAACAAGGTGGACTGGATCAGTGCTCACTGGGGAAACTTTTCTATACTCTGGTCATATATGACAGAATGCACCACACACTGTGGCATAACGATTCCCAAGAAAGCCCAGAAATCAGCCGAGAAGTCAGCTCAAAGGTCATAATAGCAAGGTTTTACATGTAAAAAAGAAGAAAGAAAGTAACAGTGGAACAATGCTATGTACCCACAAATTATGCAGAACAAGAGATAAATTACATATTTCATGACAGGCTACAGCATGTAATCACCAAGCAAAGAAAGATATTATCCATGGGTTGACATCAGACATAGGTTGACTTCAATGCCAATGTATCACTGAAAAATGCAGACCATGCACTTGTAATCAGCAGAACAATCTCTCTACAGAACAGGGTACACTAGGCCAACATACAGTAGAGAGTACAGAGAACCAGATTGACCATGTCTGTTTTGGTCAGAGATTCAGAAGATCACCACAGGATTTGCAAGTGAAAAGAGGAGATAAATTTAACTCAGACCACCATCTACTGACAGTAAAAGGTCAGGCGTAAAATGTAAAAGTATACAACAAAACATGTAGCAAAACAGATTCAGGTCTTTCAAACAAGTTTCAGGAACTACCGATTCAGGAAGATGATGATCAGGGAAAACATTTTTTTAATCACAGGTTGCAAAGCATGAAGAATGCATGGACACAAGCATGTGAAGAAATGGTGGGCAGACAGAAAAATAGGCATAAGGAAATGATCACAGGTGACAATTTATACCAGCCACAAATCAAGTCCTAAATAATAGCTGAACAAGATCAGCAAAGGCTAAGGCACAGAAACAGTACACCCAGGTAAACAATAAGGTTTAAGAAACTTGTAAGGAAGGACAACAGAATATCCACTGATAACCTGGCTAAACTCACAGAAACACCAAATGACACCACAAAGAATATTAAAGGGAAATACTTTACAACAAATAAACCAGTAACATAAAAGAATGGACAGACACTCACTAAACAGGGGGAAAAGCTCAAAAGATGGGCAGAACATGATCAGAGAACTGACCAACAGATCACCACCAGCCGAACCCGTGGACATCCCACCTGCTGAACATCATATACAGATCATCAATAACAAGGTAATATAAGTCCATACAGAAACTGAAAAATGGTAGATGTTCAGAGTAGCATATGGCCAGAATGATAAAACTTTCATAGAAGTTTCTGGCCAAATGGATTTCTTGCAGAAGCCATCAAAGCTTGCCTTAAGACATATATAGAGATGTTATACCATCTTTTTGAACAGGTGTGAAGGGACAGATGAATAGAGTAAAGGCCATCTCATAAAGCTACTATGGAGTGCAAAATTCACTTGCAACTACTATCAGTTCCTGGAAAAGTGATGTGCAGAGTCATCCTAAAAAAACTGAGGGAAGCACGGGACAAACTGGACAAGGTCCATGACAGCACAAAAGGCTTTTATGCCCACAAGGGCATAAAAGGCTGAGGAGGCTGATTGCATGACCATTGCGCTTCCTGAAGTCAATCATTTTCTCTTTGTATTTGGAAACGAAACATACCATTGTATCCATGTGCACTGCCATCTAAACTGGGCCAACTTCAACAAAGCAAGCGTCAGCAGCAGGGAGTTCACAAATACTATAACACTGTACACTACATAATTTTGTTTGATAAGATCTGCATAATTAGTTGGCTACAAAAATTGTGAAATTTACTGAGTATTACACCAGTTTTACATACTATCACATTGCCACAAGCATACAACAGACAGGGATTTCCTTAACATAGCTTTCTGAGAGAACAAAAAAATTCGTTATGTGATTGCTTTGGACTGCCAAGGAAATGCACCATTTTTAGTTGTTATATAAAAACCTAGCAGACACTGTGCAATGCATTTTCGAACAATCATGTTAACCAACCAAGTGAGCTGTACTGAAGTGAACACCACCTTGATTATCAACAGTATGGTTAAGTTAGCTAACTTTGCCAATTGCTGTTGCTGTCAGCTGAACCCTGTCAGCCAACCTGAAACTGTTACTTGGAATGGAGGGCTGGAGACAAAGTGGCAACAAAGACTTCCACAATATATCAAACAGGTCAGCTAAGGAAAACAACTGCAGTTGATGACAGAAACATTGTGAGAACTGTAAAGACAAAGCCCAAAACAACAATCAGATACCTTCCTTTCTCCAGAGGACAGGGGTGAAGGTATCACAATCCACAAGAAGACTTTGAGAGCAGAAATACAGACGCCACAAGGTGCAAACCACTCATCAGCAGTAAGAATCATATGGCCAAATTAGAATTTAGAAATAAATAGAGAAATGAACCACAAAAGATCTGGAACCAAGAGTGAAGTGAAGTAAAGGCCAATGTGTAGAGAAAGAATGGATCTGTTCATGATCAAAACATATGAGCTAATCTGTGAAGCATGGTGGAGGTAGTGTCATGGCATGCATGGCTGGTCCTGGTTTGGGCTTAATCTTTACTTATGAATGAATTCAGAATTCTACAGAAACATCCTGTCTGCCAATTTAGAGAGAGAAATGCAAACTAATTGGGATGAACAACGACTCAAAACACACTGCCAACATAACAAAGGACTTCATCAAGTGGCAGTTAATGTGGTTTTAGACTGGCCAAGTCAATCACCAGACCCACTTAACCCAGTTGAGCTTGCATTTCACCTCCTGATGTCAGGGGGTTGCTAGCTTGATTCAGTTATTGCAAGCTGTTGCATGCCACATTCCTTGTGATTGTAAAGCACAGTAAACAGAGTAATCCAACAGTGTTGTGGTTTGTTGTTGAAGCCCAGATGGCCACTCTACCTTTCACACTGGTACACCACCCATTGCTGACCTCAGGGTTGTACACAAGCAAGGGATATGCAAACTAATATTAGGCGTTATTTACTTTGATTTCCTTTAAGACTATCAATTCCAATATGTTTGCTGACCACGTACCTACTTTGTGGTCTGCCACCAAAGGTGCCAAATTGTTTAACACATCTAAATGTAAATGTTAGGAAATGAAAGCTGAAATTCTGATCTATTGTCTATTCATCTTTTGATCTTATACCCAAAAGAATTCAGTGAATAGTAAACACAAAAGTATTGTTATTGAAATACTTTCAGCGAGTTCTGTATACTTAGAACCCCGTGAGCATCCCAAAGGTGACTCCTCGCAGTGACACGAACATGAAAATGTGAGAGAAATGCACTTAAATACGAATCCATCTCCTTCAGGGTGAACCAGGTCTTCTACAAGTCAAACAGTACTAAGTGCCTTGAAAGGATCTTCATTGTGAAACCAGCATGATCACTGAGAAGCTGGTCACCATGCCAACCCTGCATTGAACACACTTTCATATGGTATGCAGTCATTATGACATAATGGGTTCAACCTTTTTTTTTTATGAAAGGATATAATAACAATAATTTTTAGATATCACTCAACCAAAGTACCCTTTTAATAAGGCACTTATTTGATTAATTAATGGTTTTCTTTCTGTAACTAGCGACCATATTTTTCCTTTGCATTGCCAACAATGTGCAATTTTGCTCAAAGAAATTAAAAAAGGAAGGACAAATGAATAAACAATTGAAATGGCAACAGCTTGAGTTGCTGTCCTCCACATTCTCCAGTTTCCCCCAACTTCCCAAAAAGGTATGCTGATAGATGGTAGTGGGTGAATGTGTGTGTAATGGACTAGAGTTTCCTCCAGGGTGAATTAGCCCATCTTGCATCCAGTGTTCTTGGGATACTCTCCTGATCTACCTTGCTAAAGTTTAAAAGGTAAAAGGTGATGGGTTCAATTATTACAATTTTGTTTTATTATAACTGACATGATAGTTATAATAGAGTATGTGTAATAACATGTTTTAAGCCATATACTTAAGTAATTCATGCTCAAGCAAAAACAATGGTTTGTTACAAAATAATTTGTCATCAAACATTAAGACAAAAATAAGGACAATAACGAATCAATCACTTTTGCAGTAGATTAAAAAAGTCTACCAAAAATAACCAAAATAAATGATGACAGCTCTTTTTCAACCTTTAATGTGACATTTTAGCCAACAAAATCCAAGTGAAAAACAAATGAAAAATAACGAGAAAAAGCATACAATAATCTTATAGCATAAAAATGCACACTCCTTAACTAATACCTTTTGCTTTTAACACAGCATTCTGTTTTAGAGTCTATAATGGGCCATTTGACTATGGCAAGTGTTAAATAATTACATTTATATTCATGTTCAAAAGTAATCTGTCTTTAATGAAGTGATTCTAATTTTTTACACTACAAAAAACTGCAGTTTTTTTTCTTGATCTGAAAACCTATTAAATCATGACACGTGATATGGATCTACCTGTGTCATAATGAAGGTCTGTAAATGAAGTGTTACCAAAACATCTCCTTGTTTGTGATAATGAAAACCTAGACCTTTAAACCTAATTTCGTACTATTTTTTTTTAAGTGAAAGTAAGAACTCATATGCATATGCACTGTAGTTGATAAGTAGAAAGAAATGTGGAATAAGGGGATTGATGACTAAGCAAAATTATTGTGATAAAAGTGAACCAATAATATTCTGAGAAAAAGATCTATATGACGATGGCAGGAGTAAATAAGCTGAACATCTCTTACAACCAAGCTTGGCTGATAGGCAGGATAATATCCTAATTTAATGACTGGACCACCAATTAAAATACAATAACGGGAGTCATTTTCAATTAAATGATAATGTTGCTTTGTTTGAATTATTGCTGTCACTCCTCTAATTGAATGCTATCACACTGTGAGGAAATGGACTATTCAACTGTAACACCAAAGACAGATGTAGGTACAGTCACAGTATTTTTACTCAATTAGTTGTATGTAGTATAGGGTGTATACACATGGCCAAAAGTTTGTGGACACCTGGCAATCACACCCATTTGTGGATTTTCACCAAACTGTTGCCACAAAGTTAAAAGCACAGAGTAGTCTAGAATGTCTTTGTATGCTGTACTTTTAAGATTTACCTTCACTGTAATTAAAGGGTATAAATCTGTTTCATAATGACAATGCCCATGTGCACAGCAAGATCTTTCCAAGATCTCAAGTGTCCCTGACTTCAACTATCAACTGAACATCTTTGGGATGATTTTTAATGCTGATTGTGTGCCAGGCCTTCACTGAGCCCGGTCTAATGTTCTTGTGGCTGAATGGACAGAAATGTTGCAAAATCTAAAGGGTGTGCTGGCTGTTAAAGCAGAAAAGAACGGACCAACTTTGGAATGGTTTGTTCAACAAGCTCACATGGGTGTGATGGTCAACATACTTTCGTTCATAATCTCCTGCTTTTTTAGTTTGACATGTAATGTGGATTCTCTGGTTTCCTCACAATGTGAATTGACAACTGTAAATTGTCCCATGGTGTGAGTGAGTGTGTGTGTGTGTGTGTGTGCATGACACTCTGCAGTGGACTGCAGTCCCTCATGCTCACTGTTCCTGGTATGAACTGTGCCACATAAAACTGCCCAGAGTAAAGTGCTTACCGAAGAATTAACGAACAAACACCTCTGATGACGCACAAGTGTCAATGGGTGACATAAACAAATCCCATAGTCCCTGTGATTTTAGTGTTTGTGTTAATAAATTTGCATGTAGAACAGCATCTGCTATTTTGAATATCAGCTTCAACTTTTTCACCCCCTGCAGCTTCAGAAGCACTTTGCTTGAAGGAATATTGTCTGTTTCTTTCACTATTTCACCCTCAGTACTGAAGCAAAGGCTATGTGTGTGTGTCTGTGTGTGTGTGTGTTGTGGTGGGTAGACATCATATGAGCTTGTTTGAAACAAATATCAATTGTTATTAAGAAAACATTACAGGTATGAGAGAGTGAGTGTATCTTAAAGAGCTCTGAGTGTGAAGGCATTGAGGAAGCACATCTGATGTTTGATTGGAAAATGTGTGGAGGACACAGCTGGAGGCAGACATACAACTGTAAACATCTCCACCTTGAAGTCTGGATATTTTTTCTCCAATTTTCACTCTTCTCACCCTGCGGCCAGCCAACACCTGTTAATCACACAGTCAGCATCCTACTGTTGTCATTTTGATGCATACATTTCGGGTCCAAACATGAGCACTAGTAGTGCATGATAATTTGAACATAGGAACATCCTGGCTGCAATCACTAGTTACTTCATATCTAAGAGAACAGTTAAAAAGAGAAAGAGAAAGATGTACCACAACATGGTTAAAAAAAATCTTAAATTCAAGCTATGCAGCTTATATTTATATAAGGAGGCCGTCTCCGGCAGGTGGTGATCATATTTGAAATTCACGGCAGAAAAGGTTGGAAATCTATAAAGGCTGATGGTTTCTGAGGCGGTCAGTGAGGTTGATATGGATTATAGAAGAACAGGAAGACAAAAATGATTTAAGAAACCAACTGATTCCCTGATGTCTTAAAATTAGTTTTTTTCTTCTCCTGATTGAGCTTGTTATATCAACATTTTCACTATTCAGCCAGGGCCAAGTACAAGATTTTTTTCTGTTCAGTTACCCAGAAAAAGCTAGTCCTGTGGGGTTTTTATATTATTAGCATTATGCCACAGCTAATTAAAGTAGATAGCACCAGACTAAAAAAAACACATTACTAATCTACTAATATTAATGTGATGACTTCACACGTTTTTTCATGGTGTACAATATAATAATATAAAAGATTATATAATATCTATGCTATTTAGAAAGAACAAGACCTTTTGACCTTTTGTCTTAAGCTAAAAAAAATAATAAACTTAATAAAAAAAAAAAAATTAAAAAAAGAAAGAAAGAAAGATGTTTATATCTTCCTGTAAATGACTGCTTCAAAGTGTCCTGGTATGTGCCATTAACAGCACAGGAATAGTGAGTGGTTGTGCAAGTTGGAATGACTGCATGATGTGATAATTTTATGCATGTTCAGAATGTCAGTGTCACACTGAATATTATGACAAACTCTCTGTGTGATTCCAGGAAGTCATAAAGAACAAGTCAAATTTATACCTCAGAGTTGGTGGGTATAAAAGAGTGATGTCTGGTGGAAAGAGTTGGTTTAATGTTGCTGCAGTGTCTCATGGTGATGTAGATGTAGTTTATAATATACAAATGTAAATGTAAGTGTCTATAAAGAGATGCAAGGTGTGGCACAACCGAAGGCTGTTTAGAATTTTGCCTCTTTTCAGTGAAGTGGTAACTTGTAATTCCTTGTCTACAACTGCTAAAAAACACCAAAAACACCCCTTCAATTTGCATTTCCATTAAACCTGTGGTAGCCTTCTCCTCTACAAGTTCATTATGGAGTGACTTCAAATCAACATGGCACACTGTGAACAGTGTAAAGGATAGTTATTGCAGTAATGGTTTTAGATCGGTTAGTATACAGAAACAATATGTAGTTAAATCTGTATCACTGATGATACATATCTTTGTTTTGAAAAGGTAATCAACAAAATTAGTATTATCACTCATATCACTTGCTATGCTCCTAATGCTACTTCCCGTCACACTTTTGTGGAGTCTTCTGCTCTAACATGCTGAGAAATGACTTTATTACAGCATCCAATTTAACCACTTACAAAGCTCCACAAATGCAGCATTATCTCACCAATGAACTCTCTGCCAGTTTTTTCTTTTTGTTGCTTGATGATATTGTTGGTCTTTTCCTGGCTTTCATTACCTTAATTCTTCACTAAAACCTTTTTGACTGACACTCGTTTTATTTAAAATTCGTTCATTTATCCATTCATTCATCTTCAGCTCAATGTCACAGTGCATCCAGATCTATTTAATAAATGCAAAACCAGAATGTTGTTAATGTAACCTCTAATCTTTTTTTAAAAAAATAAGTAAAACTCAATGCTGTTATGACAGTCAAGTGTATAAGGTATTAATTAACATGAACGCAGCAACAATCTTCAACAATTTTAACCAAGAAATGCAAATTATGCACGAAGAAGAGGATAACAGCAAATGGTATATTGCAATACAAAAGTGATATATATTATATATATATAATATATATATAGTATATTGGGGTACAAAAGTGATAGCTTGGTCAGTCAGTGAACATACTTGTCCTTTATATGTAGCCAGTCATTGGGGAAAAGGATTTACACTCTCCTTCAAATCTATGTTTTTCATCATTGGCTTTACACAACTTCTAATAAAACAATTTCTATAAACAAACAAAAAAAAATACAGTTTTCAATTTAAAGTCATTTTTTTCACAAAAATGAAAGAACATGGCAGGTGGGGAAAAAATTGTACATCCGTCTTACTTCCAAAATCATTACGAGAGTAATTAGCAGCCAGGTGTTCCTAAAGAAATGTCCATGATTAGTTAATCATCAAGAAGTGTGACTAAAGCAGAACATTTGGCAGTTTAGCATTATGGAGCACAACAAAATAAAGGGACATCAGGCATGACCTCAGAGAAGCAAATGTTGCTGCTCATCAATCTGGGAAGGGTTTTAAGGCCATCTCCAAGCAATTTGAAATTTACAATTCCACATCGAGAAGGATTGTTAAAAATGTAGAACCTTCAAAACAGTTCTCAACCTAGCAACCCAGGAGTAGAAATGCCAGCAAATTCAGTCCAAGGTCATTAAAACATAAATATAATGTGACCTACACGCCTCTGTAAGCACATTAAATGTTTATGACTGCAAAATCAGACTGAAGAAGTCTGAAGGAGGTTGTGTGGTAGGAGAAATCCCATTCTCTCCAAAAAGTATATAGCAGCAGTATATTTGAGCATATCAATGCAAACATCTCATTCTAACTCTCGAACTTGGTGGTGGAGTAGTGGTGATTTAGACTTGTTTTGCAACTACATGACCTCGGAGACTTGCAGTCATTGAGACAACAATGACCTCCAGAATATTATATAAAACAGATAAAATTCTACAGATAACATTTATGTATTGTTTTAATTGCTAAAAGTAATTCTACATGTTATTGAATAATAGGGCTTACTATTTTCTCCCGCATAAGTTTCTGAATTAGGATTTGCTATTCTTTTTTTTCTGGTGTTGTCATCTGAGGTTATTTGTTTGTTTGTAGGTGATGAGGACCAACAAATTGTCATCTATGCACTGTTAAATAAAAACAGAATTTCTTTTTCTCATGACTATATAAGCTGTCGCTTGTTTTGAACAGCTGTTGTTCCCTCATGTGCACTTTAAGCAAAGTGATAATTTCATAAACAGGGATTGCACTTTTAACCCTATGTACTCCTGTGTATTTTTTTAATTATAACATGCAAACTGACCGATGTTAGGAAATTATTCAACATTCTGTTTTGCAAAAAAGACAGATCTGCTACTATGCATTAACCAATCATGCAGAAATCAACTTTGAAACCAAACCAAAACATTACATTTAACAGTCAAACTTGGCCAATATATATTTTCTTTTTATTTATTTATTTATTTTATTGTGCATTGTCCAGCTGCAAATTGTACCGGCTGTCAAAAGCACGTCCTGCCATGGATTGGTATTATAATTATTTGACTTGTGGAATAATAAATGACACATTAATGAAGCACCAATATAAACAGGTGGGCTAATTGCTTAATTATTTATTTTTTTTAAGTTATATCTATTGATATTGAATAGAAAATTAATATTAACACATTAGACCTGCATTGCATTGTACATCTTTGAGAGAAAAACTAGTCTGTGCCAGGTCACACCAGGTTTCCACTATACAGCCTTCCCATTTAAACAGTGAGATTAATAAAGTTTTCTTTGATGACTTACTCTCAGAGAGAGAGTTTGGCATTAGCTGCCCTGAATTGCTGCATCAGGATATCAGGTATCATCAGGTATCAGAAGCAGTGGGATGCATACAGGGAAAGTGAAAACAAAGCAAAGGGTGAAAGTGATATGTTTGTTCTTCTCTTAAAAATGTGAGTAATTTAGGTATGAGTTTTTACATTCACCAGAATTTAACTCAACAGTCTTGCATGTGCTAGAATCTCTAATGGTCTTACTTTAATGGTCAAATTTTCTACGTTATATTTTGTACTTCATATTATTTAGAAAACAGATTCATTTTTTATAACCAAATCTACTTACCGAAGAACAGCACTGCTGAACAATATTAAAGATTACAATAGGAAATGTGGATTATCATTGTGATTATCAGCATCATCCACATCAATCTTTGTCTGATCTCCTGAAGTAAACTGCATGTGACAAGCTGGAGCATCCTCCTCATCTTTTGCCTTGACTGATCTCTGTTCATGCTTACATTGGTGGGAAAATACAATCTGGTGGCTAAATTTATTATTGAAGTCTTTTTAGTAGACCATTTAAACATTTTATAATTTTGTCTGCTGCTGTCTGTATAGAGTGTAAAAGTGCTCTTCTGAGTTTGGATGATAATGTGATGGAGCAAGGGCATGAACTGAATCAGATTTGTTTCAGTAAAACCTGAACAAATCATGGGAAAAGCACACTTAGCTAGGAAAGTTTTTGGTGAATTGTTTTTACTGTTGTGTTTGTTAAACTGGCTCTTTACCTAATGTGATCTTTGCAAGAAGACACAAAGGCAAGATTATAAGTGGAATTCGACAAAGTTTGTAAGTGGAGAAAGAAATTGAGAAAAACTTGATTAAAAACAAAATTCTGCTTGCCAGAATTCCAGTGATTTTCAGCCTCACATATTTTTCTTTAACTTATTTAACAGCTTTGCTGTCTCTGCATTCTGACAGCACTTTCACAGTTTTGAAACAGGAATTTGTTCTGTTGTCAGTGCCACATCTGATGCAGCATCTTGTTCTCTCATTATACATTAACTTCAGCCCACAGGCAAGTTCTGGAATTTTCCGTCTGCTGAATGTATACTGTCAGTCTGATTCTGCGAGTTTTCTGAACAAACAGAAGGCATACAATTCCACAGGGAACTTTCTCAAAGTCTTGGCCAGCTTCTAGCACCAGATTCCACTGATCAGTCCCACGTTAAAAACGCTTACTCAGGTTCCTCAGGGGGAAGCAGTGATGAAACCTGGAGAGTAGAGGGGCCATGGCAAGAGTGGCTTGGGGAAGGGCCTAGTTAAACCAGACCATGTTCCTTCACTGAAGATGGTGTAACCCAGAGCAACACTAAAACACTGACATGTTTCAGTTACAAATCCACAATGTTTTGTAAAAACTGAACAGCTGGGATTTGAGGCAGATACACCAAGAGGGTCAAAGTCATGACAAGTTTTACATATGATAAGAAAGAGATTAACATTTTTTTTTTCAGATTCACTTCAAAACATGCAAATCGGTGTGGCACTTTGTGGATTATAAATAGGAGCATTATAGCATAATAGTATTTTCACATCATAGCAAACATTAATGATTTAACCTTTTAAATGCCTTCAAAATGAATAACTGCATAAAAACTGGGACTTTAAAGGGTTAAACAGTTTTTGTTGAATTTCACAGTGTTAGCTAGAAAGCAATGTCTGCTATCCCTAGACCATACCCCTAACCCTAAACTAACTGGTAATGGCGTTTCATAAAGGTTGGCTCATGTAAATGTATGAGTCTTGAGGCACAGTTTGCTACACAGATTGTAGAATATGGTTCAACCATTCTACTATTCTACTGTGTGTGTGTGTGTGTCTGAGAGAGAGAGAGAGAGAGAGATAATGGCTGTATGTGTGTAAAAGGGTGGGTGCTGTGTTTAACACAAATATTATTAAGATAATAATTTTTTTTTTGGTTGACTGAACCACCGAGTGAGACAAAATCTCATGTATGAGCACATCTATTGTCATGTCCTGCATTATCTGTACATATTCATCAAGAGGTAAATATAGATCTACCATCTAAGTCTAGCTTTTTGTTATGTTGGTTTTTATAAGAGATTACCTTTCATAGTGGGGGTGGGCTCAGTGGGTTTAGATTAAATTTTAACAATGAAGAAATAAGCAGCTTGAAGTTTTAAAATGCAGAATAATTGTGTCAGCAACGATGAGAACGGATTAGCCTGAAATTCTCAAGCTACTTATGTGCCTGCATCAATGCTGGTTGAGATGTTAATTGATGGACTTATACATCAGAGAGAGAGCGAGAGAGAGAGCGAGAGGGAGAGAGCGCGTGAGAGAGAGAGAGAGAATTATTGAAACACTTAATAATCACAGTCCAGGATTTATTTAGGCAGCAATGTGATGTCAATATAATGAATGGAAAAATAATTATAGTGTCAAACACTGCAGGGAAAACCTCCAGTAATAACTGAAAGTGTGAAAAAAAGAGAAATAGAAGGCGAGGAAGGGTAACGAAATATCTCAATAAATGGCAACGGAGGCTGAAAATCAAGTCTACTTTAGGACGTAAGGCATATTGGAACCATAAGCTGTACATTCATAGCTGTGTTATCCATCTGTTTAATGATTCCAAATTGCAAATGCATTATTTGTTACAGTACACTGCTCAAAGGTTAGTTGTGCCATATGTATAAGTGCTCCCCTATAACTACTGAAATATATAATGATATGCAGAAACATGCCTTGTTAAAATCCTGAATAGATATATTTGTGGGAATATATAGAAAGAAACAAGGAAGCTTGGGGTTAAGAGAGTTGTGTGTAACTCACTGTAACTCCCATAATGAGAAGATGGCTAATGAAACACCACATATGGAGCAATGACTTGGGGGAAAATCTACAGGAACTAGTCCAGTGCATTTATAAATATTTCCCTTCAGTAATTACTGTACCCATTTTTGTTGTTGTTGTTGTTTTAACTATATTTACCTCAGGGCAAAGTCAGCATCTGCTTCAGTTACACATACAGCGACAAGGCGACCAGAGACCATTCATTTTCAATAAGAGCTGGCAACTTCTGGCGATATGAAGCAAGAAGCAGGCTTTTCTCACATATACATTACAGCAAAGTGAAATTATTTTATTCACATATCCCAGCTTGTTAGAAAGCTGGAGTCAGACTGCAGGGTCAGCCATGATACACTACTACCTCTGGAGCAGAGAGGGTTCAGGGCCATGCTTCAAAGCCCAACAGTGGCAGCTTGGTGGTCCTGGGGCTTGAATCCCTTAACTTCTTATCAACCCAGAGCCACCACTACCCCTAAAACAAACATGACCCCTGTCGACTAAATGTGGGTGTGTCCAGCGACAAGACAAAATATACAGCTACTTGGTGCAGCAACTACCAATGGGAGTGAACGCAGTAGAGCACATGTGATCGGTGCCCATGCTGTTTCTCCTTCACCTAACATGTTATGATGCATATATACACTGCTAAATTAACTATACAAAAGATTTGCTGTCAAAAGTGGGATGCTGGTTGTGCCACCCACTGATAAATGTTATTACTATGGCAACCAGTAGTAGGAACGCCTACTAGTGACTTCATAGTACATCAGTTGCTGACTTGTGGTGATAAATTGCTGTATGTGAATCTTAATGTGTGAGCTTTAACCAGATGAGCTCTGTGCACACTCTTCACATGCTTTTGTTGAAAAAATACTGAACTACTTTGTAGCCCAGTATGCAGGATGATCCTAGGACACTGCTGCATGTGAGGGTGAAGTTGAACTGTTCATTCAGTCCTCACCTGTCAGGTGTGCATCTGTCATTGGATCAGGAGATTTTCCATATTGCTGTATTTCATCTCTGTTAAGAGGGCAGATGATCTCGACAATTAGGGCATTAATCATAAGAATGCATTATAAAACAGCAATAATGGGCTTTGTATTTGCTGGGCTGGCGCTCTTTACCTTTGGTGAAGGATTGTGTGTTTGAGCGAAGAAGTGCACTTCACCATGATGCATTGGTCTTTCTATTTCACCTCTTAGACCGCTTATGGCTTAATGGCAGGTGTTGGCTGCTTGCTGACGCTTCAGATCCTAACAGCAGCTCTAAGCGGTTCGCAGAGTGTGTAGGCGGTTCATTTGACTAATGCCACTTATTTCACTTTCAAAACAGGACGCGCAGCCTATGGAACAGTGCACTGCCGCTCCGCTTATATTCAGTTAATGGTGTCGCTGCTCGTTCATGTGTGCGTATGTCTATGTGCGTGTGTGGGTCAGTGGGTGGGTTGTGTGAAGATTCTCAGAATCCCATACACTAATGCAGGGCCAGTGGTTGTCAGACAGGACTCTCAGTGGGGCTGGTGGGTGTTCCATGCTTAACTGCCACAATTTCTGTGCAAACCTCCTAGTGGTGTGATGTACTTAGAAAGCATGGTCTCCTGGATAGTGTTTTGATTATTATTATGGTGTATCTCAGACAGGAGTAGATATGATACTTCATTTCAGGCAGCAATGAAAGAAATAAGACGAAGACAAAACAGAAACAGTAGTGAAATGCTCAAATATGCTTTAATATCACATTAATAGCTATTGACTCTAGTGTGTGTTAAGATTCTCCTCAGTTCCGATTCTCTTCAGCGTAATTATAATAGAAATGAATGGTTGGCCGGTGCATGGCCTCAAGAGCTGGTGCTTTATTAAAAGAACGGATGATTCTTATTGGGAAAGTGTCAACGAAATGCCCAGTAGAAGGGTTTTTATCTTCTCCACTGTGACATATATGCTTTTCTCCAACTCTCATTCCCTCATTAAGCTTTTTCTCTTCAAATCTTTCTCTGTCTTGAAAGACTCACATGCCTTTCTGTATGCGTCTCAACATATGTTGGTGCTGCAGTGTCTACCATATCCTGTAATACCTTGGTGTGATTTTCCACATTGTGACTTTATATTACATTCAGATGTATTTTGCCTAATAAAACCACAGCACTGAGGACAAATTTAAAAATCCTCCCCCATACTGGATTGCCATTTAACGGTTGACTTTAATTAGAATGTTAAAATTGATCTGCAGTGCCTCGTGGTCTTAAATTGGATGTGCTATGTTGTGTGTGTTAAATAAGCACAACACATCAGTCTCCAGCTGATTGAATGGAGCAATGACATGGCTTAGGTGCATTTAATACTGACAAGCCAAATAGAAGCGGTGATAATAAGATTACTGTGCAAGCCTGCAAATATACTTAAAGCAGTTTTTAGTGGCTTGAGTGTGATTATGAAACCTTCTGGCAGTAATGAACCAGGGTGAAGAACCCAAACGCATAAGCAAATTACTAATTAATAGCCATTAATCCAAGCCTCTGCCTCATTTTCAGAGACAATAGAAAGCTACACTAAAACAAGTGAACCTGATAGGCATACTTTTTTTTTTTTTTCCCAAATGGAAATTGTGCCATAATATTCATACTCAGTAAATAAGTAGGTCTTGGAGAATTCATTTGCTGAAGGATGACAAGAAATTCAGTGCAGTGATCTGTTCATCCGAACATTGCATGTGTTAGAGTTTATCCTGATTACACATAAATGTAGACCATTATGTCAATTTGTTTCACTTATTTGTGCCTCAGGAAATGCAGGAGTTCAACCAAGGAGCTGGAGGTTTAATCTTTAGTTAAGATTCTTTGGTTTAGTTCATATTATTAATATTACTACTACTACTACTAATATTAGTAACTGTGTTTCATTAACACTTTACATTAAGCTTCCCAACAACAATGTGTAACACATTAGTTAACATGAATAAACTATGTGCTTCAGCATTAATACACTATAAAATAATAGAAAGATTATGACTTTTAGACTTAGTAAAAGTACTGCAGTAATATTTCACTTGAGTAAAATTAATTACTTAAGTAAGAATATTAAATTATTTTTATGTCTACAGTTGCCACATTTTATTTCCTATTCTGTTATTATGTTAACAAACCAATTAAGCTATGCTGAACACCACCTCCATTATCAGCAATATATGAAAAAACATAACATTAGCTGGCTGAATGCTGTTGGGGTTCAGTAGCTGGTTAGGTTAATTAGCTAGCTAACTCATGTCAACCCATAAATGTTTCTAGCTACAGGGCCAGCTATCTAGCAAAGACGCCCCATACTAATTGATTTGAGAATTATCTATATCCTGCGGTAGCAGTTACTTTCATATTGCAAAATATCAAATTAACTCAGCTATCAAATGTGTTACATGTACATGTGAAATGTTCCTCAGCTTTTGGCAGACAAAATTTGCAGATTGTTATCTCTCTGTTTCCTTCAAGCATTCAACATTGATAATACCTGATAAATTGGTCCAGGGATGCTGATCTGTCTCCACTGTGTCAGACATTGCTGCTGCTGACTAAGCATTTGGCACCTGAAATGTAGACTTTCAGCAGGAAACTGCTTTATTTTGATTGGGCCTTTAAATCGAATTATTTAAAATGTGAAAATACTTTTAACTTTTAACTGGCTTACAGTCATCCAGGGTTAAAAAGTTTTTTTGTTTGTTTTTAGAGTTAATGAAAAATAATAGATGATTAACATGCTATAACTGAAGCTTTGGGATAGATAGATAGATAGATAGATAGATAGATAGATAGATAGATAGATAGATAGATAGATAGATAGATAGATAGATAGATAGATAGATAGATAGATAGATAGATAGATAGATAGTGAAACATCAGTGCAAAATGTTGCACATGCAAAAATACGTTTAATGTAAGACAACATTTTACAGCTTTACATCCATGGAATACTTCACTCTAAAATAATTTCTTGCTTTAAATTTAATCAATTTAAATGAACTACATCGTCAAGTTAACTGAGACAGTTAAACTGATGGTTATCTGAGACAATGTAAAACATTTTGTTATCTGGACAATGTAGTTTATACTGTGGACTTGTCAAGAGAGGAAAAATTATTAAAGCAAAAATGCTCTAAATAAAAAACAACAGTATGTTGTCATCTGCCTGCCATTTTTTTAGTATTTGCTATTTAAGGTTGTCTTAAAGGTAATGTGCGACTCTGTCAGCATAGATCTTCCTACTTCACCTGGGAGGATTACAATATTAGACTATGATTGATATTCAAGGTGTGGTGCCATGAACTGCCAAAATTGCATGTCCAAACAAAAAGAAAGTATCCTATTGAAATTCACATTTGGTTCTGCCCTAGTTTTGACTCATATACATTTATACAGTGGGGAGGAAGCAGCCTCTCATGCACAGAGACTTTAGATATTATCTCATAAGTAACTGTGTGCTAGGCAGATCTTCTTCTGTTCTTTAACACACATTTTGCGGAGATATCGAGGGACGGTGCCAAAGACAGGCAATCTAGATAATAAATTCTCCAATGTAATCAGCAATTTGTTTGCAGGGCTTGGCAGTAGCTCCAGTTGTAACCGGGTTCTAATACTGTTCATAAAGATAAACCAGCATTTTAGCTCGAGATAACTTTTTCCTGGAATGAAAAAGTAATCGTGTAGAGGATATATAAAAATCCTTTTATTATCTATGATAAATTGCATGGATGTTTGTGTTCAAGCAGACCGATGTATGTCTTGAAATTGTCAAGTGAATCTGATTTAATGGCAACCAGAATATTCAGTCATGCATGGGGCACGATGGGGTTATAAGCTCAGCTCAGGTAGAATATTCTATTCATATCTATAAGAAAGGTTTGAATTAGTCCATGCATTGTGTTGAGGGTGTTGAACTACCCTGCGTACTCTCAGTGGCTGGTTCAGGCATGATTGGCCAGTCATGTCTCTGTGTGGAGAGGCAGTGTTGGAAATTGCTTGGCAGACAGGCAAACCAAGTGAGCAGTTTGCATTTAGAGCACAGCTGGCGTGTGTGAAGGCTTCCGAACCTGTGTCACAAGGGGTGTGTGCAAGTGTGAGCAGTGAAGGTTGGTTGGCAGCATGCATGACTGCCCTTGAAGACCTAATGATGCTGATGGCTGTGAATGAGCGTCTGCTCATGAGGAGCATGCCGCTCCATGTCACCCCTCATCGCTTACACTGCCTCAGTGCATTCACACACACATACACTAACATCCTGTCTCTTTTAGATTTCAGATTTGTCAGCCTGTACCTGAACCACACAGAATGTGTGTGAATGTAGGAACTGTAGCTTTGTATCTCTCTCCACCCATGAGTCAAGCAGTGTGATTTGTACACTTTTCTGGCACCGGCTTAAGGATCTTAAAGATTGAGATCTGATTATCTCTGTGCACCTCTGGTTATCAGCGGTAAAGAAAAAAAAGAAATTGAACACACATTTGACTCATATGAACAAGCAAGCTGAGAGCAAGAGACACTAGTTCAAGAAACGTTTACAGAATCCCAATCAAGTTATTAAGCATTTTTTTAATATACAGTTAGTGATGAGTAAATGAGATAATATTGCATGTTTGAGATTAGTTGTTCTATCTATCTATCTATCTATCTATCTATCTATCTATCTATCTATCTATCTATCTATCTATCTATCTATCTATCTATCTATCTATCTATCCTTTCCTGTTCTTTTCCATCCTATTGTAGCTCCATTATCTCTCTTTCCTTGAATGTAGAGATTTATAACACATTTTAACAACATGGAATGGATGTGCCATGTTTTTTTTTCTTTAAGGTCACTAGGTTGCTGTAATAAAGGAATTTATACAAGTGAGTGCACTCCACTGTCCCCTTCTCTAGGTCACCACTGTAAGGGCTTTTATATATTTAGAGACTGGCTCTGTCCCTCTGTCAGTGCAAGGACTTAGTAGATTTACTGGCTGTGTCCAACATGAGGTGGGACCCTGCTGGTCTGAGAAGAGCTCCTGTTATTCTCTTTTGTTATAGACTAAGGAGCACTGGTAATAGTGCAGATGTGATGTTATACATGCCATGGTTGGATGTTCAAGTTGTAATCTTATATGGTGCGTCTGCACAGTGTTCTGTGACGCTTCTCAACTCTCATCTCATTCTCAATATTTCATTTTGCAAATATGCCAAAGCTAGCATATCCAGCATCTTGAAATTATGTCCATGCACCACAGGAAGAATGGCAACTTTGTTCATACTTTGACAACATGAAAAAGGCATTTAATAATATTTAAAATTAATAACTACTTTATTCTTATATTTTTATACCAACTCTATGACCTCTCAGACTTGGTACATTTTTCATTTTTTAGGGACAATTTCAACTGGTGTTCTTAAATTTCTCCATAATCAATATTTAGCTAGAATGCATATTCATAAAATATAATGATACGTAGCTCATGTGTAGTCATTTCTTAAGTGGCGTATAAATTAATGCTGAAAGATTTATCAGTTGTCATCGGTTTCCTCACAATGACCTGTTTTCCATGTGCCAAGTCATTTTTCTCATACTGGTCATTGGTCATAAAGACAAAATGATGGATTCTTAATTTTCTGATATTTTATTAATTAAACCATGCAGATTTATTTTTAAACATCTCAAGGAAATAACTTGTTATTTAAATGTCTGATCAATCCATTTAGTTTCAATTACAATAATTGTATTGTGCAATATTAAAATCTCTTCTGATTTTAAATGGATATTTTGTTTAAAAAAATGCTAATTATAGTATATTTAATGATTTGCAAAAAATCCAAATTTGCAAAAATATAAAAGTTTTTTTTGAAGCAAATTGTATACATTCATTAGGCTTCATTTCATGTTTTATTGAAATTTTATTAGGTTAATAAAGTTTTATTAGGTTTCATTTTAAGGTTTATTAGGGAATGATACTTGGTTGTAAGTATTTATGCCTAGTCATGGGCTTGAACATTTTTTAAACTATCACATCCAAAAATAGTCCAAAATATTCAGATACTTATCTGTCTTCAGCAAGTATATGCACACACACACACACACACACAGATACACACACACAGACACACACACACACACACATACACATACACACACACACACAATCTGACTTCAGAAGTAGTCAGACACCAAAACGTGAAACAAGAGATGGAAAGGATGAGAGGCGGGACATAATAGAAGTCAAAGAGTCTGCAGCTACAAATGGAGAGAAGTGCAGGGTTGAAGAAGTGGAGTGATGAGTTGAGCCAGGAGAAGATGAAATGTGCTGTAGAGACAGCAGGAGCTGCAGAAAGGGTTTGATTGTGACAAGGGATAGAGAGGCGGATAAAAAGACAGACAGGTAAGTAATATGGAGGCATGGAAGAGACTGAACGTAGGGAGCAATGAGGGAGGCAACAGGAACATGTAATATAGCAGGTTGAGCCCCAGTATAGTGCTCGGCCATTCCTGAGTTGGAGTGAAATGTCAGACACATGAGAGATGGCAGCCGCAGGCAGCTCAAAGGACAAAGCTTCTTCACTCCGCCCTTACAGCCAGTGGCATCAATCAGATCAAGGTTTTTCACTACTCCTAATTTATCTCGTTCACATAAAGATCCAGTCTTAAACCTTACTTTCACCCACCCAGCCTAATTTACGAGTGCACTGTGGCCTGTATTTTCTATGTTAACACACTCCTCAAAACACATTAAAGAGACAAATACACATGCCTACAAACATAGATAGTAGGTAGTAGATTTGTCTATGTTGTTTTAGATTTCTAATCTGCTCTATTTTTTTGTTTAATTATTATTTAGTTGGTTTTTTTTTACCCCATTTATTTTAATTAGCACTTGAGCAATTCTGACATACTAGATCTCCCCTGTCATATGACAGCTACTAACCAGAGAGGGTGATGCCTCCTCCAAGACATGAGAAGCCAATCACTGCAATCTTATTTCAAACAAATTCTTATGCACAAAGCAGCTGAACATACTGAGAGGAAAGCACTAACTGCAATGTAATGCAATAACTGCAATAACTGAATTAGATAATGGTCTGATTACTTAACTTTGCTTCATAGACCCCTGGCCACAGATGGCTCTGGCATCTTTAGGATAATGGGGCAAACGTTCTCCTGTTGTATCACTCAGGAATACTTCTAATCTGTTCATTATAAATAAAGTGAATTGTTAGTTTGCAGAAAGACAGTGTGTGTGTGCAGCTCTACATTGTTGAGCTCCATTAGCTCAGATTAGTATACACTTCTATAAATGTTGGATAAATTGAGTACTGGAGGTATTGCCTAGCAACTTATCTTAAAGGTGTTTTCTGGCATCCTCTTGCCTTCACATTTCTGCACATTATTCAAATAATTGATGGATTCATTCATTCATTCATTCATTCATTCATTCGTTTATTTAATAATTCAAATCATTCTGTCATCATCAGCAAAACATGCAAGATGTAAAATTACCAACCTACTAACCAGCATATTTGATTTCCCAGAGGAGTATCATGTAAACACATGCAGAACATGTGTGAAATCTCTCAGACAGTAACTGGAGCTCAGTGTAAATTTGAAAACCCTGGAGTTATAAGGTACCAACATGTGAAATTCTATATAATGAAATAATAAGTGAAGACTCATCTTGTTAAGCTTTCAACACCTTGAGATGTCATGAAACATGTAAAGATGCATTGCTACACAGGTGCACAGATAGGCTAAAAGACCTTAGTTAATGCCGGGTTAACTATTTGCTTGCAAGAACTTGAGCATGTATGATCATCAATAGCAATAGAAGCTATGAAATCTATGCAAAAAAATTCAAATTATTCTATCAGGAACTTCCTTCAGTGTCTCTTGAATGCCATTGCCCTCTTCTCCTCTCACTCTAATATCTGCATTACATCATAGATGAGACACCACACACTGTTTGTATTGATTCTGCATCTTCAATAATGCAGTGCAACTCAACTAGATAATTGAAAATCTGAGAGTACACACTTGGTGCCCAAAGATAACAGACCCAAGACACAGCGTGTATAAGTAATCACTCACTGTCTGTGTGTGTTGTGGATGAGTTTCATGCTGCAAAATAAACATTAATACCACAGCTTTCACACTGGAAAACACAGAGGATTCCTGGGTGGAAATTGATTGGATACATTGCAAGAACACAAAGCTTGGGGAAAAACACAGCTCCCATCTCATTTTAACACTCCCTTCCTTCCACCCACCCTGTCATTCTCTCTCATTATCCTTTTTACTGCCACTTTTGAGTTTCCTCCCTCTAACCTCTGTTCCATCCTTCACAATCTCACGTTCTCTTTCAAAACTCCTGTCGTGCTACCTGACTTAATGAAGTCGGTGCCCTTTTCACGTAACAATTATTTCAGTCACAAGTATGTTCAGTAGGATGTCTACTTCATGTGTCTATGTGTTATAAAACTCTCTTCACATTCCTGAGCCAAGGCTGATGCAATTGGTTGTATGGGGCAGTATTCTGATTCTTCTGAATGTTCATAATAGCAGCACAGTGCTCTTCAGCTCATCCCAACCTCCAAGAGAATGACTTGACATTTTGGCCGATTTAACTTGCTTTAACATCAGTTAGCTGGAGTGCAGGGGTGACAAGGGAAGGTGCTCATTGTGGGAGTAGAGTGTCTCATCTCTTTATAGCACATGCTTAGCTTTGAAAAAGCTCAGATTATTCTGCTGACTTCTCTCGCTTTCTCGCTTCCTCACTAGAGAGGAGTTTGGGCTCTGCTGATACCTCTGTGTGATCAAAGTGCACAAGTAATTAAAGCAGTCACAAGAGGAGTGAGGGCAAGAAGGAGGAGCAGATACTGCTACTGTAGATAATTGAGACTGCGCATTCAAAGGTGAGAATTCATATTTATGCATGTGTGTGTTTTTTAAATTCTTGTTCATAAGCTACATTTGTGTTTTTTTCTTTGCATAATTTTTCATTTTGATTCTCGCATCAGCATGATAAACAAGTTCATTCATATTAGTATTACAACCAATATGTTTTATTGATGTTTTATTTTACTTGCTATTCTATTTCATTTCTGCATTATTTTCAAATAAAGTCATTATACATGTTTTCTCCATCATTCCACATAAACACTGTGCCGTACGAGCTAAAGCATTAGCAGCTACTCACATGGTAACACTGTTACTCTGTCACTAAGCTTAACAAATGATTTTCCAAACCCCTGATATATAAAAGAGAGCAGTTCTTACAACAACATGTTTTTCCCCCAGAATTCAAAATCATTCAGTTTGAACAGACATCAATGTAGCATTCTTTTTGTCTTAACAATGTTGTAGTCCAGTGTAGACTGGAACTAGCAGGCTTCAGTCTCTCCTTTAAACTATGCCCAAGCTATTGCTACTGCTGTTCTGTAATGAGGACTGGCCACACATCAGGGTATCATTCAGGAGGCAGCTAATGAGACAGAGAGATGGGGCAAAGTTAGTGTGTAGAGACTGTGTGATGGACATAATGAAGCCTGGTTTAGAAAACCTATGAAGAAGAAATTTACATGCACTTTGTACTGTATAGGAGGGAAATAAAATATTTGTTAATTAATTTGTTAATAGTTGCTAATTACTAGTTAATGCTTGGAAACCTTGCAAAAGGAAACCGTTTGCATAACTTAATTTGATGTTTGCAAATTGTTAAAAGGAATTCAGTTTTCTTTTCTCTTTTATCCTGAAATTCTGACTCTTATTATTATTATTATTATTATTATTATTATTATTAGTTGTGCGAATTCCTCATGATTTATCTCAGAAGGGTTCATTAATATAGCTACAGCATATAGACCTTTTTACATACACTATATGACCAAAAGTATGTGGACACCTGGCCAATGATCATCCCATTTCAAAATCATGTGCACTAATCATTTAATTGTTCCCCCTTTAATGCTATGGAAAGGCTTTCCACTAGATTTTGGACCACGATTGTGGATATTTGTGCCAATTCCACAACAAGAGTAAAAGAGTTTTGGCATTGATATCTGGCAAAAAGATCTGGCATGATATTGGTGTTCAAGTTCATCCCTAAACCATGTCTTTAGCTTTGTGTGGGGGGGCACTGTCATGCTGGAACAGGAAAGGGGAAGGCCCAAACTGTTGCTATAAAGAAGGATACAATTCTCTAAAATCTCTTGTTATGTTTTAGCATTAACATTATCCTCCACTGGAAAAAGGGTCTAGCAACAAACCCTAATAAACAGCCCCAGACAAATATCCTGACTCCACCAAACTTTTTTTTGTCACTATTTATTCTTAAAAGTAACGATCTGCTGGCATCTATTAAACACAGATTCATCCATCAGACTGCCAGATATGATGTATGATTCATTACTACAGAGAATATATGGTGGCAATCTGTACACCAGTTCTTGTCTTAATGTTGCGTCCAGAGGCAGTTTTGAGTTTGTTTAGTCTACCGTTTCATGGCTGAGCAGTTGCTGCTCCTAGATGCTTCTGTTTCACAGAGATTTCATGAACTGACTTATGGCAAATGTGGCATCCACATGAATGCCAGGATCCAAGGTTTCCCAGCAGAACATTGCCCAGAGCATCACACTGCCTCTGCCAGCTTGTCTTCTTCCCATTGTGAATCCTAGTGCCATGTCTTCTCCAGGCAAACAACACAAACACACCCAGCTGTCCACATGATATAAAAGAAATCATGATTCATCAGACCAGGCATCTTTCTTCTAGAGCTCCATGGTAAAATTCTGTTGCTCACGTGCCCATTGTAGGTGCTTTGGGCAGTGGACAAGGGTCAGCATGGGCACTCTGACTGATCTGCTGATATGCATCCCCATATGCATGTGTTCTGATATCTTTCTGTCATAGCCAGTTGTTTAAGCATGTTTGACTTTAAGCATGTTTGCGTTACAGTGACTCTGCTTTGGGATTAGACCAGATGGGCTATCCCCATGCACATCAGTGAGCCTTGGGCACCTAAGACCCTGTCACCGGTTCACTAGTTGTCCTTCCTCGAAACTCTTTTGGTAATTACTAATCACTGCATACTGGGAACACTCTACAAGAGCTGCCATTTTAGAGATGTTCTGAGCCATCAGGCTCTTTTCAAAGTCACTTAGTTCCTTATGATTGCCCGTTTTCACTTCACCTGTTATGGTTTATATATATATATATATATATATATATATATATATATATATATATATATATATATATATATATATACACTATATTGCCAAAAGTATTCGCTCACCCATCCAAATAATCAGAATCAGGTGTTCCAATCACTTCCATGGCCACAGGTGTATAAAATCAAGCACCTAGGCATGCAGACTGTTTTTACAAACATTTGTGAAAGAATGGGTCGCTCTCAGGAGCTCAGTGAATTCCAGCGTGGAACTGTGATAGGATGCCACCTGTGCAACAAATCCAGTCATGAAATTTCCTCGCTCCTAAATATTCCACAGTCAACTGTCAGCTGTATTATAAGAACGTGGAAGTGTTTGGGAACGTCAGCAACTCAGCCACGAAGTGGTAGGCCACGTAAACTGACGGAGCGGGGTCAGCGGATGCTGAGGCGCATAGTGCGAAGAGGTCGCCAACTTTCTGCAGAGTCAATCGCTACAGACCTCCAAACTTCATGTGGCCTTCAGATTAGCTCAAGAACAGTGCGCAGAGAGCTTCATGGAATGGGTTTCCATGGCCGAGCAGCTGCATCCAAGCCATACATCACCAAGTGCAATGCAAAGCGTCGGATGCAGTGGTGTGAAGCACGCTGCCACTGGACTCTAGAGCAGTGGAGACGCGTTCTCTGGAGTGACGAATCGCGCTTCTCCATCTGGCGATCTGATGGACGAGTCTGGGTTTGGCGGTTGCCAGGAGAACGGTACTTGTCTGACTGTATTGTGCCAAGTCTAAAGTTTGGTGGAGGGGGGATTATGGTGTGGGGTTGTTTTTCAGGAGCTGGGCTTGGCCCCTTAGTTCCAGTGAAAGGAACTCTGAATGCTTCAGCATACCAAGACATTTTGGACAATTCCATGCTCCCCACTTTGTGTGAACAATTTGGAGCTGGCTTCCTCTTCCAACATGACTGTGCACCAGTGACCAAAGCAAGGTCCATAAAGACATGGATGACAGAGTCTGGTGTGGATGAACTTGACTGGCCTGCACAGAGTCCTGACCTCAACCCGATAGAACACCTTTGGGATGAATTAGAGCGGAGACTGAGAGCCAGGCCTTCTCGTCCAACATCAGTGTGTGACCTCACAAATGCGCTTCTGGAAGAATGGTCAAAAATTCCCATAAACACACTCCTAAACCTTGTGGACAGCCTTCCCAGAAGAGTTGAAGCTGTTATAGCTGCAAAGGGTGGACCGACGTCATATTGAACCCTATGGATTAGGAATGGGATGTCACTTAAGTTCATATGCGAGTCAAGGCAGGTGAGCGAATACTTTTGGCAATATAGTGTATATATATATATATATATATATATATATATATATATGATATATGTGATTCAAATATGTAATAGTACAATGATGAACAAATATCATTCTCAGTTGATTGTGTTTTGTGTAATGGTAACAGAATGGCTGGTGATGCTTATCACAAACACAGGCAGCAGGCTATTTTGACAGGAAAGTAAAACAGGTAGCTCCATAGCAAATCCGTCTAAAGAGGCCCTCATACATATTCATACCCCACAATCCTCCCCTGTAAGGCTCTTTGACAGAGACACTTATTAAATTCTCATATACTCTAAAACCACGGTGACATTCAGGCAGGTAAAGTTCCCAATAACCTTGTTAGCTTATGTAAATAATGAGGCAGCAAGCACATCTTTAAACAAGGATCTCTAAGCACACCTTACCTTGCACTGATAGGCTGTTCAATCTCTGACACATGTGGATAATAAAGTAAAATGAACCAAGAGTAACATTTACACATTCTTTAGCTTTATAAAAATAAAGAAATAATAAGAAAGGAAGACAGGGAGGGTGTGGAAAATGTGATGAAGAAAGCAAAGGCAGTTAAATGTTGGAAAAGTATAAACCTTCTGCTGAAGTACAAATGCTCGCCAACCCAGTTTCACAGAAAATTTCGTTCATATGCATCTTATCTGCAGTGCCGTCTATACATGGAATATCAATGTTCCGGCACAGGCATATTTGTTAATGCTCTGTATGTCACGTCCTGCACCACCTTAATAGAATCAATCCCGCTTCTAGCTCTACAGTATTTGAATAAGATCAATATGTAATAAATAATTTTTCTCTCATTACACATATAGTGCATAGCCCTCCTCATGCATAAACTTTATGCTTTCCCTAACATATGGTTAGACTTAACAGGCTCATGAAATAAGCCTAACTTCTGAAGCAGATTTGCAAGTCACATGGTACAGTTACACAGGTATTCTCAATATACAGATAATGCAGTCATTTCTTTAGGCTACTGTGAACAATGAACTTTTAAAAAGACTTGTGTTAGTGTTTTTTTTTTAAAAAAAAACACTGAATTTAATCAATCAACATACTTAACTTGGCTGTGGTGGCTAAGTTGTTAAGGCTTTGTGTTTCATTTCAAAAAGGTTGGTGCAAGGTTCAGTGTTTTTATTTGTCAATGCCATCATATGTGCAGACATACAGAGGAATCAAAATACCGTTTCTCTGCTCTCTCATCAAGTGTTTACATTGTCAGTGCAGTCAGTGCAATATAGAAACAGATTTTTGTGTGAAGGTAGCTGCAGTGTACTTGTAATAAATAGATATAAATATAAATAAATAAACCGAAAATTGTGTGCGTGTTCAAATCCTACCATTGCTTGGTTGTATTCTGCATCAGCCAATTAAGAAAGTTTACTGGATTATGTATTATTTTACACTATGTAATATATTACAGTACTGTAAATATTCTTTAGAATAACTGTAAAATATAGGGGTTTTTTTTGTTTGTTTGTTTGTTTTTATTTTTTTTTACAGTGTATGTATGAAGAAGGAAGTAAGAGCTGGACCTGAAAGCACACTTGGGGCAATATATTACTCTGTAAGAAGATTAGAAAAATTGAACTGTGCACAAAATAGGTCAAAAGATTTTTTTGTGATCCTCTTACTAAATATTTGATCTTATCTAAATGTAATAAAAGCATGAGATCTTGAAGTCATTGTGCTGCTCTAGTTAGACTAACTGATGAACAACTTACAAGAATGTCGCATCGCTTCCAGAGATGTGAAAGCAATTATATTAAGCTGTCTTTGTGTTAGGTTTTCATTTTCATCTGTGACACCAAATATGGAAATTTCATTATTAAAGCACACAGCTTGAAGGCCATTTTTGAAAGTATATCAAATATAGTAGACTGGCACTGTGCTGGGGCATGACCAAAAATCTGTGCATAACCAAAAGTCTGCTGTGGTTGTGACAACGGTTGAGGCAACTTTAGTCAGATTTAGGGTATGATGAGGAAAGTTGAAGAAAGGTTGGCCTTAATACAGTGTACAGTGCGTAGTGGAGGACCTTGAATTTCATCATTCTCAAGTCAGGCAAAAGTATAAGCTATATGGATACTTGTATATCAGTCTGCAATGCACAGTTCCACACTTTTTCTGAAGGTTATTTGCCTAATTATTTTTTCCCAATCAGCCTTTATCCTATCAACAGCAGTACTATTTATAGACAAGTAATGAGTAGTCATTTGGAATGTAACATTTTTTTTAAAGTAGGAGATTAGGGAATGACGTGCTTTGAGTTCAAATGACCTGGCAGATTTCAAAACATAAGAATAAATCGGATTGAGAAAGGTTATTTTTAGACTTAAATTTAGAGTCCATTAAATTAGTAAAGTGGAAGTTGGGTCCTTCTCCCAGCTAATTTAGCTAGAGAAAGATTATTACAGGTTGTTCTCTGAATAAAGAAAGTCTCATTTAATTTAAAGTGCTAATTTTAAGAGTGCAAATGACCATGAGTTAGATGTGTATTATAGTGTCTTAATTGGCAGACCTGATGTGGCTCAGGCTTAAAGAGAACCTGCATTAGTTTCTCTTTAGAGTCTGGCTACAGTAAAAATAAATAAATAGTTTCTCTTTAGAGTCTGGCTACAGTAAAAATAAATAAATTGCCAATTAATCTTGCTATATATGTGATTTATGTTTGATTTATGTCTATGGAGAAACTCTGTGAGAAACATTGGTAGCACTATCTTTTACAGAATTCACTACATTAGCCCCCCCCAGCCCCCTCCCCCCGGAAAAAAAATAAGAAACAAAAAAAGAGGGGCTCTGTTTATAACGCTATCTAAAAAAATGTGATGTTGATGCCCAAATATTCAAAAGTAGATTTGGAATGGAAGATCATTATCACAAATCATCACAACTAGATCATTTCCTGATAAACATTAATCAGAAAAATTCAACTTAAAGCTAAATATACCAAAACTATTTAACAATATGAGTTATACATGATATGAGCTCTAAAATGCTAAGTAACAACTCATCTGCATATATAGAAGCTTTTAGCTCTAGTCCCTACTGAGTTGAGATGTGACTGAAATGAAAAAGGACTCAATGGACAGTGTTGCTTTGCCCCTAAGTTCATATCTTGAAACTTTGAGAGTATTTTTGTTTGTGACAACTGAAGCTGAAGTACAACAGACAAACCCATGTGATAAAGTTATCACTAAATCCTCCTTATGGCAAAAAAAGGTAGTCTTATTCTACACTGTCAAAAAGATTTCTTAGGCTACAGTGAAACTATCTTGAGTATTTGGATGACAAGGGAGTATGACAGATATTAAAAACATGGTGACTATTTCAAAATATGTGCCAGCCCTTAATGAAACTGGTTGATTGTTTGAGATGATATTGCCAGGGATGACTCCTATCAGATAGCTAATAATTTAGCCAGATTTTTCTCTGCATTCAAAAGACAGAAAAGTGATATAAGCTGTTTCCAGGTTTCAATAAAAGTGTCATTGATACTACTCAGAGGGTTTGTTGTACGCCATCTTAAGAATGTTAAAATATATTAAGTGATAAGGGTGTAATTCCGTATGAAACTTTCTAATAAATGTTGAATGGAAACTCATCAGGTCCTTGGGCCTTGCCACTCTGCATCAAAGAAATTGCATGTCAAATCTTCCATTAGAAGAAGATGATCCATCTCTTCCTTTTGTTTTGATGAAATAATTTTAGGAAATTTTATCAGCAAATTTAGATTTATACAAACCTGATTTCTAACCTGAAAAGTTAATTGTAAAGGGATTTGTTTGTCAGTTCACCAAATTCCTCTTGACGCTGTGATATGAAATATGATGCAGATTTTGATTTAAGTTGACAGGCTAAGAGATTTGTCCACAACCATAGGAATAAAAAAACTTCTTTTAGTGCACAAAAAGTTCAGTCTGATGTGTTGAACATACTATAGATTGAATCTAGAGAGGCTTTTGTTATGCAATTTAACTGTGGCACAATAGGATGCTGCTGATCAATTTTTCATATTGATATAAAGTTGAAGTTTTTTCTCTTTTTACTCTTTTTATTAAATTAATTCCCCCTCAAACACCTGCATTGAAAGAATCCCAAAGAGCTGATCGGTGAACAGTATCTGACAGGTTTGAATTAAAAAAGTTATTGATTGAAGTTTTTAGCTTACAAAATGCTTCTTCTGCATCTAAATACCAGGAGTCTACACATCCTGATTGGTTCATTAACACTGAAAGGTTTAACTCTTTTTAGTGAGTCTGAGTGATTTATGATTAGAGCGATCGAGAACTGGGTCCATGCACAAATGTGGTCCTTACATAAAAGCAAGTGGTGTGTCCATAGATTGGGCAGTGTGGGTAAACCACACCATAACAGTTTGGGCTGTAAACGCACATTAATATTAATGGTTTATCGAACAGTAATCCTGCTATGATAATATAGTGGCCTTCTGGTTCTGCTATTCAGCTATAAACTGAATTTGTTTATGTATTCATATAGGGTTCCTCAATAATTTTGCATTACATTTAAATAGAAAAATCTGTCCTACCCATGGTTTCTTTCATTTGAGGTTATGTGAATTATGTAAATGTGTTCCCTGGAGGAATGCTACATCAAAATCTATAAGGTGATGGAAAATCTTAGGTTGCTCAACTGGGTCACTCATTCCCTTTATGTTCTGATATAAACCTAATGGCTGGCTATCCCACCCTCTCCCCATCACTTGATCGACCAGTCAGAACTGTACTGTAGAATAAACCTTTAGAAGTGTGACATATCACACCTATTCAAGGCTCATTGAGTTTAGTATCAGCATGCATTAAAAAACAAACAAACATAAAAAAAACAATATAGACATACATTACCCCCAAAAATATGATTACTAACATCAGTGTCCTCGTTTTCCTATTATTTTTAGGAACTAATTAATTACACTAAAGTTCTTAGTAACCATAACCAGACTGACTAATAAAAAGAATATTTGTAATCAAAATGTTTAATCAGTTAGATTAAAAAAACAACCTTAACCCTTTAATGTTCTGTGCAACCGTTTGGTAGCCCACAGTTTGAGTCACTATATTTCATTAACAATTTTTTTTATCTTAACCCAAGATGATTGGGCAAATGTTTGGTAGATGCCTATATTTAAATAATTATGGGGTCTGTTAAAAAAAAAACAGATATATATTCTTGTTATTACTGACCCAATGAAATAAAAAATGCAAAGTAAAAATTTTTCCATTGCTTTTTTCTTGTTGCAGACATTAATGCTATTATCAGTTGTCTCAGCATACTAACAGAAAACTCCTCACTGTTTTCACTGTATCTCCTGTTTCTAGAGTACCTGTATAACTGATGTCGGGTTTTCTTTTTTTTAAAAACGAAAACTCATTTTCTATTAAAGATTTTACTTATATAGCCTCCTGATCTTGTCTTCAGACGTAGAACAGTGAAATTGCCTCTCAATGTTTTCAAGGGTCAAATTAATCCACATGTTTCCTTCGTTCAGAATACCTTAATTGCGCAACACCTGAGTCATCTGTTCTTTGCTTATTATATACTGTTATTATATACTGTCTATATATACTTTGCCACCTCAACTACCATTCATTCCATTCTATATACTCAAGTCTCTATAATCCTTGTCTCAAGGCCATACTATAGCTCTCTGACTGATATGCTGCGCTGATCAAACATTCTTGACATTAAATTCATGTTATAACATTGTAACAAAATCATGACATCTTAGTAATGGGAAAAAAGCTGAGATGGAAATGCATGTAAACTGTAGGGTGAGGTTGATTAATTTGACCTGTCACTGTTTATTCACAGCTATGGAACAGTTTTCATGATTAATTATGGAATTTATCAAATATGAGCAAGTTATATTAATTAATTCTCTATATTCAACAAGCTGAACAATGTATGTGTGTCTGCTTGGTTTATTTAGCATTCGTGTGTTCATGACTTCTTACTCGGTTTCTCCCACTATGAATATTTCAGTCTACATTATCCTTGTATGCATAAGTACATGTAGTATATGATTTTTCTGATATTTTGCAGACCTGTATGTATCTCTGACATTGAACCTCATCTCATACAATATTCAGACAAATAAAAAAAAGAGAGATGTTCAGACAGAGAATTATAGCGGTTCTAATGTGGCTTTTTGTAGTGCTTCACCCTGCATCTGCACCCTCCTCAGTAAATGGATATTTTGATTGCTTTGGCAATAAATGGGCCTCTACGGTCCACAGTGATGCAAATCACCAGTCAGAGGTAGTAACTTGTTGCGAGATACACAACAGCTTGGTTCATTAACTACAAAGGAGTCAGGGGTTGTTGCTTTGTAGCAAACAAAAAAACAAAAAAAAAAAACCAAGTTTGCTTTAATATTATTACACATAAACTTTGTATGATGTGTTACAATGTGAACACAACACAACTATACACATCTTTTCAGGTATGAGACATCGGTCATTTCAGTACAGCATCAAGTATTTCAAGACACTTACCTTTTTAAGTGAAACTGGAAATTTGAAGACCATGAATCTGTAGAAGTGTTGTTGATCTTGTTGGTCTTATAACACTGTATGTGTAAGTAGATAGTGATTGGCTCACTTCTCTACACACAGATTAAGGCAAATTCTGAGCTGTCAAGAGGAAACACTTCAGTGAAAAAAAAATTTGTATTAGAGTATGCTTTCGTCTAAGCAAAACTGAAAAAAGTCTTATTGCTCTCAGAATAAATCTGCATAGCATTTCTAGAAATATTGTGCAGAGTGTGAGAAGTTTGTGGGCCTTAATGTCATGGAAATGCTTCAGGTGTTGTCGCATGCACTGTAAAAGAAATTATTTTCTACAGCAATTTACTCCAATTTGTGTACTAGTTGTGGTGGCACAGTCTTTAGGACATTGAATTAAAGATCAGAAGGTTGTGTGTTTACATTCAAGCACCGTCAAACTGCCATGGTTGGGTCTTTGATGAAGACCCTTAACCTTCAGCTCAGCTGTCTCCTGCATCAAAGTCACTTTTTTTTAAAGTATTAGCTAAATGAGCCAAACCAAAATGTACTGAATCTTGTGTTATTTTATACTAATTAACCTATTGCAGTACTTTACTGTAAATATAGCATACAGTTGTTTACTGTAATTTGTACAGTACTTTATTGGTTACCCTCAAGGTTTTGCTTGAATACAATTCCTATAATAAATGGTTTGAAAGATTTACTAATTATTGTGATGGCCTGGGGAAATAAATTGATAGCAATTATAGCAAATGTTTGCATAGGGATTTACAGACATGCTATTGTAATGGCATGGACAGTGCACTTACAAGCCAACCAAGGGGTTTTTACTTTTTTAAGCAGGTAAACATACACTATATTGCCAAAAGTATTCGCTCACCCATCCAAATAATCAGAATCAGGTGTTCCAATCACTTCCATGGCCACAGGTGTATAAAATCAAGCACCTAGGCATACAGACTGTTTTTACAAACATTTGTGAAAGAATGGGTCGCTCTCAGGAGCTCAGTGAATTCCAGCGTGGAACTGTGATAGGATGCCACCTGTGCAACAAATCCAGTCGTGAAATTTCCTCGCTCCTAAATATTCCACAGTCAACTGTCAGCTGTATTATAAGAACGTGGAAGTGTTTGGGAACGACAGCAACTCAGCCACGAAGTGGTAGGCCACGTAAACTGACGGAGCGGGGTCAGCGGATGCCGAGGCGCATAGTGCGAAGAGGTCGCCAACTTTCTGCAGAATCAATCGCTACAGACCTCCAAACTTCATGTGGCCTTCAGATTAGCTCAAGAACAGTGCGCAGAGAGCTTCATGGAATGGGTTTCCATGGCCGAGCAGCTGCATCCAGGCCATACATCACCAAGTGCCATGCAAAGCGTCGGATGCAGTGGTGTAAAGCACGCCGCCACTGGACTCTAGAGCAGTGGAGACGCGTTCTCTGGAGTGACGAATCGTGCTTCTCCATCTGGCAATCTGATGGACGAGTCTGGGTTTGGCGGTTGCCAGGAGAACGGTACTTGTCTGACTGCATTGTGCCAAGTGTAAAGTTTGGTGGAGGGGGGATTATGGTGTGGGGTTGTTTTTCAGGAGCTGGGCTTGGCCCCTTAGTTCCAGTGAAAGGAACTCTGAATGCTTCAGCATACCAAGACATTTTGGACAATTCCATACTCCCAACTTTGTGGGAACAGTTTGGAGCTGGCCCCTTCCTCTTCCAACATGATTGTGCACCAGTGACCAAAGCAAGGTCCATAAAGACATGGATGACAGAGTCTGGTGTGGATGAACTTGACTGGCCTGCACAGAGTCCTGACCTCAACCCGATAGAACACCTTTGGGATGAATTAGAGCGTAGACTGAAAGCCAGGCTTTCTCGTCCAACATCAGTGTGTGACCTCACAAATGTGCTTCTGGAAGAATGGTCAAAAATTCCCATAAACACACTCCTAAACCTTGTGGACAGCCTTCCCAGAAGAGTTGAAGCTGTTATAGCTGCAAAGGGTGGACCGACGTCATATTGAACCCTATGGATTAGAAATGGGATGTCACTTAAGTTCATATGCGAGTCAAGGCAGGTGAGCGAATACTTTTGGCAATATAGTGTATATATATATGTGTATATATATATATATATCACTATAAGTGTATAATAAGTGTAATATGAAGAGCCCTTATGGGTTCTAGATCTAACTATTTGATCTAAAATTGCAATAGCACATCGTGCAGCATATCTGAAATGTACAATTTTCAATTCATATGAAGATTCTAAAATTGGTGCTGTTGTGTTACAATGCCAAGTAGACCTCTCTCAAGAATTTAGCTCAATCTAATATTAAAGTTATGTTGCACCACTAGTATACAGGCTACTCAAACAACATACTGACAGAACCACAGCATCTAAGACATTTAGTATTTGCTCATGGTAAGGAGTGAGAGCACAGATGAGAGTGCTGTATCCTTGTGTTTGAAGCTGTCTTTCCTCAAGGCAATGTGGTATGGTTCACTAAATAATACACATGTACATGGAAACACACACACACACAGATTCACACATCCCACAGAATAAAAGTAGTGAGGGAGCACAAACATGTTTTAAATGTGAACTATCGATATAAGACAAAATAAAAAGCATATGATGGACGGTTGAAAATCAGATCTGCTGATGAATTGTAAAGAAGAGATAATGTTCTATAGTTCTGTGGTTTTCATTTTATTGTACTTCATATGCAAACAAAAGCAAATAGCCTGAGGATGTGATGTTTGTATGTGAGAAATAAGGTGAGAGAGAGTGAAGGAGAGGCTGGTGAAAGGAAGCATAAATAACCTTGATTATAAGAGTAATTTCTCATCAATCAGACCGTTTTCCTCCAAAGAATAAAAAAAAGACATGCATTCATTTATGCATCTGATTATAGAGACGGGAGAAAAGAATGACGCCAAAAAGAGGACATTTGTGGAGAGAGACTGGTGCTGAAAGAAAATAAAAGCAGAGAGGAGGAATGTTCTCTGTCATTGTCCTCTTTTTAAAATAAGATGAGACTTAATTGAGTGCCTTGTTGTCAGGCATGGTAGCCTGATGGATGTGCTGTGTGCATGTGTGTGTGTGTGTGTTACTTAACCAGTGCATTTTTGTAGACACCATAATCAAAATCTCTCTCTCTCTCTCTCTCTCTCTCTGGTAATATTTATTACATGTTGGTGTGAAATTTCTAAGCCCTGTGGAGTAGATATTTTCCAATCTGTCAAAGAGGAGCTGTATTTTTCCTTGACCAGCATACTGGGAGAAAGAGCATTCAAATACCTGATTTCTATTTAGTATACACAGTAAAGAGTTGTCTCAAAATAGTTTAGAAATGGCTCTTATCCAGGAAACAAAGTAATATACTAAATAACAGGGCACCATACTGACATGAACAAATTCTTCACAATACACGGTGCAAATGGCTTTTAAATGTAATGAGTACTTGTCTACTTTATACAATGGCTAAAATCTCAAAAGATCCCTGCACTGCTGTATTGAGTGAAAATCTCTTTATTTGAAGGATTTAATGAAATGCAACCTACCCACACTCTGGCCTTTAAAAGAGCACCAGACAGACGCACCATGTGATCAACTTCTCTGATAAATTCTGTTACATTTTTGTGATGCACAGTATGGCTGATGGGTTTGTTTCCCTGACAGTGAGGTTCATTTAATACAGAATCATTATTGCAAATGTTTATCAATTTGTATAGCCCCGTACAAAAAAAAAAAAAAAGAGCTGGGCACATCATTGTCATTCTATCAGTTGACCAAATTAGTTAAACCAAAAAAACAGAACTTTAATCCATTAGAAACAGTTAAAAGGTCTGTAATTAACCACAGCATTAACATGAAGAGAATTGTAATATCTTTATAGATTTGTTGCGCAAATTGTTCTTGTATACAAGCGTTTCATTTTGATTTCACTTTCATAATGACTGTTTTCTATCATTTGCAAATTTGTCAGCCTTTCGTAATCACAAAGAAGCAGACTGCAATGAAATACTGTTATACATGCTTTATATTGAGTTATTTGTCAATATAACAGTTTATGAGGTTTAAGACCTACAAGAACAAAAAACTCTCCCAACACATCTCTGAGTGAGCAGTCCCTCATCTGTAATCTTTCATGTTTTACAAGCAGTATATAATTTTTCTGAAGAATATAGTACACTCGCTGCTGCTAAGGACAGACCCACATGGACAGCAATAAGATATATGAAATTACTGTAGATAGTGCCACTCAGAAACTATGAAGATGGCTTTGGACCGCAATTGCTATGTTAACCACAAGCTGTTTTGCATTCAGACGTCCATAAGTGAACAGTTGAGTACGTCAACAAAATAGGCTTTATGTTAAAACTAGAATGAATTTTCTGGTTACACAATTGCACTTTTGGCCATATAGTACACAGTTATAGAAGGAAAATTATTTATAGATTTTACCATTTAGTGTCACCCCAGTGAGGATGAGTTCCCTTTTGAGTCTGGTTCCTCTGAAGGTTTCATCCTAATATCATCTCAGGGAGTTTTCCCTTGCTCTCAAGGGAACATTTATATCAGAAATGTGTATATATTTCCATTGTTTAAATCTCTATAAAAATAAAAAATAATTTTATTGGATATACAATATTTAATACAATATTTTATTGTATTCTGCTATTCTTGAATGAAGCATTCATCTGTGCAATGTAAATGAGACAGCACTAATGTTTTCTGTGCAGAACTGGAATATATAGCATGTGGATTTTTTTTCTGTATGTCCTTCATCTCCTCTGAAATTTTTATTTCAGTGTTTCTTTTTTACATCACTTCTACTAATAAAACACATTTTATCTGATTTATTTCCATATTCAACATTCGGATTGTTTAAAAAAAAAAAAACCTCTTTAAAATATTGAAAAGTCTCTATCTAGTGTTAAATAAGCAATTAAAACAAAGCTCACAGACCCATCCATTGAGTCTTTTAAAACCCAGCATGAAACTGCCTCATTTGACTCCACATCATTTAAACCACATTATGCATCAGAGTTAAAAACATCCCTTGTGTGTCCATAAGCTGTCTCTGGTTCAAGTCCACATTTCATAGCTAGCATATGTTTCAGCAGGCTTGTAGCTATATAATCTGAGGCTCTATGTTGAGAGTGTGCTGTCTCTGGAGTTCAGAGAGTTATTTCAGCCTTAGGATAATACCAGATTTACTAATCAAGATAGTTCAATCGTTCGAAGCTGTTACTCCCAGGTGTGCCAGATTAGATCTGTGGAGGATATTAGTGCCAGGTGTGTGAGATTGTTGTGGAGAAATTCAACCAAAAGATTAAAAATTCAGCTTGGAAATCTTCTTCTCCAGGCACAGAAGCACTGCTTTATGTGATTCCACAAGTCAAGTCAGATGGGGTTTTATTAACAGTCCACTATATAGCAGGCATACATTGGAATAAAAATGACAATTCTCCAGGAGCATAGTGCACATAACAATACATTCTTGTATGTTTTATTACTGTAGACTTATCTATACAGTGATACAGAGTGAATGGTATCTTACTCAGTACCAATATGTTTTTACAATTTCAAATATCTACAAGAAATATAAACAAAAATAATACATGGATATTGCTCACATAACCATATGTGGTTCCTGAGCAACCTCCTCTACTGAAATTATAGTCGTTAGGCACCATATAGCTGATTGCATAAAGATTTTTTATCCAGCAAAAATAACTGTGTACAAACAGATTAGATTAAATGACATATAATTGTAATCTAATAACCCTGTCTTATTTTAAAAGCTCTTTTATCTGTTCAGCATGAACAATCAGGACAAAAATAATGAAATACATTCACATCATAACCTAAAAGAAAAATAAGGCATTGTTAAATGGAGCATAGACAGAGATACATGTGTGAGATAAAGAAAGAAAAACAAATGAGAAGGTGAGTGGGAAACATTTGGAGGAGTTATAACTCAAAGGCTTTTTTTTAAATTATTATTTATATATTTAAAAAAAAATTAAATATCTGCACATGTCTAAAAATTGACCTTTAAGCATAACTATTTGAAAGAGACAGCATGACATTCAAATAATTCGTAATCAATAACATAACATCTCGCCTGGTAGAATTGTGTATGTTTAAGAAATATTGCATGAGTAAGGGTGATGTTGCACTGAATATCTGCACAGCTGTCATTACCTGCGGCCTTGAGCCTATGGGCGAATCTCATCCATTCAGCGGCATGACTGCATCTCACTTCATAAACTACAATTTAATATTCTGTAAGTAAAGTGATGGTTTCAATATAATGAACTAATGCTACAAATAGAACTTTATGTAGAAATTAAGGGGATTGATACCAACACTGAAATGTACCAGTGCTGTTATACTAAATATCAGCACTCATTATATGCCACTTTTTGTAACAGCAAGCATCTCCAGCTGGTAAGGAAATAGCAGGTTTATGTATACAGTATATTATTAGTAAATTTATATAATAATCTACCCTTTCTAACATGGTAGTGTTTCTACAGTAACAATTAACTTGAAGCTACATGTATAGCAGACATATGGTACATTGTGCTGTTTATCATTAACACAACAAGCTTATATCTGTCTTATGTTGATAGCCAGAGAGAAGGAAGGGGCAAGTTGAGAAATGATTGTTTATAGTTGTTAAAATATCATGTAATGTAAACATTTAATGACAATTTATAATATTATATAAAACGTGTACAGTAAATGATAACATTTGCCAGATGTTTTTATCCAGAGCAACCTACAGAAGTTCTTTGTAGTCACTATTCTCATCTGATATCTTCATTCAACTAAATAAGGTTAGGGTAGTAAGAGTAAACCCTGTTATATGAAAGTAAGTACAACAACAAAAACAGAACAGCTGTTTTTGTTTTTTGTTTGTTTTTGTTTTAGTGCTCATTTCAATTGTGACTGAAGGTTGGCAGGTCTTGGTTTAAAGACAGTCAGTGGCTGTTCACACAGCCAAAAGAAGTTCCTTTTCACCACCTGGATCCAGTACAGAGAAAAATCTTGATGCATATCTTCCTTTGTGTTGTGGGATGTTGAGTCTAATCAAGCCACGCTATCGGAAAGGTTTGATGAGTGCCTCCAGGCAAGAAGTGCAAATACCATGAACTTGTTTAATCTATGTTTTACAGCATGTAACTATAAAAGACTAAATTTATAGCATATAGTTCTTTAATGAAAAATTAACTTCTAGTGTGTGTGTGTGTGTGTGTGTGTGTGTGTACACATATATATAAGATTACTGAAGTACAGGCAGAAATGTTTATACTTTTATCTTTCAGTATGTACAACAGAGAGTACAGTAGCAAGGAGACTGGACACACACACACACACACAGACAGTAGGCAGTAGTTCAGCTCTAATGTTTTCATTCATATATATGTTATTATTTCTGTACTAAAAGAGACAGGAAACTGTATGGCAGATTCTCTACATAATCTAAATCTACTAAACAAAATTTACAAAGTGCTGTTGTTTACCCAAAATAAATGTAAAATCACTGATGTGATGATGTTTGTTAGAAGACATTTATTTAAAAAGTCCCATTGGTCAGCATTTTCCAATAGCCACTCTACTTTGAAAAAGAGATGCTGGTGATGGAAACACTTTCTTATTGCTGTAATGTAAGTGATAACAGGAACTTGTCTTGATGACTTTCCACAAAATGAAATCTTAACAATAAGCCATGTTCATTAGTAAAGTAAAAACTGTTATCGTCAGTAAATTGGAATAAAGTGGAATAACACATGGCAGTGTGTTATACAAAAACAATCCACTTTGTGTAGTGCTTCATCACATCACGCCAGGGTGGATTATTTATAATGTATATAACCATGCAGTCTGTCATTTATTATTCCCTAGTCAGACTTTTTGCTAATATCAAAAAAGAGTAATGGATTAATTTCAAACCCTACATTCCAAATAGTCTACTGATATCCAGATCCAGCTAAACCCAAACTGATATTGTACATTACTGTGGCTGCATCTACATTACATCAGCTGCCACCCCCTCTTCCAACTTTCACAGATTCTCTCAACATGACAGTGAAATCTGTGTAGCTGCAGTTTTAGTTTCCTCTCCAACATTTGTATCTGAGGATAGTTTCCTGCTCTGCAGTGTACACAGAGAGAAAGAGAAGGAGGGAGGGCAAGAGATTGTTTTCCTCTCTGTGCACTTTTTGAAGTGATTGATAGTGCCTTCAATGAAGATATTTATGGCGTGAATGTGACGGCGAAAGCAACTGTTTATTTGCAACAATTCACTTCTGACATACTATCTTTGCTAACAGCCCCACACACACACACACACACACACACAAACACTATACTGGATCATGAACAATATAAATGCATTTCTACAAAATAAAATAAATAAACTCATCGCTCTATTAGTTACCACATTTACTGTTCAGCAGCATAAAGAAGTGAAGGTTGCAAAATACAGACATTAAAGAGATCTTTTGGGAGCCCTGTTCACTCATTCAAGCATATGTGAAGTGAGGTCTAGGAAATCTGAATATGAGGGTCAGGAGATTAATCATTCAGCCTGTGCTCAGACATTCCAGCACAGGACAGATAACTCACATAATTGTCCATTTCTTCTTGGTCTAGTTTTGGTTCTTTTTGCTTTTCTGTTCCTTCTTTTTGGGAAGAAATTGACCCGATAAGTCATATTCAGGTGACTGATATTCTTAGTTGATTTTCCAAAACCATCTATGGAACAATTGTTATATGACCATATTTATAAGTACCTTTCCACAATTCCACAACTTCCTGCATGGAGAACCTGCAGGGGTATTACGAAATTAAACACTGGTCATATGTGATCATCATTTGCTATAAACTATGCCCTCTCTGTCTGGAAATAGGAACCAACCCTCAGCCAGACTTTAATTTTTGTTTCATTTTTGGTCTGGTTTGTTGTCCATATTATGAATATGTATAAGTGCTTAGCACACACACACAGACACACACACACGCACACACACACACGCACACACACACACCTCAACAGAAAAATGTAAAATTCAATTTTTGCTTCAGCGGGTTTATTTATGATATGCGAGTCGTTGGTTGCCATGGGAATGTGTTGAAATATCAGCAGTACCCTGTGTCTGACCAAAGTGCTGAAAATAATGGAACCACTGAACCAAGAGTCTATGTGTGTGTGTGTGTGTGTGTGTGTGTGTGTGTGTGTGTGTGTAAATCTAAGCACTGAATCCTCTGTTTTATCATTTGTTCATTAAATATTAATTAGAATTGCAACATTGTGTGCAACTATGTCATTTCACATGTAGATTTCAAGTCTTTATTAAATTTTAAGTATTTACCACTCAGACAGTGTTTTTGAGAAAACCAAAAAAAACATATCTGGAACCTCAGAAAATATTACACTTAGTACAAAGATTTCACAGCTTGCCCTAATAGCACAGCACACAAGCTATGTTTAGTCATAAATAATACAACATATTCAATGTGGGGGCTTTTACCATAGGAAAAACACTAGTTCCCCAGTATGATCAGAGGTTTTTATATGGTGGACCTCGAGTGCAAAAACATATTAGCAAATCAGAAAAGAGCAAATCTTGGAAACACACACACACAAAATAAACCCCACAAGAAATTCAGAAACACATTAATATGAACTTGAGAATCAGATGTTGATTACTGATCATGGCTACAGCATGCATCAGTCGGAGAGACTGCTGAAAACAGAAAGCTGGAGGAAGTAAACAGTAAGGGTAAGAGTCTAAATGAATTTACAGATGTTTTTATTTGTGCTCATTTTGATAAAAGCCATTCATATGATACATAATAATATAAATGATGTAAATATGAGTACACATATATTGAAAACTCACCTAAAGGAAGCAAGGTTATTCTAAAGAATGCTTTATTCCTCACTATAATAAATTTTTGGCATTAAATCGTTTTGCTAGGCTAGACTGAAAAAGTGCAAAAAAAAATCCTGTCTCTAGTGAGTCATATACCATGATATACATAATCGTCCAGTTTTCTCCTGACTGTGTTGGGTTTTCTTCATGCCTGGAATGCAGATGTGTGCCTCATGCAAACACTCTTGTGGTAATGTCCATGATCCGAGAACCAACAGGTGGGAAAGTTTTAGCACTACCTCTTGAGGCCATTTAAGCTTACATCTATTTAAAGTCATGTCCTCCTATTAGCCCAAACATTCCTGAGCCCTGTGGTCATTCGCTACATCCTCTTTAATCTGCCTAATTTCTCGCATCCTCTGACCCCCCTCTCTTTCTCTCACTCTATTTCTCTTTCTGCCTGCAGACAGTGTGAGGTTTGGAAGTACAAATCATAGTGTGTATATGGCAGGGAGATGACGCTGAGTGAGGACTGTAGCCTAGAGCACATGGATTGGTCTGTGATAGATTACCACCTTGCCCTGCTGGTTATTACAGGACACCAAGCAAATTCATCACAAGCCCAATTTCTGATAGAAGCGATATTCAGTGATACATAGTGTGGCTATAAGACACTAAAACCTCACCATGTGCATCACTGACTGAGAGACACTGTGCTGAGGATAATAGCTTTGGGAGAAGATAGACCATGTCCTCATCTGCCTTCTTTTTTTTCCTGTCTTACTTTCGTGTGGAACACTTCCCCCAGGTCAGATAGTGTGTGAGCGTGTGTGGGTTCTTAGTGCCAGACGTCATTTGGTGACATGTTCCTGCACTGCGGAACACGCCGGCTAATTAAGCTCTGATTGGCTAGAGAGCGGAGTGGATGCCATGACGATGAACACTTGACTGGCTGAGTGCTCTCACTCATTTCCCTTGGTTACAAGACAGGACTTCACTGAGATCACTGCTGCAAAGTCTGACAAACCTTTTCCATTAAGCACCCCCCCCCACACACACACACACATATACACATAGAGAGAGAGAGAGAGAGAGAGAGATCAGGGTTCAAGTGCATGTATCTAATCCTTTTTAGCAGATCTTAAACCTGTGTTAACAACTACAAGATTGCAATAAGACATCATTAATTGTTTGTAGAGTTCTCCTTGTGCCTAGTAAACAGCAAATGTTTTGACATTAAATAGAAACTGTGTTGTTAAACAGATCGTTGTGAGCACTGGAGCAAAGAAATACATGCAGTGTCATCTACGACTTGCTGAATTCCCAGAAACAAGATCACTTGAATTGCAGAAAGAAAAGGATTTTTAGCTGAACTGAAATTGCCTTTGCTACAGACGCACTGTTTTGATAACAGTCTCATTCCAATAAAGAGCTACAGGCTACAACCTTGAAACATTTATTAGATAATTTGCAAACTTTTTTTTTATTGTTTCAGTGACTGTGAACATAAAACAACACAAGTACCTGGCAGTTAAAGCAGACGGCTTGTCAAATTACAAGCTCTTACCTGTTTGTCAGCCTAAACTATCTAATATATTCGTGTCTTTCTGGAGAAAAAAACAAACAAGACAAACATTTTTTGACCTTAGGATTTCATGTTCATACTGCACTTAAAGGGCACTGCCTAATATGCCCCAAGTGCTGTTTGTAGCCTGTACTCTTTCCTCGTGTTCTGTTTTTCAGTCTTGGTATATGGCAAGCATGAACCATAATTAGCACTTGAATCACCGAATGTCACTAGCGTTAAAAAAAAGAATCACTATCATTATATCTGCATAGATATCCTGGGAACAAGGAGCAAGTGTGTAATTGAAGGCACCTCAGAATTTTACATTTGCTCTTTAAAGGTAGACCACATGCCATGTCATTATTTCTCATGTTGAATGCATCTTTGTAATGGTGAAATGTTGTCTTACCTGGTTGTATATTTAAAAAAAACAAAAACAAATAAATAAATAAATAATAATAATAATAATAATAATAATAATAATAATAATAATAATAATAATAATTCAAGTTTATCACACACTGTGGAACATTTGGTTTTTTTTAACACAGGCCCTGCACTTTGACTCATCTCATGTGTTATCCAGTCCTAATAATAAAGAGCAGGATATAATTAGCTTGTTCTTCTTGCATCACCATGCTATAGTATTCCATGCTCTGGTAGCTTTTACATGAGATTCACGTATCATCCTACATCAGCAGAGAAGTTTTACTCTTTCACAAGCAAGAGGTTTGGGGATTAACTTACTGATCAGAGTGTGCTTGTGTGTGTGTGTGTGTGTGTGTGTAGATCAAGGTTAGGAATGTCAAGAGTGTTCATGGCAAGACTCTTGTAGCTGGTCATGCATCAAAAATACAAAAACTTTTATAGAGTTTTTCTTCTCACAATGAGGTGTGTGTGTGTGTCAGAGAGAGAGAGAGAGAGAGAGAGAGAGACTGAGCAAGAGAGATAAAAAAAGAAAATTGTTCAGATATTTCATGTTTAATCCTTTTAATTAGTAATCTGTGTGTGTGTGTGTGTGTGTGTTGTTGTTGTTGTTGTTGTCGTTGCAAGCCAGTATTAGAAAATCCCAAACCCTTAGCCCGGATTGATACCATTCAGAAACAGGAATTGATTAGCCCTTGTATTATATGATTGTCTTATATTCTACTGTTCACATAAGATGCTTGTCAATGTGCAGCAGCTGTAAGTTGCTGTCTTTTATTTTCCATTGTTTGCACTTATTACAATACATTAATATTGAATCATAGCCTAGTTCTTATGTAGCACTTGCTTAATCATTTCAAAACACAGCCAATCTCCATAAGCAACTAACAGTGCATTAACAACAAACTTTGACCTCAGAGGCACAGCTATTACGCTTTCTCTGTTTTTATCTTAATTGTCCGCTGTGACTCTCAGACAGCACAATCATAACCTTTCATCATTTAACCAGAACAGAGTGTAAGCAGAAGAAAAGATTGGGTCTGGTTATAGCGTATATGTTACATAATTTATTGTATTTCACATGTGTAGGTGCTCTAATAAATATTCATTTAGATGAATCCTCATTCGGGAATCCTGAACAGCTTCAGTTCTGAAATGATGCTTAGATAATGAACAATATACATGAAGGCTTTCACCCTTCAGATTAAAACAGTTTTGAAGATCACAGCTGGAATTATTAATAATAATACGATCGATTTCATTCTAAATTCACTTTATGATAAAAGTCACATGGAACTGATAGTATTCACACATGAATGGTTTCAACAGATCAAGCATACAGTAAGTCGCAGAGAATGTTTCCTTGGTAAGAGACTTTATTTTTATGAAACCCAAGATTTCATGCAATCTTATGTTGTAAAACTAAGATTTATCAATAAATGAGAGCAGATCAAATGACATCAGTCTGAGAAATAGTCAGAGTATGAGCAAGCAGAGAAAATGGCTTTATTTGTGCGTGACTGGTTCCAACAACTGTGCTAATGACAAACTGAATTTAAAGCTGCTTTATGTAAGGTTTTCGGAATTTGCCTTTGCAGAAGAATATCTAATAAATTGGCTTGTGCTGTGCCCTTCTCCATTCTATCTCTTGTGCCAGGTCAATACACATTGAGAGAGAATTCAAGGTCTTTTCCCAAAATGCACACTAAGTAGTGTGCCTAAATAGCCATTACTCCATATTACATTACTTACATAGTGTACTAAACAACACTTTTGGGACATGGTCCACATATTACCATCTCTGTGGATACAATTATCTGCTTACATTTCCCCAATATCACAAAAGAATTATGAGGGAGGAAAAAAGCCTTACTGTGCATCTCCATGTGCCTCTCACAGTTACTGAGTACCAGGTGGAAGAGCGATACCTTTTTGTTGCTCCACTGCCAGAATGATGTTGTTTAGGCTCGCCTCTATCTGCATCCGAGATGGCTCATTACACCTGTGAAGCCAATACTGTACATGAGCTAGCTCACTAACTTTAACTAGCTTTTTATAATACACAGTAGATTAAAAAACTATATCATCCAGTCAATTCTGGTGTAAATTACTAAAATAACTATTACAGGATTGTCAGGGTGACTCACAGCAGATCAGGAGCATCATATTATAATGTTTTTGTTTCCTGCACTGCAAAGGAATAGATAATTAGTAAGCTAATTATCACAGATGTAATAAATGTAGTCATTTCTATTAGCAGAGTCAATAAAACAAATCTACAATTATTAAATCTATTTTTAGAATTTTACTGATTTAAAGCTTGAAAAAGACACATCTTTTTTTTTTTTTTAACTATGATTTTTAGAAAGAAGCAAAAATACCTGAGTCCAAAAACATAAACAGTATTGCACTAATGGTTTGGTTGCAATATATAGGCTTGTTTTCATCAAACAGATATAACTCCAGACGAGAAAGAAGGAGCATGGAAATGTCTCACATTGTCAGCAGAGACTTTGCTTTATTATATCTTCAGTCATAGCTTTAGGAGTTCAGTTTGACCTCCCTGAATTCAACTACTTTAACAATTCTACCTACTCTAAGAATGCAGTTTGGGACACTTCACCTGTCAGCTATCCCTGCATATGTTAAGTAAAAGAACAGCATGCATAATAATGTTTTTTTTTTTGTTTTGTTCTGGCTCTAGACAAGAAAAGTGGAAGCATGTTAATTAATTTAGATGCTATTGTTTAGGTTTAAGTTGATGCTTACCTGGAAGCCAAACGAGTCGATTTAATGTATAGTTCTGCTTGGATGATATTGAGTGAGGGCTCAGTATTTCATTACAAATGTATGAAATGCTAATAGTATTCTGTTGTAATACCCTCCACTACACACTTGATTTACCGCTACATGGGAATTGCACTTGTGAGCTTGACTGAAAGTTTTTTCAAATGCTTAGGGAATTGCATCATATTTCGATCATTTTAAAATTCGCAGTTGCTGTTTCAGAGTGCATTCCAGGGCTATTACTGCTCTTCTGTGTAGCGCTTGTACATGGTACTCTGCTGTCATAATACACACACACACACACATTCTAACATTCTACCCTGAAATGCATGTCTGCTAGACAGACAATAATTTAGAGTCACCCATTGTTAATAACTACCCTCTTCTGAAATTTGCACAAACACACACACACACACACACAAACCACAGAATAAAAAGAGAACACTTTATTTGGTAAAGCACAATCCAAACTATGAAGTACAAAGTTAAATGGAGGTTTTTGTTTGTGTTTGTCTATGTGCGTGTGTATGTGTGTACCTAAATTTAAAATCTGTCTCCACATTTTCGCCTATTTTCTGATATACACAAAACCCACTATGTCTCTACAGTAAACACTAAACACACACACACACACACACCAAATCCTGGGAACATACATGGTCTCTCAGGCAGAGGACTGTGACCTGCACAAAATGGAAAAGCATCGAAAACTCAGAAAAGCCATTTAGAAGCAATCTATCTCACAGCAGGCCTCCACACTCACATACACGCACACAAAGGGACATGGAAATAAACAAGTACACACCGATGCTGTCTCCAGACCCAAGGAGGCTGTAGATACTAATTTTTTCCTTTTTTTTTAATGTGTTTAAGCCACTTAACAGATCAGCAGTAATTTAAGAACAGTCGTTCATTTACTGTAGCCTAATTTTTTTCTCACTGTAAACCCTTTATAACATGTCCACTCATAAAGTACAAAGGTTATAGGGAGATACATTTACCTGATACCAAAGTGATGTACCACTGAGGCATGATTTCTCCTGAGCAGTTCAAAATCTTACACAAGAATACAACAGTGGCAGGTTGGTGGTCTTAGGATTTGAACAAATGACCTTGTCCATAACCAGCCTCCACTGCCTTGAGAATTTGCTATATAGTAATAGCACATAACTCAAGCAAACCAGGTTCTCTTGTAAAAAAAATAATGTAATTCTAGCAGGGTTTCATCTGTAGGGGTAGGTGGAGAAGCGTATGACCATTTATATCAGCAAATGCTAATTTTCATAAAATCATCATTCACAACTCCATACATTATAAATTCCTTTGAAATACAAATTACTTTTTTTGAGTGACCCACCATTTAGAAAATGTCTCTATTTTAGCATCTATAGAGTTATTATTGCATTGACCTTGTGGTCAAAAAGTGGGAACAGCAACAAGAGCTAATAGAAGTCTATTAGTACAGTAATTATGTCAGTGCACGGACAGTTAATAATAGGAAAAAAAGGTGGATTTTAGAATCAGAAAAATGTGTGAAATACATGTCTCTTTTGTTTTGAGGCTTTTGTGTGGTTTTTCAGATGTAGTCGTGCTGGAAATGTTGCTGAAACCTGTCGAGTCTGGTTAATGATATTACCTCAAATGCAGTTGAACAAAGGTACATCAACAATTGCTCAAAACAAGCTGCTAGACTTCCTGCTGGATGACTGCATGTTGCCGACTTTGCCCCACCAAAATCTAGATATGTTGAAATGACAGTCACAGCAGGTAGGAATGACAACGTTTCAACAATTTAAAGAATACAGTCTCTTCTTTGTGCATATATATTTTTTTTATTTCCCCAAGCAGTTTGGATGTGGCAGTTTTAAGTGAATTGAAAGAATTCCAATTTAAATAATTTTTTGGAACGAGTTGCAATCTAAAAAAGACCAGCCATCCTTTTGCATCACTTGAATGAAACAGGTCACAGAAAATCTTCTCATACTTTCTGGCCGCTCCCCTCCACTGTCAGAATTAGGCATCAACTCGTAGTCAGACCAAATCCATTCTCTCTCTCTTTCTTTCTCTCTCTCTCTTTCTTTCTGTCTCTTTCTCTCTCTCACACACACACAACCATTTTATGATGGATGTTCTTTTGCGGCGCTGATTTATTTATTTGTTTGTTTTGTTGGGTGCATGGCAAATTTGAGTGCCTCAATCTGATAATGTGCCGCTTTGTTACAGCTGTAATAAAAAAAAAGAACCTTGAGTTCCCAGTGTAAATGTGACAATGCAGTTCAAGTTAAAACATAATAATAAAGTAAAAATCACTATCAGGTCCACAATAAGGCAATCACTTAATTACAAATAGTCAACCATGGTTCATTCTGTGGGAATAAGAAGATTATTTTTTGTGTGATGAGGTCACTGCTGCTCACTTTTCTTTTCTTTTCTTTTCTTTTCTTTTTTTAGGCAACTCCATTCTGCACTGTTCTCATCCCTAGGTCAATTAGTCTAATGTCACTGTAAATCAGAGATCCTATCACCACTGCAAACACAGGCTTTAAAAAACTTGCCATAACAGGCATTGTGCTGTGTATCGAGTGTCTCAGAGCGGTGGACAGGGGCATGATATATGCAGTACCTGACCTGGATCTACTCTCTTCTAGAGCACTGAGAGCAGCTGTGTGCTCAGCTACTCACATCTACACAGCTTTGCTTTGTTTACAAACCAATCAGATTAAGCATGTTAATGCACATGGTGCTTGCAGGTGTGACACTCTTTATGCCCAACTATAAAAAGAATTAAAAGATTTACTTGTAACAGCCGGCAACGTGCGTCACACATGTTCTACATGTAGGTGAGAGTGATACTGATATAGGCAGTACTGTTTGTTTAAGTGGATCTGCAGTGGAAGTCATGCTCACTCCAGCTTAAGGACTCTATCACACTTTTGTCTCACAATATATTTTAATGCGGCTATATAACATTTGGTTGCATTTTACTGTTCTGAATTTTTATGTATATAAAATGACTGTTTAGGATTATTTGTTTCTGAAGCTTTTTATGCTGTAGTAAACAAATTGCTAACACCTCAGTATGGTAGTCATCTATTAGACATTAACTGAAAGCTGAGTATAGCAAATATAACAGTTATTTGTCATCATTAACCATTTATTAGCATGTTCATACACTATATGGCTTTGTGGACACCTGACCATAACACCCATAAGCAAACCTATACCTAAACTTTTGCCACAAATTTGGAAGCACACAACTAGCAAGAATTAAAAATAAGGAGCCCAAAATCATTCCCATATGACAGTGCCTCTGTGCACAAAGCGAGGTCCATGGAAGACAATTTTGGAATGGAAAAAGTGGATTGCACAGAGCTCTGACCTTTTAGGATGAACTGGAACACTGGAGGCCTCCTCACCTGACATCAGTGCCTGATCTCACTAATGCTCTTGTGGTTGAATGACCAATTCCCAGCAGCAACATTCCAAAATCTAATGGAAATCCTTTACTGAAGAGTGGAAGTTATTACAAGGATAAAGGTGAAAGAACTTATATACATATCAAGGTGATGATCAGGTCAGGTGTCCACAACTGTTTGGCAATATATTTTACTATTATTTTTTTATATATAAATGTTATCTGCTTCTCCTTAATAACAATTGTTTCTGAAGCTGCAGGCCAGTGTTTACAGTGACCCTTAATATAATATAAAAAATATTAATATTTATAGAAATATCATATGAAATTGAAATCTGCTAGAATCTCTTCTTTATATACTAATTTGTTTTCTTTTATGGTAATATGTTTTCTAATAGCTTAAAGCTGTCAGGCATTGTAATGTTTTTTGTTTATTTGTTTGTTTGTTTGTTTTTGTTTTCATACTTACAATCATTTCCCCTGAATAAACATCCAGAACTTTGCACTGTAAAACAGAGCTTTGTACTGAATAATTAGGCGCAGTCATTTATGAGCTATTGTCTCTCGCATCCTGAATCATGCATCCTGTGTTAAAACAGTGGGTTGAGAGCATAATTAGAGTGTTTGATCCTGAGCTCAAGCTACTGTCTGTGGTTCTCTGGTTTCCGCCCACTATCCAAAACCCATATTGGTTACGTTAAACATACTGGTATTAGTTTATTCTGTAGCACACTTTGCAGCTTGCATGGTCTATATGATATAAACACACTGATTTGTATAGAACAAATGCTTGCATGTTTATTGTGTTTGTGGCAGCATAAAATGATAGGGCTCATTAATGTTTGAACGCATTCAAATACTAAATATTTTAAGTAAAATAACATTTGACTGCTCTAATACCCATGCTGTCTTTTCTGCAGAGTTAATGGATTGAACCTTGAAACTTTTTCTCCTCTGACCTACATTATGCAGTGTTTTAACTGGAATCTGGAAGGCTTAAGACATTTACTGGTTGGGCATACCTAAGCATAAACTACACACACACACACACACACACACTGTTTTGTGTTATGTATTAATAACAGCCAGAAGATGAGAAAGTGTAGCTTCAGTGATTGGATTAGCTTCCCTTCCCTTCACTCATGAAGTGTACTGCTTCATATCTTCTTCTCTGTTACACACGTACTGTATGTCCCTATTATAGAAATGCAATGGTGTATTAGCAATGCAGCAGTATATAGCACAGAGTCTGAATCACAGGAATGTATGGGTGAGAACACATGCACATCTTTTGTATGTCCCAAGACATCCCAAGTCGAATATGAGTCATAATTGCATAATTTTTCTGGGCAAAGCTGAATTCCATTGCAGCAACATTTTACGGTCACACTAATATCCAGCCCTGTGCTGCATCACATGTAGCGGTATTAAGTTTAAGCTTCCACAGTATTTTTCATATTTTTAAAGTTGAGGCATTCAAATGGAGAACACTGAAGAAGTCAGAAATCAGCCAAATATAGTATTCACACTAAAATATATAGTACTGAGAGGAACATGTTTACAACAAGCATTGCAGAAGGTTATCTTTCCAAATATTTCATACTTTTGTGTGTTTTGTGAATTTGATGTACAGCAATTTCATGGGTCATGGGTCAAGCAATTTGGATTTTTCTTCAAAGCTACAACAGCTGAATTGTCTGTTCAGGTTATCTATGTAAAATTAAGGGACAGTCATAAACACTGTGGCATTATTATTCTCATGATGACAAAACAATGCAGTAGATGTGGTTGGTGTAATTCTGGAGTACATGAGTCCATGATATGCACCGTGGTTAACCTGGTTAACTGATTCATAATCATGAAAACATTCAGTCAGAAAAACTTGACATGGCCACATGAATGTATTCACACATCTGAAAACAGAAACTCTCTCTGCTTGTATGACAATGATCAAAAAGTGTTGTGAGGTGTAATCAAATGCAATTGTGACAAATATCTGCACTCGGGGCATAGCATTGGAAATGAATTTGATGTACTGGATAATGGGATAATTTGGATGATAAGTGCTAAAGCGTAGGCAATGCTTAAGGAATATTTTGCATGATAATGAATACCTACTAATGGTCTGCTACCAGCCACAAGAAGCAGAGTTTCAGACTGAAATAAAGGGAAACGGCACATTACCTTAAGCAGCACATCTATGGTATCTAGTTAATTGACAAAAACTTGAATAATCAGAAAGAACAGGAAGTGTGAGCCATGCTAAAAAAATATTTCAGATGAAAAATTCACATTTATGCTGTAGGTGGTCAGGTATTTTGTAGAACTACAAGCTTTCCAAGAAACTGCTTACTGTGTATTAGGAAAGGAAATTTCTCAGGTTATATATAACTGTTCTGTATGTGTTCTTATAATCCATACAGTTTATTGAATTCCCCCTGCAATTTCTATGAAGCATGATGCAGAGACACTGGGGAAAAAAGTTCATTTTTATATGCTTATAAAAGTGTTACATAAAAGAATGTAATGAATTTCTTTAGCTGTACTTAAAGTGGCTGGGCTTAAATAGGTTCACAGAAAAACCTAGTAGTCTTAATGATAGTAGGAATTAAGCTAGCCTTGTGAGCCTATCATGAGATACCATGTGAAGATATGTTGAGAATAGAAAATAGTCCTCAGTTCATCTGCCACTGTTTGTGTGGAAGTGTGGAGTCTGAGGTGGGAGTCTTACACAAGCAAAAGCAGATCTTATTTTATTCCCAAGCTGACAAGCTCAGGTAAGGATTTTTCTCTGGCCACAAACTTACTAAATTAATGAGCAAAGTGGAATATTTACATGGTGTTACATATGTGACGATTCTTTGATCAGCCTGTCTCTGTGAAACCTTCCATCCAGGTTGCCCAGCTAAACTGTCAAAGCTCCACATAGCCTACTTTGAGTCATGCTGTGAAGTTAAATCTTCAAATGACACTGAAGAAGGATGCCCATTTTATAAAACTCCCTGTGAGCCATCATATCCTATCTGTTTGAAGACTGATTGACTGAACCTGTGGACTGAGGGCCAAATAGAGGACAGAAGTATGCAGGTACAAAAGCATGTTTAGACTAGTTAAAGCACAGATTCATCCAAACCATTAGATTAGACTTGATGTTTTATTTCTCTTATACCACAAGAATTTACCTGCAATTGCAAGTTGTAATTTATTAATGAATAACACTTTAATTCAAATGAGTTTGTTTAAATTTAATCATATTAAAACAATTGGTTTAATGATGTAGAATGTCTGTGTGATAAGTTAGTTCCTGCTATCACTTATATAAAAAGTAGCTCGATCTCTCATCATCCTTTCTCTCTCTCTCTCTCTCTCTCTCTCTCTCTCTCTCTCTTTCTCTCTCTTTCTCTCTCGAATTTTTTAATGCAGCTTGTATACTTACCAAGAAACCAGAAAGCACAAAATCCTCTTACCTGAAGACTGTTACAACATGATAACACCTGAGTCACTTTCCATAAACGTTAAAGAAACTCTACTTACTTACTTACTTACTTACTTACTTAGAATGCTTCACCATATCAATGACTATGTATTTTCTCTGTTAAATAACAAAATGTTTGAAATCCACTTATTTTTTGGCTTAGCTTACATGGAGTGTCCACCTCACAAGTACCTGTGAGTGAGTTATCACTGTAGAAATGATGTAGTAAGTCACTGTAGAAAGTCTGCTTTGCCTGTCACACTTGCTTCTATTTCTTCAGGTAATACCATCATGTTTTTCTAATAATGTTTCACTGTAATGTTTACTTTTTTTGCCAAATGAATGTTTGGAACTCTACCGATACAGTAATACAGAAGTCATTTTTGAAAATCATTTGTGTAACACAATTAGGGTATTTACTCAAAAAGTACTAAACAGAACAACTCTGACAGTACAACTCAATTACATCGAAAATGCCTGACATGATTTTGGTATTAAACGAAGCCAGTGGGGTGTAACATTATAAAAAGACACTGCAGTTCAGCTATGCACCACTTAATCTCAAGAGAGCTTAAATCAGTATTCTCTTTGCTCTGTGGGATTCAAATTGTCCACTCCGATATATATGCAGTAATTTCACAGAAGCTATTATACAAATAAAATTGTGCTTGGAAGAAGTGTCTATGTGCAAAGAAATTGAGAAATTCTTATTCATTTTAATTCTCTGATATTGCAAGTAGTCTCCAGTGGGTGCACAGATATACTTGATGCATATTAACCATGTATATAAAAGTAGCCTCTGCTAATTTCATGCAATTTTAAGTGTGTGTGTGTGGGTGTTTGTGTGTGTGTGTGTGTGTCCAACAGTAAAGTGGGACAAATGCACTGATGACTCACTCTAGTGTACTTGCGTTGAGACAGAATACAAAGCCCATATGCTCATTGATGCGGCACTTTTCAGAGCCCTATAAACTGCTTTTTACTGCATAAGGAACATATTGTTTTCTGCTCAGACTATCACCCTAATATACACTGTGTTCAAACACGGCACAAACATTTATAACTATATCTCTCTACATATCTCTATTTCATTGCTGTACAAATCAGTGACATGTGAGGAGAATAAATTTGGCTTGAAAGCAAAGCTACCTGAGTCTTAAAGAAACAATAAGCCTTGATTGAGATCATTAGATTAGGAAATTAAGCTGCGGAGAGAAGTGTGGTTCGGTATGGCACCTGCTTGATAAGAGGGGTGTGATAGTGGGAAGTGAGGAAAGTAGAATATTAGAATAGAAGCAGAAGGCTGTCAAGAGCTGCTCACATTTGTATTAAAGAACAGAGCAAGAGATCAGTTACATCACATCACTCTGCCACAGAGTCATTGATCATGACTGCAACGATGTTTGTGCAGCAATTCATGGCAAGCTTATCCTTTTCCAGCATTCACACCTCGTTTCTGATTCACACCTCAGTTTCACCACCTACCCACATGCAAACACATACACACACACACACACACACACAATAAAAAGGTCTATCAATGCTACTTATAAATCTGATTGGAACCTAGGAAGGTATACATACTTAAAGTTTATTCTAAACCTGCCTCATCCCATCTTCTCTCTCTCTCTCTCTCTCTCTCTCTCTCATCATACTCAGTTTTGTTTCTGCACCTGATAGCTATGACATGCTTTACTGAGTCCAAATCCAACTGCAGCAAGCCAGTACTGCCTGAGTGTGTTTTTTTAATGTATCCCTGTCTATCCTGAACAAACACATTGCAGGCTTCAAACCGTATCTGAGGCATTTAATGCTCATTTCATCTTCATTAGAGCAGTGGAATTTTGCAGCATAGAAATGAAAAGGCGATTGGCCATTATCCACACATCTAAAATGATTTTGTGAAGACAGAGTGAACTCTGATTTTAAAATGCAGTCGGAAACAATTATGTGGAAATATTTGTAACAATAACTACAATTTGCACTTAAACTTAAATTGCACTTTATCTTTGAAAAAAAAATCTCCCTATAACTGCTATAATTGCTGCACACACTTTCTTCACACAAAGTCAGTATTTCCAGCCGATTCTCAGATGTTCTGCAATGCCTTTTCTACAACTTCCCACAGGTTTGTGCAGCTGATTAGACACCTCACTCAAAACTTTTGATCCAATTTCTCCCTGTGCAGCTCAAGTGGGTTAAGGTTGGACGCCTGCCCAAGTTTTTCCTTTACAGACTTACAGACAGAACTACCTCTTTCCTCTCCAAATATGCCATGTGCACCTTTGAAGTATGTCTAGGATTGTTCAAAATCAAATATAACTCATGACATTTTAAAAGAGAAAAGATTAAAATAATTAAAAGCAGGCATATCTGATATTTACTTTTATATATATATGCTGTTCATGCTGCTGCACTCCTCTACTATTACTCTTTCATCTTCAAAGTTGCCATAACTAAAACAAAAATGACTACTTGATGTACAATTAAACTATTTTTGTAATTATAAATTACCTTTTTATATGTCTAACTGACACAACTCATCTGAAAATGTTGTAGTTTCTAGTTTGGACTTATGTTACTGTTAATGTTACAGTACTGTTTTCCATGGTCCGTATTAGAACTAGCAATTTCAAACCCCGATATTTATTCCATGATCAAGTGAAACATGTAGAACTAATTTATTTGGTAACATTATTAGTCTTCCAAATCAATTGTGAGTTTGTTATAGTAAATTAGGTAAAAACTTAAAATACCCCCACCCCACTCCAACTGCTCAAGTTGGTAATGCCCAACTATTGCCTTGCAATACAACAATTGACTGTGTGAGCTTTAAAGATGAAGGGAAGCACTGCCCAGAAGACTATTTTGCATTGCTGGAAAGAGAGTAAAAATATGTACTCAAAAGGAAGTAGGATAATATGAAGTAAAATATGTACTTAGAAGGTGAATAATATGGTGTAATCTAGCTAACAACACTCCACATACTGTATATTGCTATATTGCTGCTAGTTAGCTAATTCAATAATATTGTAATAGCTAGCTAAATTTTATAGTAATAGTTCCCATTATGCTCAATGAGAATAAGGTTGTTCACACTGGGCGTCACGTTGTCTTCTGTATACACATCTATTTTATATTACTCTGTTGATGGGTATCTGAATGTTCTGAGGCGATGTGAAGCTTCAGTGAAATCAACTCATCTATTGTAAACATCCTCAAATTGACACACTACTCTTCAATTCTTTTTATTTGGTTTCCACCTTTTTTCCACTGTTTACTGTGCTGACTGCATATAATGCATATAATACACTTGCAAAAAAAAGTTTTCAGATGTTCACTTGACTGCACTACAGTGGAATGTTAAAATCGCACAATAAATGATGTGTATATGTTTTAGTCATTTACAGTGTGCATTCATTATGCTGTTGTAATTTGTTTTAATGAAACAGTCATTTGATCATAAATGCTTGTGGCTGCTAGATAGATAGATTAGACAGATGGATGGACGGGTAGAGAGACAGACAGCTAGATAAGCAGATGGAAATAATGTAATGACACTGCAGATAGATTTTAGTCAAATGTTGTTGGGGTGTCAGTAGCTTGCTGGATATGTTAACTAGTTAGGTCATGTGAATTCATACATGTTTTTAGGCAGATAGTTGCACTCTATACATTATCTTTTAGATATTATGAGCATTACTTATAGGCTAAAGTAGTGCTTACTGTAAATATATTGAACACTAAAGGCAATCAATACTGAACATCAACGTGACATATTACATTTATTACAGCGTTCATACTGGTTAGCTCATCTAACTCGCTCATCTAATTCATGTAAATGCATTTGCCAAGTGTGAAATCCTGATATCTCCACAGGTTTTGAGTGACACAGTTTGCAGATCATTATGTCTGTGAAGCATTTTAAACTAAAGATAAAAGATAAGATAAACAGATAAATTGAGCTATTATCATCTGACTCCACAGTCTCAGACGTTCCTATTTATTAAACATCTGGCACCTGAAATCTAGACTTTTAGCAGGAAACTGCTTTATTTTTAATGGGTCTTGAAATTGAATTATTTTTGACAAATTAAAGAAATTGTCTTTTAATTGGCTTACAGTCTTCCAGGGTGAATTCCCCCCATAATGGAAAAAATAAGTGTAGCTAAGTTTTTTAAAGTAGTGATTTAATTATGCTCAAAAAGTTACAATTACAGTTAACTACGTATTCAAGTACTGTTACAAGTACATGTTCTTCATTCATTTTCACCCCTGGTAATCAGCAACTAAAAAATTTCAACTCAGTTGTATTAACTTGCTCAGGAAATATCTCTGCAAGTCCTTTCACTTTCTGTCGGTTGTTTTGCAAATAACCTGGGGTCCATTCAAGGCAAGTTAGCATAGCAAATCAACATACCTGTATATTTTCAACAATAGGAGGTAATTGGAGAACCTAGAAGAAACCCAAAAAAAACCAAAAAACAGAGAGAACATGTGAAATGCAACACAGAAAGTAACATGAGGTAGGGAGCAAACCAGGGACCCTGGAACTGTGGGGCAGCAAAGGTATCCATGCCACCCAAAAGTAACTCTCTTAGAAAAATAAACATTAAAGCTGAAAAGTTATCCTTTCTGGGTAAAAAAAAAAGAGTTGTGTTTGACAAGTTTCCATCACAACCTTCATGTATATTGCAAACTGCCCTTCTTCTTTTTTCGCCACCTTATGCAGAGGACAAAACCATCACAAACAGAATAGACTATTGCAGTCTTTGCTTTATAGCAAGCTGCACATCCAACATATTACACATACTATAGCTGTGTATAGGTATAGAGTTTAGAAAGACTAAAAAGGATTCTGATATGATTCATTTAAGCAAATAGACAGTGTTTATTTACATAATTACAGATGCAGGAAAACAAACTTTGCAGTTGGAATAAAAACTGGAAATAGCATACGTTATTATACCTACTATACATGCAGGAGATGTTTATTGGTTTTGTGAAGTTTTATTAAAATGTGGGCAATTGGTATAGAAAGAAAGAAAAAGAAACAGCCTTTATTTGTCACATATACATTACTGCACAGCGAAATTCTTTCTTCACATATCCCATCCTTGGAGGTTGGGGTCAGCCATGATACAGCACCCCTGGAGCAGAGAGTGTTAAGGGCCTTGCACAAGGGCCCAACAGTAGCAACTTGGCAGTGCTGGGGCTTGAACCCCGATCTGCCAGTCAACAACCCAGAGCCTTAGCCACTTGAGCTACCACCGCCCGTCTGTTGACCTTCCTACATTATGTAGACCTTAAAGGTAAAATAAAGATAATATACTGACTTATACCTATGTGTTAAAGCTTAGTCTGTGCAGGGTCAACATCGTCAGTATTGCCTGCATTGCCATGGCAACACCACATTTCATTTAAATTCTGCCTAGCAATACTACTTTTCTGCTTTAATACTACTTCACTGCTGGCAAAGAAGCAGTTTAATTGTTTGAGTATTAACACTATTGACATTTGATCACATTCAGGTAATCCAGTCCTGATTTCATCTAAGTCATTTAGATTCCAATTTTTCACCATCCATAGTGAGATAGATGCATAAGGTTTATTAGGAACTGCAACTATTAATGGTTTGAAACTACTACTACCTAACATTAGCATTTAATTGACTACTTGAATTGCCTTGTGGTTATTGAACTAACCGAATGTTCAGTCAGTATAACCACCATACTGATAATTTCGCATACATGCACTCTTGTGAGTCCAAAGTAATTCATATCTATCTGTTATTTATTTTGAAGTTTCTTTTTATTTAATCACAGTTTTCTAAAGGAAGATTCCTTCATAAAAAAATAATGTGTAATGTGTAATGCAAGATAACTAAAAGCTTATCACAAGAACTAATGCTATATCCATCTTTAATTCACGTTCAGCAAAATAAGTAGCAACCTTCTGTGTCTAAATAAAATGCAGAGTAGATGTGGGAAAAGCTACTCATAACACTCCGCAACCTGAAAGTAACTCTTTCAGAAAAATAAAAATTGAAGCAGAATAAGTTTTTCTTTGTGGGTAAAAAAAAAAGTTGTTGTTTGACAAGTTTCCATCAAGTCCATCATGTATATTACAAACTGCCCTTCTTTTTTTTCTCGCTAAGTTATGCAAAGGACAAAACCATCACAGACAGAATAGACTATTGCAGGCTTTGCTTTATACATCCAACATGTTACACATACTATAGCTGCTTAAGGTGTAGTGACATTACATAGCAGACACTAAAGAGCTAGCATTTAACAAATATCTGGTCAAAGACAAAATTTTTTTCCTTGTTCAATCAAATGTTTTAAAGTCCTAAGAATGCTTGATTTCTTATTTCCATTTTGATGCTTGTGTTTTCTGGTGCCATTGTACCTTGTGTATGCAGGTCTTTGCAGGTAGAGGCTTTGGGGCAAGGTTTGGATGCAGGAGTTGAAGGGACGGATTATTTAGTCTGGCAGACGTTAGTAAAAACAACATTACATACAGTCACTTTAATTTACTCCTCTCCTGCACTCTGGCTTTCATGTAAGAATCTCTCCAACAGAAAACACCCTATTTGGTGTACTGTAGTCAACAGATTGCCTAAAAGATAATGAGAGGAAGTGATGTTTGTCTTACATGTTTAATGTTCCATGAATGTGACAATGACAATTATCTTTTGATCAAGGTGAAGCACTGTTGTCATTTTGTTTGTTTGTTTGTTTGTTTGTTTTGAATGACCATGTGTTTGTGAAATAGAAAGAGAATATGTAACAGGCATTCGGCAGACTCTCCTCTGCGGCAGTGAGCTCGGAGCTTTGAAGTTGACACATAAGCTGAGTAAGGAGAGTGTGACTGTTAAAAATAGAAGCGTTACACAGCCACAGTGCTTTGAGGGACAGTGGATTTCTGAGGAAGATAAGCAGGAGTTTGAGTCCTTGTTAATCATACAGCTCTGATGAATACTTACAATCTTGAATAATCCCTACACTGCATCTTACAGTGATATTGATATGTGTGCTGGATTTCTTGTGTTGGGATCAGACAGTGAGAGCACCGAGTGCGAGTCTGCTACTGGGCCCAATTATGAAGGACTTGTATTATTTTCAATTAGCACAGAGTTAATGGCATTAGGCTTAATGATGATTAGCACAAATGAGAGTAGAGCATTAGAGGCTAAGTGAGTACTGGCCTGAGGAGAGCGAGTGTGACTAGCAAAGAGAGAGACAAAGAGAGAGATATGAATTGTAATTCAGCTGACGGCTTCCTAGCTGCATGGTGCAGGGTTCAATTTTGTAGTCCTGTGATCACTGTACTTCCGTCTTATCTGTGGTTTCAGATGTACATTTGCACTCTGTATATGTGATTATCTATAGAACCTTTAAAAACAGTTGTGTACAATTGGTAATGTTACCACACAAGCACCAGTAATGGTATCACACAAGCACCAGTGTACATTTCTTACTCAACCACTTTCTCCATCCATTCAACCTTCCGTATGGCCCCATCTCTCTCTCTGCCTGTTCCCGTGTCTGCCTCCATCCACTTGGTGTCTGATCATGTCCTTGACATCAGTCACCATAAGTCACAATCAAAGCGTCATGCTGATGATGCGTAGCTCAGCAAAGGACCCTGGGTTAGGACCTATCCATCATTCTGTCCATCTAGCAAACAACTCACAGCACCAGGACACGCACTGTGCTTTCCTACCATCCTCTACTATCAGCCTTCAAGTACTTCTTACTTAAAAAAAAAACAAGGTGCTGTAGAGACTGTAGCTAAGAGGTAAAAACTTGTCATTTTGATGAACAACTAGTACTTGGTTTAAGGAGAATAGATTATACTTTTAAAGCAGAGTGGCGCTGTGTTACTATCTGTGAAGAGTTTCACATGTTCTCCAGAGTCTATGTAGGTTTCCTCCAGTTTTTCTCTTTCCAAACAAATCCCAAACGTCAGTACATGAATTGATTGCTCCTATGGTCTGAATGTGTGAAACCAGTGTGTCTTGCCACCTTGTGCCCAGTGTTCCCAAGATGCCCAGTGTTCCAAAGCTTGCGCAGGACAAAATGCATACAGAAGATGAATGAATATGATATAGCAATACAATATCCTTTTAATTGTGTTTTGCCTCCCATCAATCCTTAATCTCTCATACAGTCACTGCTCTTATAATTAGGCAGTACAACATTAACAAGACAGATGATTTTTATTTCAAGAATTAAATATAAGCCCTTGTCATTTACACCACCCACGCTCATAAATTTGATCTAAAGTTTGTGAACGCCAAGCGGTTTTTAATAAAAGAGCATATTACATTTACTTTGGGTCTTATTTACGGCCTCATGGTAGCTGTCTGGGAATGCTGGTAATCAAATCAATAATTGTCTGGTTACTAGTTTAGAACCATTGACCGACTGACTATTTTCATATATTTTATATTTTCACTCTTTAGCATTAATTGTTTAAATATCCAGCATTATTTGAAGAGTTTTTATCAAAGAGGCACCTATTCCAGGCATTAAATCACTAAATCAAAAAGGTTTACTGTGTATCTTGCAGGACCTAACAGAGGTTTGTGATGCTGGCTGGACACTGTTCCATCCTTTCATCCCAACTGACTGCTGCCTGTGCAGTTAAACTTGGTTAAGAAAGCTCAAGTAGGACTGAACATTTCATTACAAACAGCTCTGCCTCCCTCCTCTGCAAATATTTCTTCCACAGTCTGGGGTCACTGACAACCAAACATACTCAGAAAATAGCAAAAAAGAAAAGAAAAGGTGTCACCAAAGTTTTGATGGATAGATCATGTTTATGCCATTTGTCCTTTTTGCACACCCAGTTTGACACAGAGAGAACAGATGGGGAGAGATACAAACACTACCAAATTACAGTAGTCTTTCACACGGGTGTAGAATACATTTTGACAAAAATGGAAGGAGGGATCAATAGGAGAAAGGAGACCCTCTAGAATCTACCCCACCATGTTCAATTTTTACCTTTCACAATTTCACCATTACAGCTAAAGTGATGATAGCACACCACTTTACTGGTACATTAATAACATTCACTTAAACATCTACTGAAACACATTTTTCCTTGAGGAAGGCACCAATTAAACACATTTTCCTACAGTACTCCCAATCAGAATTCAGTTCTTTCGTCTAAATAATACTGTTTGTAAAGAAAAGTACTGGTCTGCCAAAACACATTAACTAGATACCTAAACCAAAATTTGAGCATAAAGTTTATTCATTATTGATCTGTACCTGGGAACCCAACAAACCTGTCAAGATCCCTTTATCAGGCCACTATACTATATATACGATATATACTAAATGAACTGGCTGAGACTCCCAGTGGTGATATAGGACCAGCTTTACCTTTTGGTTAGGTAGGATCATCAGTCATCTGTAATCTAAAACATTTGCTATAATAGCCCCTTGAAATGGTTTCAGAAGACATGCACTATGTCATCTTTTTACGTTGTTTTAAATATGGTTTTAAAGACAGGTTATAAATTAAAGACCAACATAGTATAATGTGGCACCACTACAAATCAGCCTATTTTAGCTGCTTTATATTCGCTACACACAATTCTTAAATTCAGTAAAACTACGTTGTATATGCTACTATGTTGTATGTGCCAAAAGTGTTCACAACGAAAAGGAATGTTTTAAATAAATACAAGCTTTCTTGAAATGTTTGCTTTTTGGGTTTTTTTTTTTGTTTTTGCTCTCAGTCCCAGTGAACTTGACTTTAAGCATGTGCTGAGACTGATGGTAGCTGGTAGACCTGCAGGTAGATATAAAAATACAAAATCTTCAAAAAAATACCATTAAGCACAGTAGGAACTCACTGTACCCCACACAGTGAAGTGGATGGTGAAGGAGTGTAAAACAGCCCAAAGTTCACAGGGTGCACTATATTACAGTTTCATTGGTTCTAGTGGTTGTCGGGTTTTAAACACCATTTTTAAATCGACAAGCTGTTTGGAAGTATTGCAAGAGAGAATCTCTTCCTGAGAGAATTTCACATAATGCAGTGTCTGAACTTCACTAAGCATCATTAGAACTACAGTTTGCATTGTGTGTTGTGATCAGAGGAGAATGAAATGAAACAGTTTGATACTGTGTGTGTGTGTGTGTGTGTGTGTGTGTGTTTGGGTGCTTGTGGCTGATGAAACAGTCTAAAGTCTAAATTGATGATTATAATTCATCTTAACATGTTCTGCACGGAGGCGTGATCAAGGTCCCTCTCTAACCAAGTTAAATATATCCCTAAGAGGTTCAATGCTCATATTCTATACAGCACTGAAAAAGGAAGAAATCCACTACAAATAAGACAATACATTTTTAAAAAAACAAAAAAAACAAAAATATGTTACATAAAACTACACAATCTCCATCTTTGTTTGAGCTCAATATCACTTGCTCATTTTTTATGGAGGTTGCCAATAGTTCTGGAGCACACTATATGTCAATGTGTCAAAGTTGATTTAAGTAAAAGAAGAATAAACAAAAAATACAGCCAAAAAAGGAGAGAGGCAAATCAATTTTTAAAAGATGAGTCTGCCAGGCATATAATGGTTCCTACTCTTATAATCTTGCTACACTTGCTCTTAGAGAGCAGTCATAGTGACTTTGTGTGAGCTACGGCAAGGCTGTGCACAGGAGGCATGGTGCAAAAAGCCCTTTCATAACTGCAATAACCTAATGTTTCATAATTAAACTAACACAACTCAGTGGAGTCTACAGAGGCATGAATACTAACACCTGCTTTTAGAGGCAAATTGTATATTTAAATAATCCACCATCTGCTATGTCTCCGGCCCATTCACACTGGCTAATTAATGACCATTTAGACACAGTAACATCATTATTTTCCTTTGCTTCAGCTACTGTGTCCTCTCTCTTTCTTGAATGATCATGCAGAAACCTTCTGTATTCAATGTTTGATAAAGAAATGAAACATCCAAAAATTAAGAAGTAAATCCTTGGTTAAAACAAACGATTTGAAGCAAATATATTTATCATTTTATCACTATCAGTTCATTTTTAGTAACTGTTTTAATCTGGTCAGGGTCACAATAGATTCAGAGTGAATCTCAGGAACACTGGTCAAGAGACAATAAAAAAAAAAAAAAATCCATACACCCACCTTGGATGAGACTGCAGTCCATTTCAGAGTACCATGCACATTCTTATTCACACCTCTGGGGCATTTTTAGTATAACCATGTAAACCTGAAAGCTCAGGTAAATATGTAAATGTATCTCTATTAATAAATGTAAAGATAATCAACGCCTACATTATGGTTATGAAAGGAAGGATGAGGTATTACATACTGAGGTACTAGACACTTGAGCAGTAATGTGTGGTCAAGGCTGAAATTAAAATGTGCTTGAAGCTAATGAAGAGCTCTCTAGACAGCAGCTGTATTTTATTTCCCTCCCTTAGCACAAACTATCTACTATGTCCAATTCATCTTCAGAGCAACCGTTATATAACCATTAAATATAAATCAATTAGCAACCTTTAACATTAATTATAGTTTACAAAGTAAAAGATGTGTGTGAATTTTGTAGCAGTTTATTAATGCCACCAGCAGTCTACCTTTAACAAACTCTCAGAAGAATGCTTTAACGCTCTTTGAATCCATTCTCTTAATACAGCATCTGTAGCATGTTTCCATTGACAAGAACTTATCCTTGTTTCCTGAGAAATTAAAAAAGATCTGAGAAATCTTGTTAACTATGAACCGACTTATAATAGAAGTCCAGATGCAGTTGTTGGATAAAACAAAACCATTACAATCAGTAAAACAATAAAACGCAATTCTAGTTATTAAGGATTTCCTCCTTAAAAAACTGCTGTATTCATACATAATAAGTCCAAAACATACAAACTGAGGAAACAGATAAGCACATGCATGTTTGTGTGCTTGTATTTGCAGTGCATAACCACAAATTCTTCCCTCAGGAAAAGTAGTCCTATCTCTGAGAAGTGAAATGTGTCAAATAATTGCCTGTGGTAAATACACAGATGCTTTAGATGTGGTAGATAGAGATTAGGTTGAAAAGTGCTGGAGTATTACTTGAAAAGAATCTGAAAGCCTGATAACTTGCAAATGTGCACTATTGCATTCCATAAGTGCATTTGTGTCCTCTATTGGCTTTCCAAATGTAAAAAGGCACAATAATACATTTATAAATGGAAAGGCCAATTCAAACTCCTCTTATACCTACACATCAGAGAGGAACCAAATACCACATGTTCACACTAAGCAGTGTTTTAAAGTGAAGAGCAAAGCTTGTCTGACTGCAAACAGGACACGCCACTTCACATAAGAGCACCGGCCACTATGGGGGGAGGGGGAGAGAGAGAGAGAGAGAGAGAGAGAGAGAGAATTTTTATTATCTTCAGGAGTGTATAGATTTGTAAACTGCATTGTAGTATTATATAGTGTAGTATTTATATGAATTACAACCCACTGATGAAAATACTCAGAAAGTAAAGCCATATATTCTTTCTTGCTTCCTCCCCTTTTTCTTTCCTGTACAGACACCAGGACTCCACAGATGGCCTTGTGTCACCCGTCAACAACAAAATCAATCAGAATAATGTGACATTACTCACACACAAACACACAGATCCAATTCATTGCTGCAGTGAACCATCTGTGAGCCAGAGTCTAATTTATGTATTCAGAGGTAAGCATCTCTCTCTCTCTCTCATCTCATATACACAGAGAGAGAGAGAGAGAGAGAGAGAGAGAGTTCTCTCTCCACTTTACTGAGCCGTAAATGGGCTGGGAGGAAGCGCTGAGTCCTCTATCTTCATCTGAACAAAATTCTCAGTCCATTGACCCACAATCCTTTCTCTCACTCTGTCTCTCTGGATCGAAGAAGACACAGTGACGAATAATCAGTCTGTCAATCTTCTCTTTAAAAACAATTTGGTGCTAGAAAAATAAAGGTTATGACAAGAACATAACTCAGAACACACTTGAGATCTCCATGACCCAGACCTCACAATGAAAACAAGTTTAACACTCTTAATAGCTCTCAGAATACACTTTAACACTTCATTTACAATCAATACTGCAAATACGATGATTGAAGACATCCAGGCAAGACCAAAAACAGGAGGGTTTTGAGTTTCCAAATATCTTTTGCTCAGAAAAGAAATACAAACTCTCTAAAACTATCAGTATGCAAGAATATTTAGTTATCAACCTACTTTATGACTTAAAAAGATTCAGAAACTGCTGAACACATCAGGTTCCACTCCTGCAAGCCAAGAACAACATTCTGATGCTATCATGAACATAGACTCACCCAAACTGGACAGTTGAAGACTGGGGGAAAAACAACAGGTGATTTTTTCCCAATCTATCCAGTATGGGTGACCCAATTCCTATTTCAGCTGTAGTGAGCAGCAAGGCATCTCTGAACAAACAACACCTCAAGCCTTGATGGGTTACAACAGCAGAAGATCACATCAGGTTTTACCCCTGTCAGCAGAGGGCAGGAATCTGAGGGTTGTTTGTGTGTGTGTGTGTGTGTGTGTGTGTGTACGCCTGCCAGCAGTATTCTCTGAAATTATTTCTTATCTGTAATTGTGTGCTCTGACAGTGACACACTTAAAGTAATTAAATAGCAAACAGTGAATACTAATGAAATTCATGAAACACACACACACACACACACACATATATGCACACCCACATTCCCCTGTATGAATTAATGGAATGACAAAACAATGTTATAAAGTATTACAGTATAATGCTATATAGTAACGAAGATTACAGTAACTATATAATATAGTAACTATATATAACTTATTTTGGTGCAGTTTAGTCTGTCAGTGTATGAAATAACCATAAAAGTAATTATTTATCAATTAGCTACAGTTTATCAGGTCAACTTTATTCCTTGACAACATTACAGGCTTACAGATAAAATCAGCAACATAGTTAAATATATTATTAACCTGGTATAAAATCAGTTTTAACTGTAAATATTTTATGGCTTAAAGGCTCATACAATCAAGCCAACAGCTGCCTGAGGCTAAAGTCTGCTACATAAGGAATAAAAATAGGATGTCAAGTTCATAATTTTTCTGTTTAAGTCCACTAATTGCACACTGTTTTGTCATCAGTTTCACTTATTACATTTGAGATATTTTAACAGTTTGTAGTTTTCTATTAAATAAACATCTTGTTACATCTCTGTACAGAATTTAACCAATCAGATTCAAGCATTCAATAGCATTATGGTTTTCTATACTTTAAGTTCAACCTGTCATGATACTCAGATCAGCAATAAATTAACAAATTATCTGTCATTTCTGTCATATATGGCAAACTCTTTTCTTGCATTCACTATTGAGGATTTTTCATGTATAGAAGGGTTGTGGCAGCGTGGGTGTGCTCAAGCATCAGCGGTGGACAGAGAGGAGGGCGGCTGAAGCTGCAAGTAAAGCGTGAAAACTCTCACCTGTATATCATTATCACCAGTCTATTATTTGTGTCTCCCTGTATGCTTTCAGTGATTCCCATAACCAGAGAGAGAGAGAGAGAGAGAGAGAGAGAGAGAGATCTAAAGGTTCTATAAAGATGTAAGAGGAATCATTTTAGTCATTTTAGAGCACACAGATCTGGGTCAATTTGTACAGGTTTTAATATCTAAGTGATGTCAGTCTGGCATTGTCAGGAATAGCGCATAGCTACTGCATAAGATTCCTATGGGGCGAGTTTAATTGTCACACTGTCTGAGATGAGCTGAGTTTCAGCCCATCAGTAGAAGCCCCACCCAAACTCCCCCCCCAACACACACACAAAGAGGAAAATAAAGTACACAGGGAAAAGAAAGGCAAGAGGTGGGAAGAAAGAAAAAAGGAGTAAGGTATTACATTAACCCTGAGAAATCTTAAAAACACTGTTATTGCTCACGTTCTGACAGAGTTCTATGCCTTCATAGGCATGAAAATATCTGCTAAATTTCCCATTACTCCAGCCCTCAGATACATAATCAAAACAAATTCATACAGAACCGTGAAACCGCTAAACTATCGTAACATTTACACATTTACAACAGTTTAATTACATACCCCTGTGCCATATTATATTTTCTCTTTTTAAGTTTACACCTTCATAGCTGCACACTTATTTGCAAAAACAGTATGACAGAAAGTGTGAACATCTGCCAACAACTAAGGGGAAAAAACACAAAACTACACTTACACAATTAAAACAAACAGCTCTGTGTATATGGGAGTAAAGCATGAGTATGACCTGATATGTTTGCTGCCTTGATGTTATGTTCTTCCTTTAGTCATTTTTAATATAATACAATGAGAGACATTTAGTCTTTAAATAAGTAATTAGACTTATTGCTATATGGACACTTTTTTTTATATTTGTTGAGAGATAATTTGCAATTTCAAGTAAAATAACTGAAATAAACTTCCAGAGCAATATACAACACATTGTGTTTAATACACTTCATTAAACTATAGTCTACTGCTGCCAGTACCCTGGAATTACTCTGGGCCTGATTTAGTTTTTGTTCTACAATAATTGTTACACCTGATTAAATATGAACATGGAAGCTTGTGGAAACTACTATTTTTAATACTGGTGGATCTGTAGGAGGCATGCCAAATTGCATGGTAGATTAAGGGGCAAATTAGTCAGCAAGCCATCTACATTACTAATTTAGCAAAACACAACCAATGTAAAAACAAAACCAAAAATAACTAAGGTAGGATACAATACTCCTGAATTTACCAGAATTATTTCATGAAAATGCGCAAAAAATAAATTTTCAAACAAACGTCAGAATGACGAAAAAAAGTGATCTCAGTGACTCTGACCATCGCTCAAAATCATCTTTTTCTAATCTAAATCTGTCCAGTTTCTGTGAGCCTGTGTTCACTGTAACATTGGATTCCTGTCCTTGGCTGACAGGAGTGGAACCTGATATGATCTTCTGTTGCTGTAACTCATCAAAGTTTGATGTGTGGTGTGTTTTAAGATGCATTGTAAAGTGGGGCTATTTGAGTTACTGTAGCTTTTGCGTTCACTGACTGACCTTCCTCCACTGACTGCTCTCATCAACTGCTGCTCACTCAATTATTTTATAGATTTTTACCCAATCCTGTGTAAATTCATTTAAGTGGGAAAATACTAGATGTTGTAATACAGTTAAAATACATAAAATGATGTTTCTTGAATAGTCCATACCAGACCATTTCCTGATTAGATAATTCCAGGAATAAGCATGCGTATAGTTCCTAATAAAGTGGCCAGTGATTGTATGAGTCGGTCTACATTAAACGCAGTATAAATATTAACATTGTTCTGAATCATAAGAGGCAGGGACATTGAACAGGGTTTACAGATATGTATTACTTTTCTTATCCATGGTGGCAGGATGGTGCCAGTTGTTAAACTAACTGTGATAAAAGTCTATGAGAAAATTATGGTTTTCACTGTTACTTGCCTTGCAACACATTGGAAAAAAATTTTTTTTGAACCACAGACACTTTAAACAGCTGATGAATATGATTACACGTGTCCTAGTGTCTACAACAAAATCACAGCCATGTTGATATTCAGTATAACTACACTCTTGTTTGTGCGATATTGCTTAATTACATATTTGGTGTTTGTAATATAATTATATAAAGGCCATTTTAAAAGGTAATTGAATAGTGGTTACAGCTTTCATTGGTGCTGATGAGGACCAGAATCATTTGCTGATGCTAAATTAACAGGGATTGTACTGTAGCTTGGCTGCACTGGGACTGTTTAGAAACTGCAGAGTGTATTTACCACAATAAAGTGTGCAGTGAATTTGGGGTTTTCCTAATATAAATTTTTTATTCTTAAACTTTCATCCAGTTTTAAACTAAATGACAGCAAACTCACCAATATTCAGTTTAACTCAATTTGAACCCAAGAAAATGGATCTCGTTCCTGAGCTCAGCTGATCTTTAGTAGAGGGCAGGAGGAAGATCAGAAAGCAAAGGTATTTTATTTCTTTTTCTTCTGCCTAGTCCATGGACGTTGCAGAAAGCTACATTGGTTTAGCTGTCCTGTGAAGCCCTCAGTGCTTCTCACTGATAAACACTGAAAGAGAAAGCATTCAAAGCCACCCACAGTCCCCATGAAGACACTAAAAGAGACAAATGCAATTTAAATTAAACTCAAATTAATTTCAATATTTGATGTCCAGCTTTAGACTCGAACTGACGGTTCAAACCTCAAACCCACACCAACTCCAGTTTTTGATGTTCCATTTTGTTTTGAGGTTTATAGTGCCTTTCAATAGAAAGGATGGTTGGGGTAAAACTAGTGAAAGTCAAAAAAAAAGTGAGTAAATGGTTTCAAAAGGCAGAAGAGACCAATTTCAGTGGTTAATATAATTCTTAATTCATATTCATAGTAATTGGAAGCTGTTAGTGACTATGCTTAATTATTGTCTTTGACAAAGTGAGAAAAAGGAAAGTAGGTAAAGAAACAAATTGCCTGGTAAAATATTCAGATTTGTTCCACTAACGTACATTTCTGTATATGTGTAGTTGCTATACTCCACATTTCAGAGATAGTAAATAGTAATTTTATTATTTAGGCATAAAATAAAATAACACCATACTGGAATAGGAAATAAGAAACCATTAAAAACCAATATAAATGTGATTACTCTGGGCATTTATTATAGTCTGGGGAAAAATATTCCCAATTTAGAACAGCATCATTAGACAGATGAATAACAGATTTCACAGTTGATGCAGAAGTAAATATGCCAAGACATTTCTATGATTTCTGAAATAATTGTGTTTGTGGTTTACTAGCCAGCAGCCTCCTGAAATTATTTTGTCTATAGTAAAGAACGGTATATTAATGGTGCCTTTAATCTAGTGCTTTGTCACATTTCGCCCCGAAAGCTTTGAAAAGAAACTACCTGGAACATTAAAGAATGATAATGTGACCTTGATAATTTTTTCAACACATTTATGCCAATGTCTGCGTATGTGAGGCAGAAACACAGTGCAACAGAGACATATGGGTAATAATCATGCTTAAAATGACACAGAGGTTGATGGTGAAAGTTTAGCCGCAGTTTCAAGAACAAATCTTGTCATTGTCACTCTTCATAACATGTGGATCTACAGGGATCCATTAAAGCTAAAGCTACAGGATGGAAGATTTTGGAATTTTGCCATCTCCAGTAGAAAAATACTATCAAGACAATTTCATAAAGTGGGTTATGCTGCTCTATTCCTCCTTTCATCTCACAGCTGCAAGTGCACCCGGTCAGATAGATGGCTGTGTTCCAAACAGCATAATTCACACTTAGTTGTATGCCTAAATAGTAATGGTGTAGTGACATTCTATTTAGCATGGCAATACACAGTCTGAAGTGTGGTCCAAGTATTCGAGACTTAAGACTGCTCAGTTTTACAGAAGTGTTATGAGAATAAAATCATTTATTGAGCACATCAATGTGGCAGTCACAGTTTCTGAGTAGCAGAGATAAACAGTATAAGTTTGATATGAACCAGATAGTGTTGATCCACAAGATAAAACCCTCTTTAATCACTCAGTAACCACAGATATAACCAAGTTTTAAACAGAAAAACACAGAGAAACTCACAAGTACCTCACATTAGGCACGATGAGCTCTCAAGCTAAACAACTTTTCAACCAAGTAATTATACAATCTCCGCAACAAGGGCAAACCAAATAAAAGAACAAATAAAAGCCTTTTTTTTTTGCCGAAAACAGAGTTCGACCAGTCCTAAATCTTTTATGCATTAAATTGATATATTTGATTCACTCTCACTCCCCCTCTCTGACTGGCTGCCTGTCACCATTTAGTTGAACTTAAAGCTAAGGCATGATGACTTTAGGTGTATCCAAGCTTGAAAACCACTAGATGAGCTAAAGTTTTTTTGGCAACCTGCCTATCATACCATTTGTGATTTTTTGAACCTCTTATTCTAGATTTCTATTTATAATATCCTCCAATCTTCTAGGAAAGCATTCCACTAGATTTTGGAGCGTGACTCTGGGGATTTGTACGCATTCAACCACAAGAGCATTAGTGAGGTCAGGCGAGAAGGCCTGGGGTGCAGGCTGTGTTCCAGTTTCATCCCAAAGGTGTTCAGGTTTGGGCACCTTAGTTCCAGTGAAGTGATGGGAAAACATTACAGCATACAAAGACATTCTACATGATTCTGTGCTTCCAAATTTGTAGCAACAGTTTGGGGAAGACCCACATTTGGATGTGATGGTCAGGTGTCCATAATATTTTGGTAAAATGCTGTATGATGTAATGGATACAAATTTCACACCAGCTCCGGTCTGACACAGAATTATCAGGGCAACTCAAAGCAGCTCTGGAAGAGCCGATTAGAAATTAAGACTAATCACAATAATCTAATTATTTACAGTTTCTTACAACTGTAGATTTCACTAACCCCACGTGAAAGGTTTCTAACACTAAGAGAAAACATAATTCACATCTAATTTGTGCTGCCATTTTTGAAGCCAGGTTTGAGTAGACTTCAAATGTATTACTAAATGTTCAAAGGTATTAAACAAATAAAATAAACTCAAACTAGTTATATGCATTGGCAAGACCTGCCCTACCCTGCTTCACACATATTTAATGAAGGATTTTGCCACCACAAGTTCTCATTTTCATTAAGTGAAGCATTAGTAGATTAACATTTAAATATTTGCAACAAATTTCACAGAGCCAAATTAAACCTTGACTTCACCATGTCAACAGATCATACCAATTTGCACACAGTTTTCTGATTTAGTAATTTCAGATGTGAAAGTGAGAGTGAAGAATGTCAGGTTGTCAATCATTGTCAAGAATTTCACAGACATCACAGTAATTCTGGAGGTCCCACACTGCCCCCTAATGGAAAGGGAGGCTCGGATGTGAGAGGATGTAGACTGATTTAGACACAGGAGCATGATTCATTATCACATTTATTATATTTTGAACATATCCCCATATGCAGTGTTACCCCACAGGTGTGCTTTAAAGGAATATAAAGGATCATAACAGTTCCAGCATGCAACTGTAAAAAAAAATATATCAGACTTTATTTTTTCACTGCATTGTTACACAATTACACACTTTTACACACACACACACACACACACACTTCAGGTGACTCATATGATATGAATTTGCCATATTCATTAACACTCTCTCCTTGATACTGCTGATATTTCTGTCTTAAACCTATAGAACTTAATAAAAAAATAACAACTGGATATAACCAGTGAGGCACGAGATGTTTCATGAGCCACTTTCTTCTGTATTCAGCTTCACTGAATACTTACACAGCACATATCCAAATATTTTATTTGCCCATGTAGCTGGATAGTTCTTTGTCCAGGGTATGTGCAAAGCGATGATTAAGGAAGAGGAGCTGCCCATGGGGAAGAAGCCTCTGAAGCATTGCATCCACCCGGTCACTTTTTAACAGCACCTGAGAATGATGCCAGTGTCAGCCAATAGGGAAAGACCGTGTGTACAACAGACAGACAGCCTCATTTAAGTAATAATATGAAGAAGAAGATGATGATTTGTTTATATAGCACTTTATATAACAGTATTATACAACAAGATATAATGGAGGTATGAGTAGTTGAATAAAGGTATGGTGGATATAAAAAAACAGAAACATAGTATAGAGAAGGAGAATAACTGCCTGGTTACTGAAACTAACAGCACAGGGAGAGAAATTTCAGAACTCTGGCTTGAATTAGGAGAGAGATGAGATATCAATATTCTGTGGAAGTGAAATCCAAAGTTTAAGCCCTATGACACTAAAAACCTGATGCCTGTTGAAGAAAACACCAAAAGGGGGAAGTGTATGGGTGTAATAGTTCACTACAGTAACCCATAGCACAGCTGTTTTGGAGCACAGGCTTTGTATGTGGGGAGAAAGATTGTGTTTTTAGTTTTACAGTAGGGGAAGAAAGTGTATGAGCAGCTGAATTCTGGATATATGCTCAGGTTCATTAATATTTGTACACTGACAAATTATTTCTATTTTAGCTGTTTATCACTGTACAGTGGATTGGCATTAACTGATCAATATTCAAAGTGCAGACTTTCAGCATTCATTTGAGGGTATTTACATCAGAATCAGGTGAACTCTATAGAAATTATAGCACATTTTATATGCAATTACAGGGTTTTGTTTTTTTTTCAAGAGCCAAATGTAATTGGACGACTGGTCAGTCGGGTGTTATCCCTTCAGCACTTGTCATTCATCCTCCATATGAAGTCTAAAGAGCTGTCACTGCCAGTGAAGCAAGTCATCCTTAGACTGAAATCAAAACAATAGGTGTGGCCAAATCAACTATTTGGTATATTCTTTAAAATAAAGAAAGGAAACCAAAAGACCCACAAGGCCATGCAAAACAACTATGGTAGATGACAGAATGGTGAGGAAAAACCCTTTCACAACAGATGGTTCGTTCAAGAACAGGAACACCCTCAAGTAGTAAAAATGACAATTATATTTATGATATATTTATTAGCTTGTCCAATTACTTTTGGTCCCTTAAAGATGGGGGCTCTCCTATAAAAAGTGTGCTCCTACACTGTAATTTCAGATTCTGTAATTGCAGCATCAGATCCCGTATCAGCAGGCTGCAGGAGAGCTTCTTCTAGCAGGCCATCAGAGTGTTGAGGCACAACCTACTCGATCACTGCACTTTATCATTCATCACATTTACTCTGGACTCTTACTGATGGATAGCACTGATATCAGACTCTGACTGTCCTTGTACAGTATGTGCAATATCTCCCACTACAACACTTTCTGACTGCATACAATGTTCATATTGCTAAAAGAATATCATCATTATTTTACTTGCTAGAATACATTCATAATTTAGATAAACATTCATAATTGAGAATACTTTGTTGTGCAACATCTCTAACTGCACCATTTTACTACTGCATACACCGTTTACAATTTACTTGTATTTTACTTGCTCACTTTAGCTTCTTTTGTACTACATAAGAGCTACTTAGCATTTGTGCACTGTGTCTGAGTAGGATTGTACATCTGTAGCACAAGAATTTCACTGTATGTAAGCGCTAAAAGCATGCTTTATGCACATGACAATAAACTTGACAGTTGAAGCTTAAAATAAATATCAATGCCCATATATTTATGGTCCTGACTATATCAAAGTCTGTTGGGTGGTCTGGCTGAAAGGCCAGTGAAATAAGCACTAATTTCAAAAATACGATATGGAAGGTTATGAAGGCATACATTTGAGTTCAGCTAACATGATTTTGTTTGGATCTTTCAAAACTCCCCACTGAAATCAATACAGTGTGGTGCAGTGAACAATGAAGTGCTCTGTTGGACCCAATTTTTGTATAGTAGGTTTTAAATAAGTCTAAAATCTAACAGAAGCTCAAGTCTATATATAATTCAGCACCAGTGTGTTCAACATTTCAGCATCAGATCTGTTCAATTGAACATCTTGTATCTCTGAACAGAACAGCATATTCATATGAATATGTGACAGTTTCAATCTTGTTAGTGTATCAAGTTTTACACGGGAGTTTTTTTTACCTAGGCAATTTGTAATAACATTTGTATTAGTCACACTCCAACACACACACACCTCACTTCCAGGTCCAAGCAGACGCAGTTCCTCCAGGCAGTGGCGTGTCAGGTTCCGCAGAGTACCCTCAGCAAGCAACAGGTTCTCATGTGGCTGACACACCAGAGTAAAGGCCAGAGACTGAACCCCAAGCCACAGCGCAACACAGCGCCCTTCAAAGGGCTCCCTGTGAGCCAAAGACAACACGCCATATTCTGCGTCACTCAAAGCAGTAGCCTCTTCACCGAGCCCAGCCTCCACAAACACTCTGCCTGATGCCTCCCGGCTTGCAGACACAGCACTGCGCACCTGCCTGGGAGAAAGAGTGAGAGAAACTGTTTTAGGATTCAAGTGCAGTTTTCAATGCACTATTATCAAAACTTTCCCTTATGGCACAGAAATGTACATCACCTACATGAAAAAGTAATCCCTTGCAGCACAAGGATGAAAAGATTTTAGATAAAATGCACTTGCCCTTTACAGCTAAAACGATGTAGTACTTTGTAAGGTTTTGTCAGATATATTTTCTCTTACATTTTTAAACATGATTTGATTTCAAATGAAATTAAAAAATGAAAAAGCCTAATAAAAAGCCTTCTGGGCAAGATCAGCTACTGAAGTCAATCAATAGTTGTGCACTCGGCCCTCAGCCAAATGAATGGCCCTTTAATCCTCTTTCAGCATGGTTTCAAACACTTAATGAGGGTGATTCTGAAAATGTTAACTACAGATTTCCAAAGAAAAAGTTCCAAGAAAAATGTACTCTAAGAATTACTTTGAAATCAAAACATCCCTTTATTTTAATCTCTCAGTATCAATCATTGAGGGGGCAAAAAACCTTGTTTACTTGTACATCTCTAAATGTTTCTATTTTCTAATTGTCACCATGCACACAAAGGCAAGAAAGATTAATATCCAGGAAAGATTAACCAGTGATATTAAGCTGTACCTCTTCCTTCCTTATCCATCAGTGAGCAAAAGTGTCTGTGCTTGATTGCTACTGTGCCACAATTAGGTGGTTTTAATGAGCTTGCACTAACTAGCAGGAGTATGGGCTGACAACAAATCTTTCATCCATTTATTCATCTTCGGTAATGGTGTCATCCTGCTCTGGGTCACAGTGAAACTGGAGCCAATCTCAGCGAAACTGGGCACAAGGTAGGATATGGGTCGTCCATCGCAAGGCACCATTCACACACACACCCTTTCATTAACACTAAGGGCCAATCTGATGCAGTCAATCCAGCTACATACATGGTTTTGGACAGAAGGAGGAAACCAAAGAACCCACAGGAAACCCTGACAAACATGAAGAGAACAAACTAATACAGACTAGAGTACGATCTCAGGATCAAACACAGGACCCTGAAACTATAATGAGGCAACACTACCCACATCATGCTGCTATGAAAGCAAATCAGTCGGATTTAAAAGCAAATCAGTTAAGATAAATAATAATTTAGTAATGTGAGATTCTATAAAAATATGATAATTAAAATTACTTCTAAATGACTTTTCTGTGCTACTGGTATCAGTCTCCAACAGAATATTATAATTTTCGGCCCTTAGCAAATCCACTGACTGTAGCTTCACCACTATTGCTGCTCAAATTGCTTGAGGACATTGTATAAACTATTCCAAATAAGGCCAAAATAGCTGATGCTTCTCTCACAAAGTGCATACAGCATACCCCTAATTACCACATTTGTTCAGTGCTGTTTACTTGATTGTTCTTTTGAGGTGCTACGTTTAGCAAATCCACAAGGCAAAATGTAGGGTGTAAAGGCAGTTAACTAATACCAACCATAATCATGTTTTCAGCATTGTTACCTGGACAGAATTCTTGTCCAAACAAATTGTAAACAAGTTCTTCCCAAGTGCTTGATTAATAACTCTTGACTGGAGACCTTTAATTGTTAGTGCAACCCAGGGAGCTATTGTGGTACAGTGATATATAGACAGGGATGCACAGACTTCTGAAGCAACTGCTGTGATAACAGAGCACAGCTGTTCCATTGTGCAGTGCAGCTTTCCAAAATACAAGATACAGTATTACTCACCATGGCCATACAAACGATTGTGATTAACATTTTCTTCTCTAGCATCAGGGTGGCTATCAAAGTAATTAACTGAAGCAACTTATAAAATCTATCAAAATCAAAGGTTTAATATATGAATAATGTAGATAATTTAGGAAAACTGCAACATTCTTATTTTCACTTTCATTAAGGGTCAAAAAAAGTTTTTAATTAAATCTATAATGCACTAAAGCGTGGAAAATACTGCAGGGGTTAAGGTTAGGATCTGAATACTTTGCAAATCCCCCATAGATCTGTGTATCATCTGTTAGCTAGTAATTTTGTTGCCTTTTAAAATTTGGCCTTATGGGAGCATACAGAGATTAAACAGGCCCAAGATCTAAACCCTGAGGGATTCCCCAGACCATAGTGGTGCTCATAGATTCAGAATTTCTAAGTGTGACAAAGTAGACACGGCAAGGTTATGCAATTGTGCAATTTGTGAGACAATGTGTGATTAGTCCATCTACTTGTTGTTTCTCCTCCAAATTCATTTTGAGAAAAGGATGTTGTAATATATATAATCCAGCACATTTGTTTTCAGTACACTTGTCACTATATTTCTCGACAACCTTTTAAATCAATGCTGACGAGTTACGGGTGTGAACTCGAATTCAAATTCAATTTTAATTTAATGTGCAAGCAACAAGGGCTGAAAAATGTCAACCCCTGCACACAAAAATGTGATGATGTGGAATCACCCCAGTCATGATACTTGTGTGTATTTTTCTTGCAATCATTGTAGGTGCTGTTGCAAAATCCAAATAATTAACCCCTACATTTGTTGATGGCTAATAATCTGGTGTCAATGCCAAAAATAAAACCTGATACTTATCTCCTTTTACTGTTGAAAGACAAGGGCACTTATCTCCCATTTATGCCAGCAACCCCTGGTGACAACCGGCTCCATGTTGCCCTACAAAAAAAACTATCCATCCATCTATCCATTTCTGTGCCGTTTGTCCCACACAGACTGGAGCCTGGAGCCTATCCCAGGGGACACCCTGGATGGGGTGTAAACCTCACACAATCACACACCCATTCTCACACCAAGGACAATTTAGAGATGCCAGTCAGCCTACAACAAATGTCTATAGACTTGAGGAGGAAATCAAAGTACATGGAGGAAACCCCCCGGGAAAAAGGGATAACATGCAAACGCCAGGTATGCAGTGCAGAGATGGGAATCAAACCCCAACATATCTCACCCGGGTTTTGTGGTGAGGGTGAAAAGGGGCAGGTGACATGAGCATACTCTTAATTCTGAATGATTATGGTTATGAAGCTTCCTCTGAATATACATAACACGGGGAAGTGAATGAGGTTACACCTAAACACAGCATGTGATGCCACTGCCAACAGCACAGAGTGCGAGAGAGTGATGTTTGCTCCATGTGGGCGAGTGAATATTACCTGGCTACGAGCCCTAGAGTCTCCTTTTGGGCCAGTCTCTGCTGCTCGGCGGTTCTGTGGAGCAGTGTGACCTCCTCTGGCCCGAACAGGCGAGAGTAGAGTATCCGGCTCTCACCGACAGAGAGCGCGCTCACCGGACACACGGTGTGAATAAGAAAGCAGACCACCATGACTTCTTTAAACTAGAAAAGGATTTAGACTTATTAAATGAAGAGTATATGTGATAAAGTGTAACAGAGTCAACACCCATACTTACAGATTAGAATAGACTGCATTAAACGTCCACGGACACACATTTAGCAGAATTAATGTAACTAGCATAACATACCGTAGCGAATCCTACATTTCTTACCACGTTTCCTACATTTCTATTGCAATACACTTTACGAAATGTCAGAAAATCAAGTCTTGGTGTGAAAAGTCTACTAAACGAAGACCATCTGATCACTCCACCGTTAAACAAAAACATTTCCGGCTTTAGTCATGTGACCGAGGACAGGAGTACCCATGCTAACACAAGGTGGCGGCATGAGCTTGGTGCTAAATTATAACACCGCTTAAAAGACAGATGTTAAGGCCAAAGGCTGTTTCCTCGGTAATTATTCTCAATTTCGAGAATCAGTAAACAACTATAAATAAATTAATTAAATCTGACACTAAGTCAAATGAATGGTGCAAGTGAGCAGCAGCTGGTCTGTGGGGAGTTTGCTCACCTCAGGCTGATTCTAATTACCGAGCAAAATACCGAGACGCACAGAGCTGTTACAAAAATATTCTCAACTAAAACATTTTTAAACAATAAAATTGGTTAGAATATCGTTTAATATCTTAAACCTCGTCTTCATACATACAAAGATGCAAAAAATATATTGTTTTACTACAGTAATGAAGTGTATTAAAAAGTGACATCAATCTAGGTGGATGGATGGATGGATGGATTAGATACTTTATTTATGCCAATGGGAAATTTACACATGTAATATCTCCTTTGGTGTTAATCAAAGGTTTTTAGTTTTCAAAAAGAACAAAAACAAACTGCACCCTTGGATGAGAATAACAGTGAAATGCAAAATGCTGTAACATTTTCTACAGGAAGATTACTTTCTTGCTTTTGGGTGTGACAACTGCAGCAGTTGAATGTCTCTGTGCAAACACACAGGGCAGCTGTTACTTAACAACTGCTTGACACGCTCACTTAACCCTGCAGTGAAGAAACCCCCCAGTTCAAATGTATGCTGCCCATCAAGCAGAAGCACAAATCACTCAAATCTTCCACAGTAAGTGAGAGTAAAGGGAATGAGAGAGAAACTAACAGAATTCTAAGTCTTCTTCTTAACTGTGATTTATGACTTAAAGTCTCATGTTGTCTTACGTAGCACCAGGGTCACTGGTGCAGTTTTGTCACACCCAAAAGCAAGAACGCAATCTTCCTGTAGAAAATGTTACAGCATTTTACATTTCATTGTTATTCTCATCCAAGTGTGCAGTTTGTTTTTGTTCTATTTGAAAACTAAAAACCTTTGATTAACACCGAAGGAGATAATATTACATGTGTAAATTTCCCATTTGGATGAACAAAGTATCTATCTATCTATCTATCTATCTTCACTATGTACTGCATCAGCTATGTGTGGTTGAAATGACAATAAAAGCTTCTTGACCTGAAATATCAAAAAAAAAAAAAAAAAAGTTAAAAAATTAGAATTTTTAAAGCTTAGTTTCACTGATGACATTCACTCCACATCCTAGTTTTTTTTTTTTTATCAGAAGTATGTCATTTATTAGTGGCCTGACAGAAAGCAAATTCAATTCAAACTTGTAATTCCACTATTTTTTATTTTTCCTGTCAGTGTTTTGCCGAGTCAAAAAAAAAAAAGCTTTTAGTGTGGTGAATATCTGTGCAATTTGTGAAGGCAGGCCTCTTCAAAAGCAAGAAACCCCCAGGTGCAGACATAAAACCTGTAATTTTTGGTCACAGCTCTTTTAGATCACCCATATGTTGGTCTTACACAACGATGGTGCATTTATCCAGATCCTGAAAGAAAAACATCCCCTAAAAGTCATTAAAAGAAGGTATTGGAGACGTGTTACTTCCATTAGCACCAGTTAAGGCACATGTGAAAAGGAATTTAAATGAGGTTAGAAGGATTGTCGTATAATAAACTAAACATTCAAACAATGTTTAGGCTATTAAAAGACAAGCTCATCTTCTCTGACAATGGGTTAAATTTCCGAACAACTGAGTTGCAGTAATAACAGGATGTGGCTGTTGTAGCAGTTCCAACCCAAAACTAGCATTGACAGTAAAGGATATGGTTTTAAATTTAGAAGCACTCTGACTGCATGATTCACTGAATGGAAACTCACAATGTCCATGATTCTATTTTACTCAACCTCGCCTGTGGCTTTTAATTTCATTGGGTTTTCTACCAAACCACAAGCATGAAATATCTAATAGAACATTCATTAACTTTTTGCATACAATAATTTTTCTCTTGACTAATTGTATATAAACACAAAATGTATGTCTTTGTAAAACTGTCTATTAAAAACAATTTTTTCAGGCAGATCAGAAAAAGCTTTTAACGTATTTGATAGTCAAAACTATTTGATAAAGTCATTCAAGGCCATGCTATAAAATTTGGCATTAAAACCACATGGTTAAGACAAGCCAAATGCTTGCCCAGTCATCTAGAGACATTTTGAAATTTCTAACATGAGCCAGCAGCAGTGTAAATGGCACAAAAAAGAGGAAAAAAAAGTCAGAAATACATGATTCAGCAATACAAGGTTCACCTGCTTAGTCAGATTGAGAAAATATTGCGATTAAATAGATTAATTTAACCATTTTGCACATGAAAAAGGAGTATGAGAACAGATTGCACAGGTTCTCTCAATGCCATGCACACATCAGAGCAGCTGTAAAAAGAAAAACAAATAAAAAAGAGTCACTGCTTTTGATTACTAATTAGATCTGTGAGTAAAAAATGCTTCAGTGCTGTGATCGTTCACTACAACAGCTGCAGACACCTCTGAAGAACTCACAACTAATCATCCATTCAAGAGTCTGCCCAAGACAAAAGAACTTTTGTGTACTGCTTACATGTCTAGGCTCCTTGCGTAAATGTCAGCTGTCTAAGCTGTGCTATTTAGCATGGAAACAAAGAAAAATATGCTAAACGTGCTGAATGTCTTATAAAAGCATTGTTACTATACATTTTGCTCTTACTCCATCACACAGATGATACAACTGAATTCTGGTATCTGCTACAATCATGTAGCGGATAAGGCTACAATGCATCATGGAAACAGCTGCACACACCCCATTAGAGGTTATGAAATTCACGTGGGCAGATTCTTGAAATTACTTTAACCATCTTTAAGGCCCAACCTGACAGGAGGATTTGAAATGTGGACACACATTGCAACAGAACTTTAAGTGCCATGAAATCCCAGAGGGGGGGGGGAAAAACAAAAGTAGTCTCATTTGCACGCATAGATGAAAGTAGTTTATTCCCCCAATATCACATTGTTATTGCAGTTAACAGATCAGATCACATGCACACACACAGGACCAAACATGGCCAAAAGCACAGAGGCTCAATACACCATCTTACACACAGATTTCTCATTTAAGGAATGCTACACATGGCATTTAGGGAAGGGGGAAATTACACAATTTGTTATTAAAAAAAAAATAAAAAATAAACAAAAGCCCTAAAGTTACATGCAGGTTTATTGCTGGGCATTTTGGTGAACATTAAGGTCATCTCACGCTGACCAGCAGCAATCAGCCAAGTCTGTCCCTCTGAGTGAGTGCAGTTCTAGACAGTTTCTATAAAAAATGGTTTCTCCCACCACCTATAATATTTTATGCTTCCAAAGTAAATATCAAAATACAGGATCAGCATCAGAAATAAATTTATATTTAAAAAAAAAAAAAAAAAAGGCAGTGCAAAATGGCCAAGTAACCCACACACTGCATTCACTATTACTCCAACACCCAGGCCTTCTAACAATTAAACAGCACTGGTCATTCATAGTTAACTGTTAAAATCTTTCAAAACAGTTAAATACCTTCTTTAAAATACACTGATATTGACCCATATTGGAATGTACATTATTGAATAAGAACATTTAAACACTGGCTGGTTCCAATACAAACTGTAATTACAACTGTAGAAATGGCTCAGACCTAGATTGGCAGGGACAAAGATTATGTTTGCATCAGATAATAAAGGAGCACTCTTCACCATAAACACTAGAAAGGTAAGTGCTTTGAGGTCTTCAGCTAAAACGGGGGAGAAGATAGGGGTGACAAACCCAGCAGCAGTAATCCACTGGGATAGTAAAATGGTGTAAAATGTGATTGAGTTACGGCAGTAAGTGTGCTTTTTGACCATGGGCAGTTGACCAACACAATACTATATATAATTCATTAGGTCACTGTTACATACTGATCATGTGAACACAGTGTGAGTGAGATTAGGCAGTAAACCTGAGCGCATGTTTGTGCCTCAGAGCTTTTTAAGGCGGCTGTACATGTCTCTTTTGCTGCGCTCTCCGGCCCATGTCCGACTCTTAAGGCGAAACTTCTTCAGATCATCCTTAAAGTCCTCATGAATCATCGGCCTGTATTCCTGGGGCTCACATTCCATCTGCACATTAACACACAAATCAGTAAAGATCTAAACACCACCACACCCGCCATGGAATACAAAAATCACTTGGAAACAAGATCACACACCTTATGTAGGCGAAAAAAGTCTTTGTAGCCTCCCTTTAGTATGTACAATTCAGGGTAATGGAGATTCGGATAGTCATTGAGGACACGATCTCTCTCGCGCACAAAGCGACACATTCGTGGGCCACGTTCGGAAGAAAACTCACAATGGAACACCAGCAGCACACGTTTTTCAGGGCAGTTTGACAGAATGGGCTGTTTGAAAAAGCACTCCTCAACCTGGTCTTCTTGATGTAAGTTTAGAGCACCCTGAGAACAACATTCAAAATATCAGATTTAGTGTACTGCTCAATATATAACTTTTGTGGACAGCTTCAAAAGTTGCCTATACATCAACAAAAAGAACAGCACCATCATCCTCACCTTGATGTGCCCTCCATCATACTCATATGGATAACGACAGTCAATGATGAACAGCCTTTCCACCACATCACTGAACTGTCTGTTCATTGCTGCACACATCTGAGAGCACAAAGGAAGGGGGAAAAAAATTTAACATAATCCAAAAAAGAATATCATCCAATAAATTTCCAAATATATCGAGTGAATGCTTACAATTTCTGGAGTGATGTATTTCAAGTCTTGGTGTTTTCCATCCACTGTGGGCAAGGCAGGAGGCTACAAAAATATAAATAGAAAAAAAGGCAAACTTAATATAAAATATAGCCTAGAAACAATTTTAGCCAGAGAGTAGTTGTTCAGACGCACTTACCTTGGTAAAATCTCCAATTACATTACTGGGGTCAGCATCCAACAGTCTTTCTATCTCTGTATGATTAAAAGATTTTGAGCGCTGAACCTGTTTAAAAAAAAAAAAAAGAGAAAGAAAGAGGGGAGAAGTTTAGAGTGTAGATGTATCAATCATTTGGCATAGCTGCACATGGTCACACGTCTTACCTGTTGGGGAACAGCATCCTCCTGCTCCATGGCAGTGACGTGCGACCCAGCAACACTCCTCCTCCTCTTAACACGTACAGGAGTGTTCTCATCTCTGGGCCTATCTGGTCTTTTAAGTGGCGCACGGCATCCTGTTGGCATCGATGGTGAACGAAACAGCCCCCGAGGCCGACATCGAACCGGCTGAAAACCATAACACAAACACAATGCCAACAAGTCAGCTATGAGCAAAATCAGTGTAGCATTTGTTCATCAAATCAGTCAGAAGCATATAAATTTAAGAAAAAAAAAAAAAAAAAAAATAATAATAATAAAAAAAAAAAAAAAACCACATACCGAGTCTGTAACGTCTAAGCTTTGGTCAGCAACCAGAGGAGCTGTGAGCAAACTGGCCATTCCCATAGGTACCTCAGAGTCAGTCTATCAGAGTCAGAGAAAGCAAAAATACACAAACATTTAGCCGGTTTATTTACCTTTTGATTGTTACACAATCCCAGCCCTTCAAATTTACATCATCTTTTCCCCAACAAAACATCACCTCCACATCATCAAGCACATCTAAAAAGCCATCATCGTCATCATTAGGAAAGCTGGTGAACGATGTGCGTTGCAGTGTGAAGGGACTGTCACTATCTGGTGAGGCTAGCTGATTAGATGAGGTAGGAGAAAGCTGTGGATGTGAGAGAGAATTAAGTCACCATACATATTTATCATCAAAAATACCAATTACAATGCAATACTGAAACCACTGTTACCATAAGAGCAGGAGCAGAGTTGGGTCGGCTAGCAAAAGCTTCCTTTGTCTCTCCAGCTGAACGCATTCGACAGCGAGAAACAGGCTTGGTGGGCTTCTTAAATTCAAAACTTGTCTACATAAGAATGCAAAAGTTAGACAGGTATCGCTAAAAAGACTTTTGGTGTTAAAGATCTTAAATGTGTCTTGCATCAAAGACTTACATCATGCAGGTTCTCCTTGTTATCAAAGCTGAGTGTGCAGCTCTGGCTAAAGACACCATAGCGAGGCATATCAGAATCTTTACTCTTCAGATTGGGACTGAGACCTAGCAACTGCAGCTACATACAAAAATCAAAGTATGAAAAACTGTTGAGTTTTCAGATAAATAAAGCAAAGCTTATCAAACACCAGACGCTTGCCTTAATAGCACCAATCTATATACTTACCGGCAATGAGTTAATCCTGCGAATTGGCACTCTTCTGTTTAAAACAAACAAAAAAAATTACAATTTCAGTCTTTTAAAACAAATACAAGTTTCATTTTGTGTTCAAAAGAAAATCTTCAACTTACTCATTTATCACTCTTGTAGCATTTTGTATGGCCTGCTCAAACCTGAAAGGGAGAGCAAATACAAAGTTAGATGTATGCCTGAGAGGAGTCTGTAAAACAGAACACAAAATTAAGGACACAAAACAACTTAACTTATTTACATTCCAAGACTGGGCCCCTAACCACACACTGGGGGTTAAACACATTGTGATCCCCACCTGTATGCTAAAGAGCTCCTATTAGAAGGGTTTTCTAATCAACCATATGCCCACACAACACTAACCCCTAAAGCAAGCCCCCTTTGTCAGAACACAGAATGAATAGCGCCTTGAAAGGGGGAGGGAAAAAAAATCGTGTGTCCTTTGGGGAAGAGGAAAAGGGAGAATTAGTGAGCCGAGTGCAGCCAGGTTGATGGGGGGCCTCCTTTCATTACATCGGCCTAGACGAGCACACGCTATCCATGCTGCTCCATTCAAAAAAAAAAAAAAAACTGAAGTGTGCCAGTCCATACACCCAACCCCCCTGTGCTTTGTGCAAAGGCACCCACCACCACATGGGTAACAAACAGCTGCTAGTCAAAAGGGGGCTGGAGATGAATGGGATCTTCACAAATAGTAATTGGTCAAAAAGGTAGCACGACTCAGTCTAGAATGGCAGATGTCTACAGAAAGATCGGCTGCCGCAATATCAGTAATGTAGAATAAGTAGTCACAAGTTTTCAGCTGGCACATGTGCTGCTGAAGTGAAATGTGTTTACTCATCACATCCTTCACAGCACATCTTTTACCTAAACAAGCGATGTGACCCCATTTCTATAAGCCAACAGGCCCAATAAGTCATAAATGCAGTTGCCACATCACAGTCCAATCCCCAAAAGCTACCAAACCCTACCATACACTGGGATTAGATTTACAATCCTCAAGCCCAACAGTCACATGAGACCACAATAAGACATGTATGGACTGTAAATCTTAATAAGCCAAATAACAGAAACAATCATAAACATGAATCCCATTGGCATTCTGAATTACAAGCCAGATGTAGTCTACCATTAATCACCACAAACACTGAAATAGCTGTTCCAGTGTTTCCAGTCTCCCTGCTAATGTGACATCCATGTGGTCAATTTTTAATTTGGTACAATAATGGACTATAAGTTGTACAACATAAATGTGACCCATCTAAACAAAACATTAGTTTAACATACTATATTTCTGGTAATAGACGAATAGCACACAGAAAAGGCCAACAGGCAATGGGAAGGGGGGTGCTGGCCCAGAGACAACACTGTGGATGCTGAAAGCTCAGTTGGAGACTGCTTCACGGGACAATTTAAACTATAATGCATTTGCTTGTCCAAACTTCATAAGCATGATAAAACAGCTTGCAGAAATATTCCCGTGTCAGTCAGTACAACTCACCTCTGTTCGGCTTCAACTGAGTCAACAGGGCTGGGAGAGTCCAGGCCCAGTCCTGAAACACGAGATGGAGAGAACAAGTCAGCCTACATATCTGCAGCTACTTTTCAGTGACATGAGCATACTACAAAGTAAAATGTACGACACCCCACTAATGCACATTTACATTTTGGGAGGAAAAACAGTCCCGTTCCAGTCATTACTACCAATGAAATGATTGATATGAGAGCGAAGAGGGCGACGGACTTCACCTGCATCTGAAGAGGTGTCGGAAGCGAATGATGGAATCTTCAGCAAGGGCACATTTTTCTCCATTTTCTTCCTTTTGGGTGTTTCACATTGCCTAACAAAACACAATTACTTAATTACTCAAAATATTAAATTGCTAATAACCAACAGATTTCCTTCCTCGCATAGCTAAAAGCTTAAGCGCGCTGCAAAACGGCTCTTGAGAAGAGGAAGTAAGAAGCACTAGCTGGCTAAAGTGTTAGCAAGCGGACCAGACCTGCTAGATGGAAATAACATTCACAAATACTAGCGACTAAAACGAGAACTGCTGTAAGTCTGTAATGCTCACCCTTCGAGAACAGCGAGATTGTCCATGTTGAGTGTTAAATTAGTCACAGGAGACAGCACAGTGGTAGTTCCGGGGGAGAAGAGGTTTTTGATGCAGGGGGAGCCCCTCAGCCCAATCTCGGGCAGAGCTGGCCTGGAAACTCTGGGGACCGAGTCAGGGCCTGCTCCAAGCTCAGGGCTAACAGGCCTGACGTCGCTTGCAGTTTCGATGATCTCCATTTTTACACTTTCGCGATGTCAGAGGGCAGTTCAGAAATAAATTTCAGCCAGTGTTCGGACTGCAGGCGGCAGTCGCTCTTAACAAACAAAAAAGGTTAGCTTGTTAGCAACCAGTCCATAAACAATTTTGTTTAGGGTGAATAAAAACACGCTGCAGAACCGCACATGACGTCGACGCCTATAACTAAAAAGTCCGAATTAAAATGATCATTATAAATTAAAAGGTCATTTTCTTTGTTTCGTCTTGACAGAGAGCTATCGCATCAAGCGCACTCTCTCTGACCCATTCCAAACTCTGCTGTGAGAAAAAGAAGTGCCGAGGTTAGCCCTTATTTATGTTCAAAATAGGCAGCCCACGAGCGGCAATCCGTACGACCAATCAGCGATCTCGATACATCTGATCTGTCCAATCAGAGGCGCTTGTTTTTTTCCTCCGCGGTGTTCTTTAAAAAAGTCGGCATGACAGGCACACGCTTTGGCCAATCAACGATTAGCACACGTGTCACTACATCCAATGACCTTCTGTCTTTGACTTTACGGGCGGCAGTAAGTAAAAATATTCGTATAGAAAGGAGAAGCTTTTTCCCGCGGAACGATTCAAGCCAGGCTTGTACACGCCCTCAACAAGAGCTCAGCCAATAGTAAGGCAGGAACCACGCTTGGCCCGTACCATAATCTCAAAAATAAAGGTTTAAACTGTAGCACTTGAATTTATACAAAAATGCTACCAGTCTATTAATAATATTTACGGTAATATAACTAATCGTCATAGAAGTATAAGATTAGTAAAAATATAGTATACATGCGCTGTCGCCTTGTATCACATCTGTAATCATCATACTTTTAAACACTATATACTGGATTGGCTTTGTGATTGATATTGGCATTTAAACGCCATTGTATGTATCTATGGTAGGAGACAGTGTGTTGTTTTTGTCACCAAAGCCTGAAACATTGTAGTCAGTGAGATTTTAGACACAAAAATACCCTTTAAACCTATTCTTGGAATAAATGGTGAAACTATTTATGGGACTATTGTTAATAGACTATCTTAATACCTCCAGAATATGTCCCCTTTACAGTGGCACTCTGAGAACAAAAGAGTTTTCAAGATGAAATGTTATAGTTAATGGTTGGGTAAAACACTTTCTTTCCCGATTTTCCAAACAGACACAATCCTACTTTCTACATGTCATAGCAACCGCTTGGTCTCCAGAAGCAGCTGTCCCCTGTTTGACAAGATCCCTCCAAATTCAGTACAAAGAAGCTGTGAGAAGCGTTGGGGGAGCGGTAAGCATGGTTAAAACAACACACTTTGTCCTGTTTAATACTCAGATATTTTGGAATAATTGTAAAAAATTACCAGTGCACAACACACAAGATGATGGTCATGTAAAATGCCTCAAGTCAAACCAATTAAAAAGGAAATAGTGTGCATCATGACCTGTAGCTTTAACTGTAATACAAGTATAATATTAATACGTTAAAAAAAATTCAATCTAGCCTAAAAGACTAATGCACTATTACAGAAATGGATGTATAACATGTCTTATACTGACCCTGGGTTAAACAGCCCTAAATACATGTCTCCATTTTAAAAAACACAGTAGCTAGGATGCCATTCAAACTTTTTTGTGTTGAAGTTGGAAGCTAACTCTCATATTAAAGCACTTTTTCTGCCTTTGTGCCTTTACAAATATATCATAGCTCATTCACAACATTTTCGTGGGTATGCAGTATTAGATATTATTATTTTTCAATGTTTATTCTTATTCTTATTCTTATTCTTATTCTTATTCTTATTCTTATTCTTATTCTTATTCTTATTCTTATTCTTTTCTAGATCTTCTCTTCTTTTGTCCTCCTTGCTGTGGTTGATTCAAAACACACCAAAAGGCCACCATACTACGTTTACTATTACTGTTCTTACTCTGCTCCTAATTTAATGTCTGAAGGAACATTAGGTTTATGGTTAAATAGGTATTGGGAAGCAAACCAAACAAAAACATCCCTTTGTGAAAAACACCCCCCTTTCCCTTTTTTTTTCTGAGATGTAATCATATATGTGTTTAAGTGTCAAGGACAGTTTTAATGGCCCTTTACTAAGAAAAAAATATGTGATTGAATATATTTCAGATTTTTCAGTTATGTGCTTAACAATAGAGAGTTAAGAAATTCAAATTCAGTTAGGAGTAAAAACTAGTTGAACTGGCCCCCTGTAAAGGAGCTCCAGAGGCAAGCTCAGGCAGTTCTATAGATAGCTATTTGCTTACATGTAAAAACGTGCCATTAGGGTTTACACTAGGATGGCAGGGTTGGTCAGGGTGTGTGAGCTAAACATTGGTTGGGCAGGGACAACCTTACACACGTTCACATATTGTATTCAATAGGATTAGCATGCAGCAAATTGCAAATTTCTACTCATTTTAGTGGCTAAATGAGGAAGCTTATGTTCAAGCATTTCCCCAGGTTATTCAACTAAAATATTTAAAGTAATTTATGTATAAGAACTGGAATATGATGTTTTGGATTCATTATAAACATAATAATAAATCATTCTGAATATCCAGCATCCAGATCTAATGTGGCCTACTGTAAAACTAAGATCCTAACACAGTAACCAGTAACTAGATTTTCTAAATTTGAGTCTTTTAAGATCTAAATTAAATAGTGCCTCATCTACTAAAAAAAGAAATTCATGTATTGCATTTCATATCTGCTGGCCTAACATTTAAGTCAATGTACATTGGGGTGGTCTCAGCATAATAGCTTATGAAAGCATTATGTATGTGCATTGACCCATTAAGAGTGTCTGTAAGGAATAATGATCTTCCTGGCTGGGGTGTAAAGTGGAGGCTCAAGGGAACAAACCCCCATCCAAACTGAGCAGTAATGAAACGGCAGTATAGCTCGAGTCGACAGCACCAAGCTGAGGTCACGGCTCCCCCACCCTCTCACAAATGCACACTCAGACAAGATTATATCAGCCACACCAGAATGTTTATTTCAGTTAAGCCCAAGCCACAATAATGGCCTTAGTAATGAATTTCACTCTAAAGTCTGTTACACTATTAAATTAAAGCATTAAAGAATATAGTCATATATCCTTTAATGGATATATCACATATATAGTATATGACATTTTTTAAGCAGTTTTAAGCTAATTTATTCACAGGATAGTGACAAAGGAAATTCATGAGATGCATGATTAACATTATAAAACAAATAATTACTTTTGTAGATAGTTCTAAATATACATTATGTGATTCCAGACATTTGTAACTTCCTTCATTGTTCCAGACATAACTACACCATTTTATGTCATTTGTGACTGCAGAATTGCTGGCTTTTACAGGAAACTTTTCTTGGGTGTGTGCTGGTGGTTTTTTAAAATGTACATCATTGAGTATGCGTGAGAAATCTTCTTTGTGTTTCAAAAGTTCTTCACAATTAACCTGAGCAATTGGCCTCAGACCATAAGGAGTCTAAAGGGAAGATCATTAACACATGCATGGAGCCAAGGCAGGAGGAAAAGGCCAATCCTGGGTCTGAAGAGCAAATAAATCTAAACATGATTTAGCAAACCACATGTAAATGCCTCATAAATGGCAAATTTCATCAAGACTCTACCATAAATCTAATCACCTAGATATATTGTTATTTAGGTGATACCCTTCCAACGTAAATAGACTGATTGAAGGTTTCATTCATTCATTCATTGGTGCTACAAATACACAAAGAAGATATCCAAACCAAAAAGGTTGCAACCATACAACTGAAAGAAGACTTTGTGATCTCTAATGAATTTGTTCTAACATCTTTGTGCCTTAGAAGACCTTTGCTCTGCCATTGCCTTTTATAAAGTTATCAAACTGCCATAAATCCATGTTATCTCGCTGGTTTAATTTAAGACAAACAGAGACCAGGTGGCTGGAATTCATCCAGTAAGCGAAGTATAATTTGATAATATGTTAACTCCAGGTTCTAATTTTCAGGAACGACTTGGGGATTGGCAATGATCATTTACAAAAACCAATCAGAAGAAAAATGCAGAATAAAAACATATATATATACATATATATATATATATATATATATATATATATATATATATATATATACATATATACATATATACATATATATATATATATATATATATATATATATATATATATATATACATATATATGAAAGATCTCATACATTTTGCTTTACATATAGCACAGACTATATTTCTGTACATATATACTATATATACTTATTTCATCTGAAAATACTCATTTTCTCAGTTCAATTAATACTGATGTTTTTACAGTGCCCAAAACCTCAGTATGCATGAATTTCAAAACTCCATGAACTTTAACAATGTTTTCATTTTAAAATCATATTTCCCATCATGGCAGCAGTATGAGTGCATACCAGCACTCTGAAAATAGCAGGGTGCCAATTGATGACCAGCGTCTAGAGGTCAGAGAGGGAAAAAGAGAGAATGGATGTAGAATGAACAGCTGTCCAAGAGGCCCCAGGGCCAGATGGGCTGGTGGGGAAACTAAAACTAGGCCAGGCAAGAAATCTGGAGGGAAACATGAATGACAGAGACAAAGGAGATAGGGGTGGAGAAGAATGACAAGACAGAGGACAGGAGATTTCTTTGGAGGGAGGAAAAGTCACCAATAGGACCAAGAGCTAAGAAGGCACTTAGATCTAAGAAACAAAGAGAAATAAGGACAGAAGAGGAACAGGATGTCTTCAAATTAATGAAGACTGAAGTAATATTGACATTTCTGTACAATGTTCACAACATTATAGTTTATGCCCAATTATCACTACTTCACTACCAACTTCATTATTCCATGGTCATTAACTTATGTAACCAAAGTAAGAATCAGCAAAATCAGTGGCAGCACATTTTAAAACTATGAATCAGGAAAAAAAAATCTTAGTTAATGTTCTTAATTAACAGTCACAAGATAAAATGTTTAGCAAGAATTCTAAATAGAAAGTTTCATAATTAGCAAGCATTCAACAATTTTTTTGTTATTCTAACAGTTGGGAAAAAAATCTTTTCAGAGTAGTTTGATCAATTTTTAAACAAGCTCTTGGCAAGTGTCTATATCCTTAAGACCCTGTATATATCATGTATAGTCTATGTATTGCTTAATGTATGTATCATGAGTTATCAGTGTACAAAATGCAATATTCTGTTAAATAACTTTGCATTTTATTCTAAAAAAATATACTTCACCACATAGCAACACTGAAAATAAGTTCACCAAATTGATCATAAGCAGAAGCAATCTCAAGTTCTTGAATGATAAAATTGTTGCCGTTACTGTATAAAGGCCAGTACAAACAGAAATAACCCCCCCCCCCCCGCAATTTTCTTTCATTTATAACATTTTATTGTGCTTTACCTTCAAAGCAATTAGACCATACATGCACATAAATATATGTATATAAAAAAACTTTAGACAATATTTGTTGTCCAAATGCTAAAAAATGTTTGGCATTTCAAAAGAAAAATCCAATGACACATTCACATGTATTCAGGTTTGATTAGTCTGGCGTCACTCATTGCCACACAGAGTGTGAGAAAGACGTTCAGCAGTGAGTGTGTTGGCAGTTGGGTGTTTTCGTTAGCATGTGATGTGCCAAATGCAAGTCTTTGATGTGACCATAGGTCGTGTGTGATGAACAAAGTGCTTCCTGGGGACCAGCTCTGAAGTCCAGAGCCAGAATAGCTCTCCCAGCTACACACATCCTCTCAGTCATTAATAACCCATATCTCAATGACTGCTCAATATTTCATTAGTGTAGTCATTTGATGCTACACTCAAACTTCTACTACAGAACAATCAATCTGCCATCTGGACACACACACACACTAACCGATGTCCGTGATAACCCTGCTTGGCAGAATTAATGTCTTTACTTCACTTCATATCACCTAGAATTCCAAGGCTCATAGATGAGTAGTCAAAGTATAGTTAGTTGATATTAATTATCTTTGAATAATCTCCCAAGTTTTAGGATTTATATTTTGATTGCTTTTTAGGGAAATTATAGGTAAGATTAAGCCTGGCTAGGTAATCAGCGGAAGCTGATTTTTCATGTAGGATTAGATGTTACATGTCTTCATTTGTCAGATTAAAAATAAATAAATAAATAAAAAAGATTAAAATTACATACAATTGAAGTGGAATATGTTCCATGCAGGGAGGCATTAAAAGACCTCAAGACGTGACAACACAGGTAAACAGAGCATGGATTGATAAGTTCACAAACTTGCTCTCAGAAAAAGAGTTATTTTGGTATAAATGGTATTGAAGCACCTTCAGAAGAGCTGATTTTTTGAAAGGGTGGTGGGGAGTGGGGGTACTGAGTGAGCTCAAGCCTGTATGCAGCCATTTCCTTATCATTGAGCCTGCCAGTCCAATGTCTTCTAATTGTAATCTTACCTCACTCTTTCTTTATTTTGTGGATGTTGTGATCAGAGAAACAGGTATATAAATAATATAAATAGTATAAAAATTGAAATAGTTATATAGCTTTTGGTCTTTTGTATGGTGGCCCTGAATGGAAAAAAGAATCAAGAGTCAAAGAAAAACAAACAAACATTGAAAGTCTGTTAAATACAGAGTAAGTTTTAAGTAAACTTTAAATGGAAAAAGTCAGCTTTAAATGCTCAGGATTAAAAAACTTTAAAGATATGCTTATATATTTATTTAATGTTTTAAATAGAGGAGAGAGAGAGAGAGAGAGAGAGAGAGAGAGAGAGAGAGATTGTGTATGCTTTGGCAATTGTATGTAAACAATCGTGCCAATACAGCGCTTTGAAATTGAGATTTGTAATTTGCATAACTGAGCAGGAGATATCTTAGTATGCATTCTAATAGCCTAAACATCAGCATCATTGCATGGTGTCTTAGCTAGTTTTTTTTATTATTATTTATTTATGAGGTGTGTGTGTGTGTGTATATGTGTGTGTGGGTGGGTGGCAAAGTTGGCTGTACATTTGTCCTTCATGACTTAGACTGAAACTGGAAGGAGACAGAAGTTTATTCATTGATTAACCTGCACAATGGACCTTTCCCTAAGGCAGAACATCATAACATTATATTAGTCCATATAAACACCTTTTATCCTCTAAATCAGGGGTGTCCAGACTTATCTGCAAAAGGGTTGGTGCGGGTGAAGGTTTTCATATCAATCAAGCAGGAGCCACACCTGATTACATCTGTCTAATCAATTGATCTTGGCTTTCAGTGGACTCAGGTGTGGCTTCTGCTTGCCTGGAATGAAGACCTGCACCCACACTGGCCTTTTGACAACCCTGGCCTAAATACTAACCTGGGTAACTGATTCATTTCATGCAAACTGGGGACAACCAAACGCTGTTTTTCAAAAATACCTACCAACTGACTTGTCCCCCCAGCGCCACCTGGTGTTCATGTGTGCTACTGAATTAACTGGCTGTAATGTGCTGGGCCAGTGCTGCTACTTATTGCCGCACACACACACACAGTGTTATGTGGTCGCCAGTGCACACAACCATCCCTAAACCTTTTGTGCATCTGGAGAAATAAAAGCCATATTGTGTATTGTGTTCAGGGGCATCCCCAGGATTGAGCTGGCCTTCCTGATTGGCTTGTCCAGTCTCTTCCTGTCTGCAGTAGAGATGCTGCTGCACCAGTAGACCACTCCATAGAAGATGGCTGAGGCCACCACAGAGTCTCCATGGCAGAAAGAGCTAGTTTATATGAGTTAGCTCTATACATATTAATATACATTACCTATATCTATACATTACTAACTCTATATATAGAGTTAGTAATATGAGCTAGCTTGCTAACAAAACTAGCTAGCTACTTAAACCCCAACAGAATGTAGCTAAGTTAGCAAGCCAGCTAATTTTGCCTTTTATTTATAATTTTTCTATCTATCTATCTATCTATCTATCTATCTATCTATCTATCTATCTATCTATCTATCTATCTATCTATCTATCTATCTATCTATCTATCTATCTATCTGTCTGTCTGTCTGTCTGTCTGTCTGTCTATCTATCTAAAATGTTACAAAGGGCCCTTTCTAATAACATTCATCATTATTCATCTTCAAGTAACCATTGTGCATGGTGGATCAGGAGCCTATTCAGGGAATACAGGGTGAAAGGCAGCAATACAGCCTGGATCATGTGCCCTTTAGGGTAGCAATTTGGTGTAGCCAATCAACCTCTCAAGTAGATTTGTGGAATTAGAGGGGAAACCTGAGAAAATGTGAAAGTCACAGGCAGTAGCCTGGACATCAATGTGGGACTGCCACTGGAAGCAATTTATATGGTTGTCCCAAACTGAAGTGATGGAAACCTTTCATTCTGAGGACATTGATATGGGCTGTAAAGCAGCTCACAGACTTTGCAAACACCTAGGGTGCTAGAGCTAACCCATAGGGAAGGACCCTGAATTGGTACATCTCTCTGCTGATGTGAAAGGGGAAGAACTGTGTGTGTATATCACAGCAGTGGAAATGTGATATGCATATTTTGTTTACTACCTAGTATAATTCCTCTCCTTGCCAACAGAGGCCATGAAACACACATACATGCAAAGTATTGCCTACATTTCCAGTGTTCTGATCCTTTGTTATCCTGATACTATCCTGCCTTTGTATTGACTATTTGATTCCTTTTTTTTGTTTACAATCACAGATTATCCCTGTTCTGGTTATAGTGTTTTGATCAATATTGAGCTTGTGACCTAATGCTTCTCCTGAACCTAACCTGGAACACCTGTCATGCTTTTCATATGGAATGACAGCTGTTTTAAAAGACATTTGGATTTCTTAGCTCCCAAGTGGGACATATGCCAAACCTATGTGGACTTTAAGGACGACATCAACATCCTGATTAATCCACACATTGCTTACTGTAAGTAATGATGACCAGAGAGCTGTTTATTGGAGAAAATGAGTCATTTTGAAGCTGTGAAAAGAAGGAAAATTTCAATCAGAGTAAATACATCAGAGCTATTGCACACACATTGGGCATTGGTAATACAACAATTTGGAACTTCCTGAAAAAGAAAGAAACCATTGGTTTTACTAACAACCAGACAGCAAACAGGTCAGACTAAAATGTGATGGAAAGACCAAAGTGTGGAGAAAGAAATGATCTGCTCCTGAGCCAAAACCACCTGAGGTAATGTCATAGCTTGGGCTTGCATGGCTGACTGATGATGTAATTCATGATGCTAGAGTAGGAATAAATTCAGAAGTTTCTGTCTTTCTGTATGTCAATTGACAGAGAAAAGCAACTTCATTATGCAGCAAGACAATGACCCAAAACACAATGACAATACAACAAAGGACCTCATAAGGGGAGAAAATTGAAGGGTTTTATTTGGCCATGTCAATCACCAGACCTTGAGCATAATTTTCTCTTTAAAGAGTAGACTGTAGGGTAAAATCCCCTAAACAAACAACACCTGCAGTACAAGTCTGGAAAATTGATACTGAGCTGTATACACACACACACACACGTTTACATCTGAGGATATCTGTAGGTTATCAGAGTTTTCTGTGTTTATTGTCTTTCAGCTGTACAATGATGCCCAGAACAGTGGATTAAGGCATGTACATGCATGGCTACATCATAATGTCTGACGCCCTCTAGTGGCTGAGAGCAGTATAATTTTTAACCCCTTGTTAGTGAATGAAGCAGTGTGGAGAATAATAATAAAAATAATAATAAATAGAAGAAGAAGAAAGATGGGACTTTTTTGGAGACAGTATTGTTATCTTGTTTCTTTAATCCTCAGTTGTCAGGTATTTTCTGCAGCTACTTCCTGTAGACGGAGTGAGCAGGGAACCCACAGATGTCCATGTTGTTGGATGACTCCATGAGTCACGGTGTGCAGATAAAGACCCATTTATCAGAATATCTGTGGTATCTGTGTCAGCAGGACATCTCCTCTTAAAAACAAGCAGAAATTAACATGTGCACACTTAATGCATGATTTTTACATATACTTTCATTACAAACTCTGTACAGAACAAACTCTGCCCCTTGATGTGTGTGTGGATCCACATGGACAAAGGCATGTCTTGAAGGAAAACACACACTTGAGTCACAAAGTGACAGGCAGCAGCTTGCCAAATGGCCACCTACTTCAATAATGCACAAGGACGAGATGGAGAATAGAAGGATAAAAGTATGAAAAAAGAGAGAGATGAAGTATGGATGAGAAATATGGCTGTGAGAATGAGGAGTTCCTGGTTTGTAAAAAATGAAAATATTATATTATGTTATACTGCAGAGAGAAGCTAAATCACTTCCTAGTCATGGCTGTATATTATATTATATATTATATTATATTATATTATATTATATTATATTATATTATATTATATTATATTATATTATATTATATTATATTATATTATATTATATTATATTATATTATATTATATTATATTATATTATATAGTGGTTAGCACGTTTGCCTCACACCTCCAGCGTCCTGGGTTTGAGTCTTGCTCCCATTCACTGTGTGTGTGGAGTTTGCATGTTTTTCACTAAATTGCCTGGAGTGTGTGATTGCGTGAGTGAATGAGAGTCTGTGTGTGCCCTGTGATGGGTTGCCACTCCATCCAGGGTGTATCCTGCCTTGATGCCCAATGACGCCTGAGGTAGGCAAAGGCTCCCTGTGACCCGAGTATGGATAAGCAGTACAGACAATGAAATGAAATGAAATGAAAATATTATATTATGTTATACTGCAGAGAGAAGCTAAATCACTTCCCAGTCATGGCTGTAGTACTTCCTGTTAATGACAGATGGTAGGAGATGATAAGAAAAAGTTTTAATTTTAAATGACTTAATGTACACACGTCTAGTTACAACATTTTTTACATGGCCATGGTGTGAAAAATATTAAAAAGAATTTTAAAAGCTCATTTTATTTTAACTCCTTAATAGGAGACAAACATAGGCACAGTTGTAGCTACATGAAACCTGTATCAGACTAATCCAATATGTAAAGCAAATTCCAGGTCAGGTAAGGTGATGAACAAACAGCATCAACTAGGACTGCAAGAGCAAAAAAGAAACCAGAAATACTAAGAAAATAATACAGGTTTGGTAACAACTGGTATAAAATAATAATAAATAAATAATAAATAATAAATAAAACGTAGTGCATGTACGTTGCAATGAAATAGCAGCATAAGAGTCTGTATACTTTGGCTGTGATTGGAGGTGAGCTTGAACCTGGAGAAGAATAATGTGCTTGGCAGTGGACAACTTCCTGGAGAAAAATGCCAATGGCTGGAACTTTTCTCCAAAATACAGTGAGAGAACGTCCTCACCCCTGTCTCTGAGATGTCCATGATGAGGAGCATGGAAGGATCAGGGTGTTTTAGTTTGAGGACCAAACCTTTAAGGACTTCAAATGATTGATTTGCTGAGGGATTCCACTTCAACTTTTTCCATCCTTCCTTCATCATGGCTGTTAGGGGTGATGCTATGATGCTGAAGTGTAATACAAATCTGGCAACGAATTTGTCCCAGCCCTTATGTACCCTTTATAGGCTAACAATGCTACTTCGGATAGATGGAGCTTACATTTTTTCTTCCCTTTTACAAAAACAAAATTACCTCTGAAAAAAAAATGTGGAAAAACCCAGTGTGTTAATAAACAATGTGTTAAAAAAAACTAAAAAAAATATTTAGTACAAAAATAAAGCAATATTTTTGATGTGCAGTATTAATGCAGTTTAGGACTGTTATGATATGGCTGATTTTCCAAAGATTTTAGAAAATCTATGGCATTCATTATTATCGAGGACGATTTTTACATTCACTTTGCTTTAAAGATATACCAGAAATCTAAAAAAATTGAGAGGAATAGATCTATCTATATTGACATGGTGAGAGAAGATTACATCATGTGACTGGACTTTTGAACTGGTTCAAAAAACCACTCTTGGAAAAAGAGGAAAAAGCTCACATGATATCGTACAGGAAGTTTCATATTTTTCTCTCACATCAGCAGTTGCGAGTTTGTTATGTCACAGCTATGTTCTGTGTCTTGGTGGCTCGTAGGTTCACTGTATCCTGTCTTCTTGAACAGGGAGTACAACTCGGGCTCAGTGAAGACCTGCAGGACATTCGAGCATCCTACATGCACCAGGGTCAGGTCAGCTGCTTCTGGGTATCTGAGTCTAAGGGCTCCTTAATGGGAACAGTAGCAATATTACCCTGTGTGACAGAGCTTGGAGCATGGGAATTGAAACGCATCCCTGTAAGAAAGGGCTTTAGGCACCAAAGCCTTGCCAAAGCTCTCTGTCAGACTGCCCTGCAGTTTGCTGCTAAACATAAAGTAGAGAGCGTGGTGTTGTTCACCTCTATGGTGCAGGATGATGCTCATAAACTCTACCACAGCCTGGGTTTCCACAAAGAGGAGAGGTTTGTTTGTGCCAGGCTCATCAACTTCCTTGGGTTAAAATATGCATATAAGATTAGGACTGATTAGTATAACAGTGTAAATAAATTATTACAGAACCTGAATTCTGGGGATTTGTTTTTGGTGAATATTTACAACATCCTCTGTTTCCTTTTTCCTTTCCTCTCTGTTTTAATCATATTTAGGTCAGGTGCAGGCCAGTCAAGTTCCTCTACAAATAACTCACTCATCCATGACTTTATGGGCCTTGCTGGTGCACAGTCATGTTGGAACAGGAAGGGGTCATCCCCAAACTGTTCCCATAAAGTTGCAAGCATGAAATGAATCGTTTAGGTTACTTAAGAATAAAACTTTAAAACATGTTGGGAAAACACTAAAACATATTTTCAATTTTTAGTAGATTACATAACACACTCACAACTGCTGATGTGAGAGAAAAATATGAAACTTCCTGTACAATATCACATGAGCTTTTTCCTCTTTTTCTATGGGTCCTAGATTCATCTGTAAAAAAGGAATTATCCAACGAAACAGCTCCTCCTCATCCATGTCTATGGTAATTACACAACCACAAAGCAAGTTTTTGTTGAATAAAAAGGTTTTAATTACAGGCAGATTATGCTTCATTTAATGCATGTTCGACTGCATGCTAAGGGGTCAGTGCAATAATTACATGATGATTAGCACAGAAATCTGTTACTACTGTTTATTACTTTTTAAATGACATACAGTGAATGGTTAAAATGGTATTTCCTTATAATATGTACAGATGCCTTTACAGACCTAAACACAGTACCTAACAGACTGTGCCTGCTGGTGACTCTCTCCTAAAAAGAATTATAATCTATCAATTGAAATCCTGTAAGACTATAAAACACTCAATCAGTACTTAAACACTTCAAATGGTTTATACTGTATGTAAAACCAGAGGAATGTGAGCTGAAAAGTGCAATCTGAGGAAAAACAGAGGTCACTTGTACTTGAATATCTTTGGGATAAGTATCTCAGGATATCTGTGGTCATGATTTATATTAATGTCTGAATGCTGAGTTAACTGTACACAGAGGTTCCATCACTTTATGCAACTCTGGCACAACAAACTCTCAGACATTCTTGTAAACCATGTTCTCATGTAGCTTTTGAACATCTGTCTGGACAAAAGCAGCTTTTGAGTCTGGAAGCAGGTCAAAGAACCAAACCCTGGTCCTCAGGAAAACTATGGTCTTATTTCAGTACAAACCATGGTGTAGTCCACATCAGGTGTGCAATCTGTGAATAACTTTATATTATTTTTCTCCCTGTTTCAAATTTCATGATGGTGAAAAAAGGTTCAGTGTCAAAGAATAAAGGCCTTATTTATAGATTAAACTTGACTTTCACAGGACTGGAGCACTGTTATTAGCTCATCTTGTGATCCGTGTCATATTGTAAAAAAAAAAATTCTTCTTTGCATTTTGACTTTGACTCATCTTTGACAAATCAAGGTCCATAAAGACATGGATGAGCAAGTTTGGTGTGGAGGAACTTGACTGGCCTGCACAGAGTCCTGACCTTAACCTGACAGAACACCTTCGAGATGAATTAGAGCGGAGACTGCGAGTCATGCCTTCACGTCCAACATCAGTGCCTGACCTCACAAATGTACTTCTAGAGGAATGGCCAAAAATTCCCATAAACACACTCATAAACCTTGTGGAAAGCCTTCCCAGAAGAGTTGAAGCTGTTATAGCTGTACAGGGCAGGCCAACTCCATATTAAATTCATGTGCATGTAAAGATAGATAGATCTATTCCTCTCAATTTTTTAGATTTCTGGTATATCTTTAAAGCAAAGTGAATGTAAAAATTGTCCTACATAATAATGAATGCCATAGATTTTCTAAAACCTTTGGAAAATCAGCCATATCATAACAGTCCTAAACTGCATTAATGTTGCACATCAAAAATATTGCTCGATTTTTGTATTGAATATGAACAGTTTTGTTAACACATTGGGTTTTTCCACATTCTTTTTCAGAGGTATCTTTTCTTTTGTTTTTGTAAAAGGGAGGAAACAATGTAAGCTCCATCTATCCGAAGTAGCATTGTCAGCCGAGAAGGAGTAGCCTACTTAAGGGCTGGGACAAATTCGGTACCATCACCAACTGCAATGATTTTAAGGATTTGCAAACTTTCTTTGGAGATTTGTATTACACTTCAATACATCACCATCATTAGCATCACCCCTAACAGCCATGATGAAGGAAGGATGGAAAAGGTTGAAGTGGAATCCCTCAGCAAATCAGTCATTTGAAGTCCTTAAAGGTTTGGTCCTCAAACTAAAACACCCTGATCCTTCCATGCTTCTCATCATGGACATCTCAGAGACAGGGGTGAGGACGTTCTCTCACTGTATTTTAGAGAAAAGTTCCAGCCATTGGCATTTTTCTCCAGGAAGTTGTCCACTGCCAAGTGCATTATTCTTCTCCAGGTTCAAGCTCACCTTCTTGCATAGGCCAGGGTTGAAGAACCCCAAAGCTGACATTCTCTTGTATATATCCAGCCTTTCCCAAAGAAACATCCATTGAATGCATTCTTCCACAGTCGCCCTTTGTAGGGGCTATGACCTGGGACAGAGGTAGAAAACACATGGGGGTATAACTTTGATTTGAGAAGTGGGGGGGGCACAAAATGGGGGACTATGGTGATACAAAATCCAGGAAATAATTAAGTTGATTATAATGATAACTTCTGCCAAAAAGAATAGCAGGCTACTAAAATATGTATATAAAAAAAGATGTCTTACTTTCTTTTATTGTTTAATAGGGGCCGATCACCAAGACTTGGGAGAATCATTTTATAAAAAATGTGAAAAATGTTCACCATTAATGTTTTGTGTGTGAATAAAATTTAAATAATGTGAGACTCAATTTCCTCTGTTAAACAAACTTTTATTTCAAATTAACCGCTGTACCTGAAAATGTAAAATAAGTCACTTGATGCACAGGACGTTTATCAGAGACACATCCACCAAACCAGGGGTTTAGAATAGAAAAAAGCTTGAGCACAGAAAAAAACATAGGATTCCATTGACTCCTGGACTGTAGTGGAGCCAAGGAAATTCACGGTACCACACTACTGTATAGCGTTTTGTTGGTGAGCTGTTGCACTGCAATGAGCTTTGGGTTATCATGGTTGGGTGCAGCTTCCTGCTTGTCTGCCTGCAATTCTTCGCTTGCGCCTGTCCCCTCAGATCTCTCCTATGAAATATGAAAATGTGCTAGCCTGTTTCTGAGAGGAGACATAATTCAAATAAATTACATGACTCTTTACAGAGCACATACCTGCAACTCTGAGCTGCTTCTCCCTGTCTCACCCTCCCTGTCTTAAAGCCTCTTCACCTGTCCTCTGTCATCTGTCCTCTGATATGAAAGCATGACACAAATAAAAATAAACAAAAGTTCATCACAACTGAAATTATATGGAAATGGTCAACAAAAAACTATCAAGGTTTTCTCTCTCACCACACAAGTGAGCAGGTAAATAATATGAAACCACACCCATGTGATGATGTGACCATGTTAAAATATTCTGAACATCCAAACACACACTTTGGCTCATACAAGAAGGGCATTTAATTTGATAATATTCAAACTGTATTCACTACTGATCCTGTACACTTCTTCCCATTTATCACCAAGAAATCAAAACCACCTGGCTCTTCATACAGCACATAACCTACCTGTAACATTGTGTTGCTACTGCTTCTCCCTGTCTCACCCTCTCTGTTCTGAAGTAGGTCCACCTCATCAACACAGGCAGACTCTCTGTGTCCTGCTCGGTCCTGCTACTTCGTGGCGATGACGGTGTACGGTTAAAATGATAACAAAAACGAATTTGAAAGTGGGGGGACACAAACGGGAGTTGTGACATTCCCCTGTCCCCAGTGGAAATTACGCCCCTGCACACAACAACATTCTACATATGCTGTATCTGCATCACACAACTCCAACTGACTGTATACGACTGTAGAAAGGACATTGTTCATAATCACACTCTCCGGTGTTTATAACAATTTACAAACACACCCTCCGGTATCACCCAAATGAGAATTGGTTCCCTTTAGAGCAGGGGTGTCCAATCTTATCCGCAAAGGGCCGGTGTGGGGCAGGTTTTCATTCCAACTGAACAGAAGCCACACCTGAGTCCACTGAAAATCAAGATAAGTTGATTAGCCAGCTGGAATCAGGTGTAGCTTCTACTTAGTTGGAATGAAAGCCTGCACCCACACCGGCCCTTTCTGGACAAGATTGGACACCCCTGCTTTAGAGTCTGGTTCCTCTCAATGTTTCTTCCTGTACTATGTTTTTGTACTATGTTTTTTATTTTCTGTAAAGCTGCTTTGAGACAATGCCTAGTGTTTAAAGCACTATACAAATAAAATTGAATTGAATTTAATTGAATATTCCGTTTTAATTGTTTGGAATATGAAAAGACAAAAACTGAAGATATTGTCTGTTTTTGTCTAATTGTATCCTGGAGCCTAATTAGATCCTAATTTATAAAAAATAAATAAATAAATAAAAATAAATAAAAATATTGTTGTTATTATTATTATTATTATTATCATTGTTGTTTTTATTATTATGTTTTGGCCTGGTTATGTATATATATGATGTGATGTGATGGCAGAAATCTGTAAGTGTTTAGGCATGGAAATCCCTTCACATGGTGCAATTTTGATATTTTCTGTTTTATACTATTTCTGAAAAATAAAGGCTTTTCTGAACTGAAATATATTTCATTTGTGGCACATGTTTTTATCCACAAATAAAGTTATAGTATTTTTAGTATTTGATTAACACTAAAAGTGAAAAGGAAAAAATTTACACTTTTAAAGATTCCATGCTGAGTTCACTGAGGTGCAGGTGTGTCACAGATATTATGAAAGTGTGTGTCTGGCAAATATCTGGCACATGTGTGAGGAAATCACACTTAGTCAGAAAAGCTTAAGACATATCCGGCAGACCGACTCGTTTTACACTCATCTATGTGTAGGCACAGTGGAAGGTGATGTAAGTAGGTCGAGGTTTGCCTAATGAATCAGCAGAGCTTGTTCTGCAGCTTAGGGGCATGGAAAGATGCAGCCCCCTAGTGACAGCTGAATAAGTTCGCAGTAGCCTCAAAAAAAGCAGTAGAAAAGTCTCGCTGAGTCTCGCTCCCGCTCACTGTGTGTGTGTGGAGTTTGCATGTCTCCCTGTGCTTGGTGGGTTTCCTCCGGGTGCTCCGGTTTCCTCCCACAGTCCAAAGACATGCTTCAAGGCTGACTGGAGTCTCTAAATTGCCCGTAGTGTGTGAGTGAGTGTGTGTGTGTGCCCTGCGATGGGTTGGCACTCCGTCCAGGGTTTATCCTGCCTTGATGCCCGATGACGCCTGAGATAGGCACAGGCTCCCTGTGCTGTAATGTATGTGTGGCAGTAATAAAGGCTTCTTGCCCTCAGTTCAACTCTAACAACACAGCTTTAAAGGAAGGATATTCAATAGTACTTTCATAACCACATTGGGTTCCACTCCTGTCAGCCAAGCACATGCTCATTGGACCTGGACATGTGAAGATTAAAAAAAAATCATTTGGTCTTTCTTTAGCCTTCAGCGGTCCGGTGTGAAGTGAGTCTGTGCTCATGATAGTGTTCATGCAAGAGTTTCAACATTGTCACCTTATGTACTTTTTCACACTTAACACCATTCAGAGTTTGTAATTTTCACTGATTCAGTTCAACTTTTATTACTTTTTTTTTTGCCCAACATGTGGACACTTGACTATTACACTCATATGTAGCCCTTCCCCAAAATGTTGCCACAATGTTAGGAGCACGCAACTGTCTGTGTTTGCTATAGCAGTATCATTTCCCTACAGCAGGACTATGGGGCCAAAACCTGTTCCAGTTTGACAATGCCACTGTGCTGCACTGGTGATCTTAAATATTGCTTGAGGTTTCTAAAGACATGGGTTATACAAGTTTATGTTCAAGAACTCATAGATCTCTGGCCTCAACCTCACTGGACACCTTTGAGATGAACTAGAATGCAGACTGCACATCACCCCATCACCCCGAAATCAATACCTGACTTCACTTATGTTCTTGTGTCTGAATGGGTACAAATTCCCTACAGCCACATTGAAAAATTTAAGTAGAATAGACACTATTACAGCAGCAAAGGGGGGGATTAGATGTTATATTAGATACAGGTACTCTTATTCGTGATGGGTCCACATACTTTTGGTCATGTAATGACAAAGAGTGCTTTGGAGGGTGTTTGATAGCCTCAGGTTTAGAAACACATGAGCACAATTTGTTTTGTTTGTTTTTTGACATAAAACAATATTACCATAAGCCAAAATGCGTCATTATAAGGCAAATTGCTTCCACTAGATTTTACATTTTGCCCTATACAGGACGAATGTTTGTTTGGTTGCTGGTCACTTGGTGGTGCTCACTGCTGCTGAAGGTAGATCTTCATGGACAGCCTGTGACCCAGGGGACTGCAGTGGATAAAACCACTTGGAGACTATCACGCCCTCTCTGAACTGCTGTTGCATCAGTCAGCTTTCAGCAGGAAGGAATTAGTGCTAAGTCTATAATGAACTCAGAAACACTGAGTTATTAGTTTCTCAAGAGCACCTGACTGCTGTTCAACAGTTACCTTATTTACTGTCCAGTGCAGATGGGTTCCCTGCTGAGCCTGGTTCCTCTCAAGGTTTTTTTCTCAATTCATCTCAGGGAGTTTTTCCTTGTCACCGTCACCTCAGGCTTGCTCAATAGTTATAAATGTTAGGGAAAAAAGTAACTTAACTTTAAACATTATCATTTTTTCTATGTTTCTCAACTTCTGTAAAGCTGCTTTGAGACAATGTCCATTGTTAAAAGGGCTATACAAATAAACTGAATTGAATTAGACTGTCATTTTTCTATTTAAGTTGTGGCAAACCAAAATTTCTCTTGTACTCAGTTGCAGAGTTTGAGGGGTTTAAGGGAATAAATTTCTGTTAGTCAACTGTTCTTGGAATGGAGTGCTCTGAAAGTTTCCCTTCTTATTTTGAGTCATTTTCATAATAAGGAGACAATGGTATAGAAATTAGGAAGCAAATGGTTCTCATTTTAAACTCCTACACAACTAGATACACTGAAGAATGTATGTACAAAGCAGAACACCAACATAATAATGAATATTTTGTGACGTTAAAGGCTTCAGCCCATGCTTGGGAATGAAAAAATGGCTGCATTGCTACAAACCAAACAAAATAGTATGTCAAATAGAAAAATCCTACATTTTGGGGGGAACTTATTAATTTGTCACAATTGCTTTCTATGGAAACTCACCTTTGGTTCTTTATTAAGGTTTAGTGAAGGGTGATTCTCATAAGCTAATAGATAAAAGTTTCAGTGCTGTTCAAAGTCTGTGTATGTGGATGGAGGTTGGAACAGGAAGTCAAAAGTGAAGTGAAAATGTCTCTGAGGCCCTCTAGTGGCCGATGCAGAACAATTATTAATCCCGATCCATTACCGTGTCAATTCATGGGACTCATATTCTATATTGCCAAAGGTTTTGGGACACTCCACCAAATAATTGAATTCAGGTGTTGATTTTGAGAGGCTGGGTTCCAGTGAAAGGAACTTTTAATGCTTAAGAGTATACCAAAGGGATGGGGATGACCCCTTCCTGTTCCTGCATGACTGCACACCAGTTCACAAAGCAAGGTCCATAAAGACATGGATGAGTGAGTTTGGTGTGGAGGAACTTCACAGAGTCCTGACCTCAACCTGACAGAACACCTTTGGGATGAATTATAGCAGAGACTGCGAGCCAGACCTTCTCGTCCAACATCAGTGCTTGACCTCACAAATGCGCTCCTAGTGGAATGGTCAAAAAATTTCCATACACACTCCTAAACCTTGTGGAAAGCCTTCCCAGAAGAGTTGAAGCTGTTAGAGCTGCAAAGGGCGGGCCAACTCCATATTAAATTCATGTGCATGTAAAGGCAGACGTCACAGTTTTGGAATAGTTTACAGTCTCTGCTCTAATTCATCCCAAAGGTCATCCATGTCTTTTTGAACCTTGCTTTGTGCACTGGTGCACAGTCATGTTGGAACAGGAAGGGGCCATCCCCAAAACTATTGCCACAATGCAAATGTCCAAAATGTCTTGGTATGCTGAAAAAGTAAGAATTTTTTTCACTGGAACTAAGGGGCCAAGCCCAACCCCTGAAAAACCACACCTGAATTCAGTGATTTGGAGGGGTGTCCCAAAACATTTGGAAATATAGTGTACCATGTTATGTGCTTCCATTTTATTTTTTATCCACAAATTTAAAAATTTTACCTTACAATAAATTTTATCTTTGTTATTAAAGATATATATAAGCCTTATAAATGCACACATGCTTTCTTGTCTTGATAGTTCTGTAGCAAAGTCATGTAATCTTTTGCTATAAACAGCTCTCTCAGACCACTAGCAGTCTGTTTTTTGCAGTTTTTTAAAATGATCTTGCTTATTTTCATTTCTAATCTTGCTAGCTGTAATGATATAACTAGCAAATCAACGTGAGTGATAAGTGAACAATGTGAGCATAAAATAGCAGAAGATAAAAGACATAACAATAAAAAATGTAGAGTAGAGGTTGTTTTAATACTTTGTGTTAATTGACTGTTTAGTGGTACATGAGGAAATTTACCATTATTGTATTTTCTGATTAGATATGATCTAGATTGGTTCAGTAACAAACTTTCTACCATATTCCTAGTTTTCTACCATATTCCTACTTTTAACAATCAACTTTTAACTTTTATCAATTTTTTATTATAATTTTCAGATATTAGTGTATTTCAAATAATTTTTTAATAAAATTCTAATTATATGAAATCAAATATTAATCAAATATTAATTTTTATCAAATATTAATATAAAATAATTAAAGATCTTTTGACTGACAGGAAAGATTGTCAAAAGATCATTTTACAAAATTTTAGAAAAGACTTTATGACTTTATGACAAACGATCATTTCACCAATTTTGACCAGATCCTCTACATTCATGGACCTGAAAGTGGGGTTAGGAACACTTCTTCTTTCGGCTTTTCCCTTCAGGGGTCGCCACAGTGAAATCGTTTTTCTCCACCTATCCCTATCTTCTGCATCCTCAACACTTGCACCCACTAGCTTCATATCCTCATTTATTACATCCATACCTCCTCTTTGGCCTTCCTCTTTGCCTCCTGCCTGGCAGCTCCATGTCCAACATTCTCCAACCAATATACTCACTCGCCCTCCTCTGAACATGTCCAAACCATCTTAATCTGGCCTCCCTAACTCTGTCCCCCAAACGTCCAACATGAGCTGTCCCTCGATGTACTCCTAATCCTGTCCAACCGTGTCACTCCCAAAGAGAATTTGGGAACACTGATTGTAAAAAAAAAAATTGAGAAGGCTTATATCATTGTTTTAACACTCCTATACCATGACAACATGAAAAATCTCAATATGTGCACCTTTTGCTCCATGTAACTTTCTGGTTAGTGTTAGTTTAGTGTTTCATAATCCTCTGCTTTGTTTTTGTAAACAATGTCTTATTACCATATCCTGTGCAAAACAATTCCTAATTATCTTCTTTGTCTTTTACAGTTGGTTTTGGATGTCTCTGCCTAGTTTGCTTACTTTCATTAAAATTCTTCAAGACATTTCTTCAATTCTCACATCATGGAACAGTTTAAACAGAGGCTAAACCAGCTATTACCGGAACCCTGCTCATAATTAATACACAGTAAGACAATAAAAAAACATATTTTTATGAGACACAGCTAGCTGAGAAACTTTTTGATTACCTATGGTTATGATTTAGTAAAGGACTTGTTTAAGTAGCAGCAAGAGATATTCATGATTTGTGTGTCATGATTCAGATGCTGATATTTGCCCAGCAGATGGTGCAGTAGATCTGAAAACCTAACATCACTTGCGTAACAGATCTGCATGCAGGATCCCTGTCTTGAGTGGGTGTTGGGTGTTGCACCATTGACTCACCTGGAGTATTTGCATTTTGGACACCTGTAGCTGGACCTTGATGTGTTTTATATAATTTCTTCTTATTAATTTGCTGTTTAAAAACTCTTAGGCTATTAGCTAGTTGAGTCAAAGTCTATTTGCTGATCCCTTTATGTTGTTTTCTGATTAGGGTACACTTATATATACATTTACAGTATCCTATTTCTGATGTCCATGTTTGTGAAATGTAAGCATGTGGAATGTGGGTATTAAGAGTTCAAACCGTTGCATACTGGAAAAACATCATCCTTTCAGTGATTGGCTCAGTTTGTCTCAGGTGACAGTGGTTGAGTATATAATGATTAAAGTAGCTGTGTGATTCCCATTTATATGCTGAACAGAGTGAACCAAGACCGAAAAGCAATCTAAGCAAGTCAGATTTCAAAAGTAATGCTCAGGACAGGGGTTTATTGGTCTAAATACTGATTTTAACCTTGTTCATTCATCATTAGTGTTTGAATTTTTTTTTTTTTTTTTGCTATACACTGAAGAACTTGAGGTCGAGATAAAAAGGTAAATCAGGTCAGAATTCATCTTTCATTTATACCTGATGTGTAAACCCACAAGTGTTTTAATTGATCAAAATATTAAAACAGTTGACTTACAGGCTTTCCTTGTTGCCCATATTTGCCCTGATAGATTACCTGTTTAAACAGTTAATAGCTCTGAATGACATTCATAGAACAGCATCCTCAGGAAAAATTGCATTTGGAGAGAAATGCAAACCATTTTGAATCTGAGAAAAGAGGCAAAATCAATAAAAACTACTGCAGAAGCCATGGAAAACACAACAAATGATAAAAGAATCACTGTGAGACCGAAACCCAAAAAACAACACTCAGTGGTATCACCAACAACATCCATAAGGCAGGGATGAAGGTTTCACAACTCCCTATTTTGAGAGCAGAAACATAAAGGCCATACCACAATATGCAGACCACTCCACTGCAGTAAGTATTGTAAGTATTGATCCAAAACATACAACCTCATTGGTCAAGCACAGTGGAGGTAGCATCTTGGCTTGGGCTTGCATGGCTGTCTCTGGCTCTGGAGCTGTGAGGCACTAATGCAACCATCTGTGCCACCAATACAAGTATCCTGAAATAATGATTGCGATAAATTAATTTAATAACAATAACAAATTTCGTCACACGTGGTACATGAAGCAAGTACTGAAAGTGAAAGGGACTTATTTGATAAGAAAATGGAAAGGATGTTCACTTTAAATGGTATAAATTATCCTTTAAAATGTCACTAATGTGTTAAAAGTTAATGAATGATAAGAGGTAAAGAAAATCCCCAACCAGTAAGGTCTGAAATAGTGCAACCTAATGACCACAAGCCATACTCTGTTTAAGAACGGGTGAACACATTCCTTCAAGGACCTTGTGTGTTTATATGGGACATCTCCATGGATGCAGGCCTTTGATGTAGAATTTCAGAGGAAGACCCCATAAAACACAGCACAATTCTAATATTTTTTATACAGAATAAAATGGCCTAAAATAACAACACTATTACTTTAATGTATAGCAAGTCATCCAAAATCAGACTTAGTGTTTTATAGTATCAGGAGAATTTAACAGAAATAGGAATAGAACAGGAGAATGCAATTAATAATTGAATTCTCTAAATAATATTGTTATATATTTGACCCAAAATATGAGAAAAAAAAGATTTTGACACCAAACAAACTTAAAAATGTAGATTGTCAGAAATGTTAATGATTAATGATCTTGACCATATAAATGGTCAAACCACCAACTGTGTAAAAAGTAAAAGGCATTACATTTAACATATTGCTTAAAATGTTTTTTTTTTCTAAAGGGAAATTTCAAGTTAAATAATAGATTGCTGTAGTCTTCAGTGCCACATATTCCGCGTTCTCTCTCCTTTCTTTCTCTCGGGTGCCTGTAAACTTACAGGAAGTGTAAACACTGATGAAGTGTCAAAGTCCAACCCACCACTTCTCACCTCCATTAAAGGGTGTCTCCATGCATAACTTTCTCAAATACCCCTTATAGTACCTCTAGGCCTCTAAAACACCCCCATATAAAGCCCCCCTCTGCCTTTGGACCACCTGCATAGTGGCACTTGAGGAATAGGGCCATACATTACATATTGCTTGATGGGTTTTATGAGATTTCACCAAACATCACGCTCTATGTGCATTGTTTCACTTTCTCACACTGTCCTAGCACACTGTTATACTCTCAGTGAAAGTGTCAGGCACTGTTGTAACACAAAGCTGAGAATGTTCTGTATTTGTGGTTGGTGCAATAAATTCATTACATACATTATTCTACATATTTTTTTTTTAGAATGCAGATACTGTCTCACTGGATAATTCTCATTATATTATAATGTATAAGAGTGCATGTCTTAGTTAATACAATTAGAATTTTATAATTTTTAATTTCAGGATGTTTAAGCCCAACTGCTTGCTGTTTTTAATTCTGATATTTAACATCTTAAATTCATTACTTACCCAAAATGGGAAATGAATGAAGCTTATTAGATGCCATAGTATGTAAGTTCCACTATGCTGTATTGTTCTACCTACGCAGGTCACAGAACAATGGGCCTGTGGGGTAATGAAGCATTAGTCACACCTACAGAATGAGTGTGAGAATGGAGCGAGGTTTTAGACCCTGCAGTCTTCAGAATGCATGAATGATGCTTAGTGCTGCAGGAGAAACTCCGACTAGTATTCCACAGTTAGTCCATCAAGAAGGACAAGGTGTGGTCTAGCAGCGTCAGACAGCCTGAATACACTCTCAGTTCTTTTATACTTGATTTTCACTGCTCAGTTTCACCATAACTAGCAAAAAACATGCATTTTTGGGTCTCTACCATCAGTCCATGCAGTCTCCAAAATCATATTTCAACATTCAAAAGATACTTTAGGGTGTGTTTGCAGTGTCAGTTTTAATCTCCAAAACATATGCTTTTGTAATCTTATGCGTGAGAAATATAAAATATAAGCATGTCTTGCATTTGTCTGCAAAAGGCTTTCACACAACATAGACTAATGATAAAAGAGGAAAAAATGCTGTTGATCTTGTAGATCATATAAACTGGGTTAGTTTACATCTAGTCTATAGTCAATAAGTCTTGGGCAATTCCAGCACTATAGATGTGACATCTGTATTCATACTCATTAATAAAATGTTACACAGCATGGAAAAATCTTTTAGTCATTAAATTTAAATTTTGCATATACTCTTATTTAGCCCCAATGTAAACAAATCTTTACACCTTATACACTGATTTATGTTACATAGCAATTTATCAGCATTATGGATGTGACATCAAATAGTCAAACTTTTTTGGGAGACTTCAAATTTTGTGTCTTAAAAAAAGTACAAATTTGAATTTTTTTCTTGTTTTGGCAATGCATTACTAAGAAGAAATGCCACTATATATGCAACATTTTTCTGCTACAGATGTGACATGTCTGAACCAGTGCTCTGTATATTTTATATAAAAATTTTATATAAAAATTATGTACAATTTTCTATATAATTTGACATGAGAAGCTAATTACAGTTAAATTAAATTTTGATCCATTGCTCACATATTTATCTATGTTAAGGCTGACATTTATGTTAAATTGCCCTCTTATACACTTAAATACTGCTTTTTGTGCTTCTTCCAAATGCTTTTTGAGATAATTACAGTTATTAGCTTCCTAAAATTTTTCTGCATTTTTTTTTTTACAATTAATTTATTTATTATTTATTATTATTCTCAGATGTTATTACATTAATGATAACTTGTATGATTTTTAAATTTGCCATATTTTTAATATCATGGCAAGTACCATCTAGATATTTTGGAATACATATACACACATCCATATGCTTTTGGATATGGATAAGCAGTTACATATATAGTTATAAAGCACACAATGCATTTTATTGCAGCTTTGTTTCAATTTTAAACAGTAAGAGCATTTTGTGGAACAAAACAACAAAAGTTTGTCACGATCAAATAAGTAAATAAAATTGCACTTCTAACTGCAAACTGAAAACTTCCAGGCACACATTTCGTATTAAGCAGGCTTTCAAGGAAAAGGAATATATACTGTGCCTAATATGCTTTATCAATAATTGCCTATTTTGGCTCACATGTAGCTTTTTATTTCACTGGTATATCTGAAAATGTTCTCTTATACATCACTTTCATACTCTAATTATCTCTTTAAAAACCCTCAGCTCATGTAGCTTTCTTTGCTAGACTGAGATCAGGTGTGTATTGGAGCCAGACGTGGTTTACCAGGTCATCTGGCCAAACCACTCTCAACAGTAATGGCGATAGAAAAGGGCCAATGACTCATTATTGTTTCGCCTCAATGACCCTGACAGTCTGTGCAAGAGCAAAAAGAACGAGCCTCTGCAATGAGATGGCCCATTCATGTTCACTAGGGCTGCTTAGTACACACATTAATGGAGCTGAGAAAAGATGGTTTGATGTCTGTTGAATAGGTTTAGGTGAGAATACTGGTCCATTTTCACCTCAGTAATAATGATGATGATCATCATGTTCATGAACTTCATCACAAAGTAAAAAGGATGATTGTAGTATTGACTTTAATAATGCGTGAAGTGAAAGAGCAAGACTGTGTTTCTGATATCGTCTATTCTCATATCATTTGAACAGTCAGATTAGAGAAAACATATGAATTGTAGTACAGAATATGCACTTGTTTACTGTCCTTACTTCCATATGCATGTGTATTATCCCACACAAACATATACCTTAGTTTATTGAGAGCAGTCTACATATAGACAACTTATAAAAGAAAACTTTTTAAAATAGTTAGGTATTGTTTTAGTGGTAAGCCCTGTATGTGCATTTCAGTGAGTTTCAGATTTTTACAAGAGGGATGTTGTGTTGTGGGAGGGACAGCTACTGTTCTCCAATATGACTATGAAAAGACCTCCAAGACCTTGGTGTATTCTTTGTCTGGCTCCAATACACAAATTCAGACTTAGCCTTGAGTTTGGGTGGTCAGATCAATTTGACCTAGGCTAATGATTCACTTTTGGATATGTCCCAGTGGTTATTAAAAACAGGATTACATTCAAGGCTTTCTGATAAGGCATTATCTCATTCTCTAGTCTACTGAGGATATTTTATCTAATATACATCAGATGGCCTCATGTGGACTGCATAGCATTTGCAGGGTAAGAGTTGGGAGTCACATTAACAAGCAGAACAGAGAACACGGTGTCAAACAGAAAAGACTGTGAAAAGTAGAATTGGTAATCTACTGAAAAAAAGGAAGAATTTCATTCTACAAAGGCACACAATGTCCACGCTGTTGTCACTGAGAGGGAAAGTGATTGTGTGTTTAGTGGGGGGTGAAGTGAGAACTAAACGGTAATATGTAAATACCGCCTCTCTCCGCTTGAATCCTGTCTCCCATAACTGTTCAGAAAACACGTTAATAAACAAGGAAGCCTTGACAGGGTAGTGGACCAGCGGCAGTGCAGAGGCGCACACAGATGTGCTGTTGGCTGCTGTTTACCTGCTTCATTAAGCGCTTTGGTGTCAGGCGCTGTGCTGTAATTAGAAAACGCACAGGTCAAAGGCAGAGTCGTGTTTGAGTGCGTTTTAGCGAGTCCCTTCGAGCGCTCTCAGCTCACGCCAATGAGCCCGAAGAGTTTGCAGAGCTGGCTATAATCCTCGGTTAAAAGAGGCACTGTTTGTACTAACGCGGTGTAAGAAAGCGAATCACTTCCTTTAGTGAAACCGAGGCTTTTCATCTGCAGCGTTTCATCTCCTAATTGACAATCAGCAATGAGAAAGTCCTTCAGGCTACACAACACTAATTTCTAGTAAACACCCCCAAACACACACGGGCTCAAAGTTAATATCAGTCACGTTTTTATTTGGTAGAGTCCATATATTTGTACTTCATCATGCCATCTTATTTTTATTTAGACTCAGTGTTTCTCCCCCATTATTAAGTGATCAGATCCCGGATTATGACTCTCATGGGATTTAGCCAAACAGTAGAAACATCAGCGCGGCCGCCGTGAGGAAACTGACGCCAGGACAAAACGACCGAAAGAGGCCACTGCAAAACTGCAAAAACCCACACCTCGTCTAAAAGTGTCTTTACCGGCCATGATCTCTAGGGAGGAGATCTGCTTAGTGTGCTTACACGAACCAATACGTAGAGATGGCCCAGAACAGACCTGTGATTTTCATCTGACACCTTGAGACTGAAACTGAGTTAATGCACTGTCACTGCCATCTCAGGTGTCAAAGGTTACAGCATGCATTTTTAACTTATTCTAACCCTGTATCTATTGAAAATTGTTCGGGTCATTTGGATTCAAGGTCGCTGTACTGAGATACAGGATTTCAGATTGAACTGAAATGTGATTAGAAGGTTCTGGTGTGTGTGTTTTTTTCTCTTGTTGACCTCTGAATGTGAGGGTATTTGTTCCGCTGTGTGGCGCATTCGGCGGCGCGCTTTGATTCTCGAGAGCCGAAATAAGATGATTTGGGAACATCAATGGCCTCTCTCAGCTGCACTCAGGCCCTTCTGGCTCGCATAGCCATGCAGGAATTTGTACTAAATCTGGACCCCCCGCTCCTCATCTGTCGACCCCTTTTCTGTGTTCCCGGGTTACCTCCGGGGGCATATAGTGGAAAGAGCCATTAGGATATTTGACAATCTCAGCTTGTTACAACTCCATCAGTTAATTGGATCCCTTGTAGCTCCGCTCGTTTGACTCATCTGCTACTTTGAAAGACAAAAGCGTGAAAGGGGGTCGTTGACACCTCGCACTACTGGGCGTGTATAAAAGAGCTGTGGCTTCTCCTGGTAATCATTCCACTCCTCTTCAAAGCTTGAGTAACAGAGAGCCACGGATAACTTGCTGCTTTATTTTCTTTGCTTTCACTTTTCTCTGCAAAACTCAAGAGGAAACCATGCAGATCCCTGCACGGCCTCACGGACCCTACGGATTTTCAGTGCGTCCACAGGCTACTCTCCACCCGGACTATGCCAGCAGTGCGTGTCTGGCCACAGCTGCAAAACCCAGCTCGGGGAAATCATTCACCATTGACGCTCTTCTCGCGAAACCTGACAACACTGAAAACACTAAGACAAGTCCATTTCAGGGCTCACTGAACCCTACGCCAACACCACCAGGTCTCTTTCTACATGCCGGACAGATGTGTCCACCACTTCCACACTACCTGTACAGCCCGGCAATGATGCACACACAATCCAGCTATCCAGTCTACTGCTGTCCGCCTTACGGATACCAGACAACATGCCCGGGAACTGTTTATGCACAAGGTAAGCATGGAGTTTACATTGGATCCTTTGCTCAACTAAGCCAAACACGTCAAAAGCTTATTGTTGAGTCACACAACTAAAATCTTCTTCCATTTTGCAGGTGCCACACTGTCTAAAGCAGGAGTTCATTCGCACTACAAGCACAAAGGAGGGAAGTCAAAGCGGATGCGCACGAGCTTCACCAACGAGCAGCTGTCCCGCTTGGAGAAGGAGTTTGCGCGCCAGCAGTACATGGTGGGATCAGAGCGCTTCCTGCTCGCATCCGCACTCCAGCTCACCGAGGCGCAGGTAAATAGTTGTACATAACGTGTGTTGTCTTTAACTGATCACAAGAATGAACCCACTCTAAATAGAGACATCAATATACTAAAAACGATCTCTCTTTTTTTCAGGTCAAAGTTTGGTTCCAGAACAGGCGCATCAAGTGGAGAAAGCAAAGTCTTGAGCAACAGCAGGCCAAACTGGCCAAACTGGGACTCGCGGTTCCGCCGAAAAGCCCCGGATCTCAAGGCCGCGAGGATGAAGGAGACGAGGACGAGCACGATTTCACAGAGGACTCTGATGTTGATATTGATGACTCCCTTCACGCCTGAGAAGCGTTACAATGACTACACCAAGCAACAATGCTTTTTGTACATATCTGGAATGCTACATATTTTGTAGTTCCACCTTTTGTATAAAAAAAGAAAAAAAAAATCCAATATATTTAAGTAATAGATAGCTATATATTTAAAACCGTTCTGTATTATTGCTCTTATCAGAGTACATTTTTTCCTTTGTGCACGTTTGTATGAATGAAATAAAGGAATATATATTTTTCAAATGAACAACAAATGATTTTTTTATGGTTCAGGGGCTTATTTGGGAACACTTTTAAAATGATAAAATTCTATGGGGATCATAACCAATTAGAAAAAAAACTAAAATGTCAGACAGAGCAAATTAAATATCAGAATATTTTGATATTTCTTTTGAATTATTTCAAAGTGGTTAAATATACAAATATGTGTAATATGATCAATTAACTAAGATTAAGATGAATAAGAGCTACCTTAAGATGACTAAATTAAAAATGGTTAGCTTATATATAATAGTGTATGTGCATTTACAGAACTTAAATGTTTTTCTTGTTATTTACTTCATAAATCATATTTGAAAATGGAAACTGTTCTCAAAACATCATTAGATTTGGTTATACATAGCAGGCTTTTTTGGGAGGATAACAAGTCTGGAAAAAATTGAGAATGTTAGTTCGGAATATTTAAAAATGTGGTTTGGAAAATAATAAAAAGTGACCAACCAACTTCATAAATAGTGGAAGTTAAAATGGACATTTTAATCATGTTCTCCCCCTAACAAATTTCCACTTATGTTAAAGAAACACATAGTCAAAAACTCACAGGAGCAATTAAGTTGAGAAATCCTGTTATGATCATTAAAACAAAATCAGTAATTAAGACCAGAATCATGTCCATGTAAGGCCATCTTTCTCAGCCATTTAGAAAACTGAATAAACATTCAGCACATAATTTCTCTCTGGTGTATTTGTCTCAATATCCATCTGCTCTACAAGGAAAGTTTCGGAATAGAATGCTGATTGATCTCTGTATGTGGACAGTAATGCAGACTGAAACCATGTTAGGTTTCTATTGTTTAAGTACTGGGTCATGGGAATAGGACTAGTAGCCTTCTGAGTTGTGATAGACAGCCAGAGGTAGTGCTAATCTAAATTACAGCTGTGGGAGTCAAAAAAATGCTGCCTCTCTGGCACCAAGCAGATTGATTCATTTTCTAGAGAAATAACGTGTGTCTCCTCTTCAGAGACAGAGCCTTTTAGGCATGGTGCTGTCCTCCTCTTGTGTTTTCTCAGTAGTACACTGAAGCAGGCTAAAGCCCGTTAGCATGGTGGCTTTGTGCAGCCATAGGCCTGACGATAGTGATTAGTTTGGATTAGTAATCCTTCACTGAGAACACAGCCATTATTAGTTAACACACTTGTCACAATGTTTCTTTTCTGCTCTCTTAATCCATTTAATCCTTAAAGGAAAGACTGCAGATATGCTAAACCATCAGATTAATGGTGAATTTCAGGTACAGAACAATAAATTAAACAAATGTGAAAATACTTTAAACAAATTGATAAGATTTATGAGCATTCTTATCATTTTGGTTGCCCTGGGTTATACATCCTTAGTAAAATGGTTTTTCAAAGGGTCCAAAAGAGTTCTACTTGGTTCTTTACTTGGTTCTTAGTTACACTCTATTCTGGATTTCGACCAGGAGAATAACCAAAGATCCCTTACACACTCTAGATTTGACCTTCTATTACAAGAGTGTACAGTTCAGAGGACATCAACAGACAGAGGTCCAGCCTTATCTAACCAAAATTTTAAAATAAATTTAAGCTTACTAAACCCTACTAAAATTACAATATGATGCATTGTGAGGCATCCTTAAACACTAGTTCTGAAAGTAGTGTTCAAAATACCTGAGAGGTCTGTAAATTTATTTAGATTATAACAGTGTCATTTTAACATATTATTGAGTTCTTATAATTAACCATATATTTTGACCAAACACATGAATTGAATCGGTATAATCCACACATCCAAGTAGCCTATAATATGTCAACTTGGGCCTAATGCATTTTGTCATTGGAAACTTTAGGACTAAACATGTTCCAATAAATAGACAGAATATTATGACACACATTTGAATAAAGATTCTAATATTTAAATAGTTGGATTGTGTTCATAAAATAAATCTGTGCTCAGAGGGTTTGTAGGATTTATTTTATAGACAAAACTCAAAAAAAAACCCTGTCATAAACAATAATTTATGAAAAGGATATTTTTTAAGGATTTTTTTTTACATGTGTGTCTGTTGTATGTGACAAATCAACATTAGTAACTATCGTACAGATATATGCAACATACATTATGCAATGATATACAGTGAACTGATTTTGTAGACATTACATAAACCTGCGTCCATGATAAATTTTCAATGGTCAATCACAAATTAAAAAAAGGTAATACAGTCCAGGATGCTTAATCTGTACATGGAAATGCAGCTGACTGAGTTTACAAGAACACTAACCTGTGTTTCCCTGGAACTTATTGGTTTGTGGGTTACATTTCACATGATTATTGGCTTTAGAGATGAAAAAGCCTATTAGGGAAGCACTGTCAGGAAAAGCCTCCAGTGTTTCATTAATCTCCCCTTTCAGCAGGTACTTGTAATAATTCTGTAAAACAGAAAGAGAGGGGATAGAAGAGCATGTAAGACGTATTTTGCGATAAAATTACTATAAAACGGAATTAGACACATGCATGTTCATGGTGTCCATATACATCTCTCTCTCACACACAACTCTTGGTGTGTGTGTGTGTGTGACTATGTATAAACAAAGCATCTCTGATGTGATCTAGTGCAATCCACAGCAGACTGAGAGATTTCGGGAGGGAGGGGGCTTGAGAAAAGCCACAGGAACAACAAGAAAGGGGAGTGGAGCTCACCAGTCCAATTAGTCGTTGTTTCTCTCTACTCCCCCCAATGTGCTTCAGTCTGCACCCCCTACAGTCAGCATTAGCACTATGGCTCATCACTTCATCACTGCATGATATTTTAATGTGACAAATTCTCAGATAAAACTGATCTTGGCTTTCTTTACCACTCTGGAAAACAGATGGAGTGCAAAAATTTACCATAGTGTCTCTTGCTCTCTAGGCCTGCCTCTCTCTCACACTCTCTCTCTCTCTTTCTGATGACTTTCAATTGACATAATTGTTAACGCAGCTATCCCATGATACACCAAAATCTAACCCGAATCTCAGTAGTCAAAAGGAAACATTTGGCTTGGCTATAAATATAAGACCTCACCAGTGTGGTTATTATTTTACTGTAGTGAGTAACTTGTAAGGAATATCTAGCCAAACACATACTATAATTTTAACATCATGGTTATGAAGTTCTAAAAAAATATTTGGTTTTTCCAACAAAAAAATAAATAAAAGCAGGAGATATTCCTTCAGCATGAAAAAGAACATAAAATCTATGTTGTGCATTTTTCAAAACCGACATAGGTGATTGTAAAAGTCTGCTGTTTGCATTTTATTTGTAGAGCACTGCCCTGCCACTCAATCTGACGGTCATTAGCATTCATTACTAACGTTTGAAGTAGACGAGAGCCATTGTGTCTTTGTGAAGGGTTTCGTATGGGACACACAATGACTTCTAACGCGCACTGAGGAGCCTGAAAAGAGCACAAGGAGAGGCCCGGTCTAAACGAGCACTTTATGCTAATGCCACATCCCGTGTAACTTTTCACTAAAGCCCTTTTTTTACTCAGGAAATTGAGTCGTTCCTGTTTTCTCAAGTGTTTAAGGGAGAGAGCGCGCGCAAGAGAGGGAGAGAGATGAAGAGAGAGGGGTCGGGGGAATCGAGCTAAAAAAGATTTGGAGACATAAATAATATAACGTTAATGTATACCCACTGCATAATACCTTATTTGTGTGTGTGTGTGAGAGAGAGAGAGAGAGAGAGAGAGTTACTACCCTACCGCTACCGCAGGTGGAAAACTGTTTCATTTCTCTCACAGATGTCAGTAGTAGAGCTGTTAGTGACTTTTCCCAGCTCGTTCAGGCCGAGTGAAAATCAGCAGCTAGCTGAAGAGAACAGATTAGTTGAGCACACAAAGTTGATGTGAAACAATGTGGTCAATTAGTTTATTAATGAATCGAGGTGCGAGTGCGTCACCGGACACCTTTTTTTAAACAGGTTAAACAGACCTACCGCATCCTCTCGCTTTCTGTCTCTTCTCTGTTTGCTGTCAACAACAGCCTCAATTTATTGCTGTGATGAATAGTAAGTCCAGACAGCGAGGTATCAAGCTGTCTCCTTTCAGCTTCCGTGTAAACGGTGCCTGTCAAGCACCGAGCTATATTGTTTCACGTTGTTCTCGTTAAACTGTAAACAGAAATTGCTATTAGCATTGTAGCCTGGTGTAAATCGTGTAAAAAGGTAAATATCCAAAGGGACAAAAGCTTGATAATGGCTAGGTCTAATTATTTTTTAAACTGATCTTTCATAATACTAAAAGTTTTATAATTCTAACAGTGTAAATGTCTTCCAGGTTTCCTCTTTAGGGCTAAAAAAAAACCCCCATCCCATTTTGACTGAATGAATTCCAGTCTGCCCAAAAAGCATAGACTACACTCTTAAAAATAAAGGTCAAATGTAAAGCCCTTAATAGTTTCTCTTTATAAGCAAGGAACCCAAGAGAAAACTTGTAGGAAAATTTCTGAGTTTGAATCTGACGTTGGGTGGAGGTTTGCATTTTCGTGCCAAATGTGCAAAGGTTTACTCTCTGGTTTTCAGTTTCTTCCACCACCAAACTCATGAATAGTAGACTGGTGTCTACAAGTGTGTGTGTGTGTGTGTGTGTGTGTGAGAGAGAGAGAGTTGCTATGCAATTGATTGCTATCCTGATCAGGATGTATATTTCCATTCATCACTTTTGGTAGACAACCAACTAACAGTTCTTTGATACACTATATTGCCGAAGGTTTTGGGACACCCCTACAAATCGTACAATTTCATGCTCCCAACTTTGTGGGAACAGTTTAGGGATGGTCCCGTCCTGTTCCAACATGACTGCACACCAGTGCACAAAGCAAGGTCCATAAAAACATGGATGAGCGAGTTTGGTGTGGAGGAACATGACTGGTCTGCACAGAGACCTCAGCGTGACAGAACACCTTTGGGATGAATTAGAGCAGAGACAGGCCTTCTCATCCAAAATCAGTGCCTGACCTCACAAATGTGCTTCTAGAGGAATGGTCAAAAATTCCACACATTCCTAATCCTTGTGGAAAGCCTTCCCAGAAGAGCTGAAGCTGTTATAGCTGCAAAGGGCGGGCCAGCTCCATATTACATTTATGTGCATGTAAAGGCAGATGTCCCAGTTTTGGCCTGGCTCTCAGTCTCCACTCTAATTCATCACAAAGGTGTTCTATCGGGTTGAGGTCAGGACTCTGTGCAGGCCAGTCAGGTTCCTCCAAGTTCCTTTATGGACCTTGCTTTGTGCACTGGTGCGTAGTCATGTTGGAACAGGAAGTGGTCATCCCCAAACTGTTCCCACAAAGTTGGGAGCATGAAATTGTATGATTTGGAACTAATTAACTAGTTCAACAGCTCAGCAGTTTTAAACCTGCACCAGAGCATGGTAAGAAACTAAATGTTCAATGCTATCGTGCAGTACAACTCTCTGGCACTCATTTAAGTTTAAGTTTTGTCTTCTATGTACAGATACATACACTGCAGGCCAGATGTTTTACTGTAAAAACGTATGTGATGCAAAGAAAAAAAATGCTCACTATTACATGTCTTAGAAATGATTTTATTTTATTCAAACAATCTAGACCTAATCATTGCTTTGAATAGATAAACCCTTTTAAAACACCACATGTGTTTTACAGACAATTCCACTGTCTATTGATCTTTTTATCTTAAAGGGCTTACCAAGAGTGCCTGCCTTAAAGTGCTTACTTTGTGTGTGGGTGGACCTTCTTATTCTAATACCACAATTATTTTCTGTCAAGGTGCAATAAAAGCAAAAGTGAGTCTTAAAACTAAATTAATTACTTGTTTGATTTTTTTTTAAAAGTATTGTTTGGGAACTTGTCTAGTCTGTTCACACGGTGGTTATAAGCAATATTACAAAAAATGACAACTATTAAATGTATATTAATAATTATACAATAGCAGTTCAAAAACTTGACCTGTAAAGATAACACACGTTTGCCTTGCCATGCTTAGAGCACACAAGCATCAATCCATAGTTTATATTATGCTCTTTTATATTCTGCTTTGCTAAAATACTCCACATGAGGGCACCAGAGCATTTACAATTAACATTCAGTGTCCAACGACAATAAAGCCATGGTCTTGTAGCACGAGAACACCTGGGATGTAGCACTAGAACACAAGGTATATTTTCCTTAAATTCAAATCTCTGGGATTTATTGTATTATTATGTATGTATTATTGTTGCTTGTGAGACTGTAATACATAACAGGTATAAATAGCACTTTCTGTCTTTACACAAGAAAGATTATTTTATGTTGTGTACATTTTTAGATGTTAAATTGTGATTTTTTTTTATTTTGATAAGTGTTTCCATCCAAGTTACTTACAAGTGAGTCATGAAATCCAACAATACAACAGTTAAGCCATTTAAGCTGTGTGACTCTCTGACAGTCTTGAGATTTAATCTCACAACCCTCAAATCAGCAATGCTGAAGTGCTCATATTATACATTTATGGTATTTTCATTCACCTTAATATTTTTTACTACCTCTCAACACAGAGGGATAATTCACCATTAGAGAATTTTCCACTCATTTACATTGTTATAAATAAATAGTCCTGATAGTTACCTGAGAAAAGAAATGCATACAAGAAATCAGTAGTGCTGTAATTAACTCAGAATGATTGAAAAAATGACCAAAAGTGAATAAATAATATAGCAAAATAAATAAATAAAATAGCATTCCAATTTCCAAATGTTTTTCAACATTCTTTTAATATTATTACTTAAAATTTCATAATTGCCAAGGAATATGTATATGTGAATGAAGAAATGTAAATGCTTAGGCGATTGAAAATAAAAATCATTACCAAATACTGATTTTCTGAGGTGCATGCTTTGGGTCATTACTTTATTAAAAGATTAATCTATAGATAGGTTTTCAGTTTTTGGCAAAAATATTCCATCTATATGAAATCCATATTGACAATAGCCCCTGAAGATTAGCTGCCAAAATATCAGTGATCGACCTGCATATTATACAATGCCTATTTTAGCATTTCTATGTATGCTCTCCACATTTTCCACATTGACAACAATACAAACAATTTTCATGTCAAAATTTGTTTTAAAATTTTAATTATTTGACCGCAATGTATAATTTCAAATGTAACTCTAATGATGCTTGGTGCAGTGCAGGTAGCCTGCTTTTGGGGAGGGCTTTTTTCTTTGCGAAAGCTGTTAGGTAGACAGTTAGATTCTAGACAGCCCAGGAATCTATTAAACTGTACATTTATGAAAGCACAGCATTTGTCTCATGTTTATGCATCCAATTAATGGCAAATTAAAGATTATTTATTGTACATGTCATGTGAAACTAGTAAGGTTATACTATTTTTCATTTGGGAACAAGCAGGGGCTAGATATATATATATATATATATATATATATATATATATATATATATATATATATATATATATATATATATATATATATATTATTTTTTTTTTATTATTTTTTTTCATTTTATAAAGTCAATTAGGGATATGAATCTATCTAATTAGGAAGCGTAATTGAAGAGGTGAATCAGTTTCACTTGCTTTGGTGCAAATGAAAGTGACAACAGCAAGATGGTGCAGGTGGTAGTTACAGACAATTGATCTCTTCCTGTCCTTCCTGACTGATTTACCTCTAGTTTTGTGTATTGATAGGGTCCTTGTCACTACTTGTAGCATGAAGCAGGTCCTGCAAACCAATCAGGTCGCCCAGGTAGTCCAGCTTCTCCAGGATGGCACATCCAAATGTGCTGTTGCATGGAGGTTTGATGTGTCTCTCAGTACAGTTTCCAGATCATGGAGGAGATACTGGAAGAGATGCTGTTACACACAGAAAACTGGACACAACAACCCAGCATCAAGGAACGATATCTGCACCTTTATGCACTGCACTGCCAAAGCTTTACAAAATGACCTCCAGCAAGCTAATGGTGTGCATGTTTCTGACCACACTGTCAGAAACAGACTGCATGAGGGTGACATGAGGGCCTGATATCCTGTAGTGGAACCTATGCTCACAGCCTAGCAATGTGCAGCTCATCTGACTTACATTATGAGTTGCTGTGATGAAATTCATGTAAGTTGGATGAGCCGGCAATTTCATTTTTTCACTATGATTCTTGGTGTGATTTTAAGTCCAGGCCTCAATGGGTTTCCATTGATCATTGTCACATTATTTTGTTCTCAACGAGCTACACAATGTATAAAAGCAAAGAATTTCATCTTGAATATTTTGTTCATTGAGATCCAGTGTGTGATTTAAGTGTTCCCTTAATGTTTTAAGAACTGTATTGTATGTTTGTGAATGTTTTATTGTGAAAACTTATCAATATGGGCAACCTCTATTTAATAAAGTAATTTACATGGAACTAATAATTTTAGAGTTTATTGCATCCATTGCGATTTACAGAATTAATTATGTATAATAATTTTTCAGCTCTTGTCAAGTAGTTACAATAAACCAACTGACCTCTAGATGGCACTAGTGGACAGAAGGAATGCACTACACAGTTCATGTGGGGAGAACGTTCACCCAAACTCACTTGCTGTGTTTCATGACACTGCACCCGGAGCTCAGAGGTTCTCAGGCTGAGAACTTGTGGAGGTTGTTTTACTAATGCGTTTAAATCTCAGGTAATCATTAAGCCACATGGGGTCAAGAAGCCAGATAGTTACTAAGCGCAGGTCTGTAACCTAACGTTCCTTTGGCAACACATTTTAAAACAAATCAGTGGAGCTACACTGGTATTTTTATGCGTGTTTTACTGAATGACCTGAAATTTAGAACTGTGGTCTCATCACAGTGGTCTCTGTGCTCTCAAGTGGATTCGTCATATTACTTCTGAATCAACAGCTGTAACGTATCCCACTTCCACTTTGGGGTCCAAATAGTGCTGTGTTTGTGTGTGTGCGTGTGTGTGTGTGTGTGTGTGTGTGTGTGCGTGAGCGCGCGCGTGTGTAAAATCTCCACATAGCTCCATTTCCTCACGCCTGGGTTTGCTGCAAGGTTAAATCTCTCACCCATCCTCCCATCTCTGCCTCTCCGTCCCTCTTTCTCTCTCACTATCTATCTCTCCCTCTCAGCATGGTAGATTTTAATTCTGTGTTTGTGCAGATGGCTGGTTGCTCCATTAGTATTCATTACAGATTCCATGAGCTCTTAATTACGGAACGGGAGAGAAAAGTGGCAGACAGAAACACTGGGTGAGACTTGCTCTCTCCATCTCTACCCCACCCAGCCCCCACCCCGGCACATTTTGAGAGGAAATAGCAATTATAAACTATAGATGTGTATTAAATACTTGTATGTGAGTGGAGCGCGTACCTATACACCTAGTGTGCATCGGGTTCTAGACAGGTGCGAGAGCTCTCTTACCATTAGGTGCAACAGCTTTTCACTACACAGTGGCACAGAAGTGATTAAATAGTAGGAATATTGAAAATTTAGCTGTCATTTAAAATAAGTGTTTAGTGCAATGACACGACTTTTTATATATAAGATATTGCTCTTGTACTTGAAAAGCGACAGCAATCTAAGAGCAGCACATTAAAACAGTTAAAAAAGATATATATACACGTATGTGTCCTCTTCTTCTTCTTCTTCTTCTTCTTCTTCTTATTATTATTATTATTATTATTATTATTATTATTACTTTTATAATAATAACAACAACAACAACAACAACAACAACAACAATAATAATAATAATAATTATTATTATTATTATTATTATTATTATTATTACTTTTATAATAATAATTATTATTATTAGTAGTAGTAGTAGTAGTAGTAGTAGTAGTACAACAACAAGGAATCATTAACTACGTAAACAATCTTCAAAACGAAATTCGAGATATTTTGTACCGTTATTTGTCATTTTAATTTAATTTATTTATTTTTTGGTTGTTTGCTTACTTTAATGTTGCTGCAATTTAAGCGCATATACACTTAATAAAATATAAACTCGCCAAAATGATAATGTGGAATTTGTGACCAAAACCCGGGCTCAAAAAATGTCAAATATAATTTATAATTGTAAAAAAAAATTAATAATTTAATAATAATTGTATATATTTTTAATGCAATTATATGAATTACAGACACATTGCTATAGAAATATACATCAGGATGAAGTCTTTTGCTGGTCAATAGATCCATTGCGAATGCCGAGTGTGCATGTTCACGGGCTCTTTGCTTTCTAAATAGGCGCTCAACATGTTGTTCTGCCGACTAATGCTCAGCTCTAATGATTTTCTAATGTGCACTGAAGCTAACGAGCCTATGAAGCGGCTAATCATTACCTTTAAAACCACAAGATGAAACGCACGTTGACCGACCCCTCAGGAAAAGCGAGATGGGCTGGAAATTAATAGCACAGCAGAAGTTCATGAACTCAGTACGAAACTGACTAGTGTGTGTTTTTCATATCTTTCATATCTTAAACCACTAAAACTTATTCAGTTCATAGTATGTTTTCATGTTTGTGCAATCCAAGTTCTAAACTCCGGCCCATAGCCCACAGCTTTAATGGATGATCTGTGTAAGCTGAAGAAACAGGTGGGGTCTGGCTTTGTCTCAGATTCTTATCGATGTCCAGCTCTGGAAACTCTGAGTTAATACGTTACTGTATATAAGACGGGTCATGACTTTTCATTAAAAAAAGAAAGAAAAAACAGATACGGTAGAGCGAGAACTGCAACAGTTATAGTGACTTTAACGTACGAGGACTATACTTTAATTTACAATATAATAATAAGCTGCTTCATAATATTTGACTTTTTGGAGAACAATTCTTCTAAGGTAATTGGATGTTAACCTCTGTTAAGAATCGAGGTATATAGAAATGCTTTTTCCAAATTTCACCATGACCAAAGAAGAAAGCTTCTTCAGCTCATTTGCGCACATAAGCTTTTCGGAACGACAAATACAGTCTGGCCTAAAGAAATAAAAGAAAAAAATAGTTTAAATTTGATTTCAGGGCATGATTATTATTATTATCATTATCATTATTATTATTGTTGTTGTTGTTGTTGTTGTTGTTGTTGTTGTTATTGTTGTTGTTGATGTTGTTGCTGTTGTCGTCGTCAATGATGATGATGATGATGATGATGAATAAAGAAATAATGATGAATAAGATGAATTAGAATAAAACAAAGACAAGACAAGAAAAGTGTGATATAAAAGACCTTTTTTAATTCGTTTTGCTGAAACAATTTGATTATCCACTGCGGAGAAACTAACCTGTTGGAGGCAGTAAGTGAATTATCAAACTAATAGTTCATTATGTGGCCCAAATGAATGTAAAGCCCGCCCACCAATAAATGCCGAGCGCCCGCAGCCTCTGTCCAATCAGAGCGAGACAATCGTGACACTGCGTTTCGCCCCTGCACTCCAAATCTGCGAAGCTGCAGCCTCTCGCGCTTCACTTCTTCGTTCTTAACGCACAGACGCTGTTGGATTCATGGATGTACGCTGAACCGCTGTTTCCGTTATTAACGTTATCGGTCCGTGTTATTTTCCTGCAGCTTTTCTTTAACAATGTCTCTGTGAGGAACGGCAGCTTTCTGACAGAGGTCACTCCAAAGGTCTCGAGAAGGAAGTAAAGGCGTGCTTCAGCTGCTGGACTTTGGCAGGACGGACAGGGACTATGTTCTCATCAGCAGGGAAGCGCGGTTTCACTATTGAGTCTTTGGTAGCGAAGGAGAGCCCATTAACAGGGGAAGACCCTATCCGCCCCACAGCGCTAAGCTACACAGCCCCCACAGACACTTTTCTGAACGCTTATCCAAGCCCAGCAGGTCGCGCGCTTTATCCAAACCCCGAGCTCGTTTTCCCGGAGTCCGTGCAGCACGCGCCCATCGGCGTGCACCCGCACCAGCTCGGCGGCGCGCACCTCCAGCACCCGCACTTCTTCAGCACGCAACACCGCGAGCCTCTCAATTTCTACCCATGGGTCTTGCGAAACCGATTTTTTGGGCATCGGTTTCAAGGTAAAAGTCGAGGATCAAGACAAGTTGCGTCAGGTTAATGACAATTAAACTGACCTCCATATAGCCTCATTTTATTACTATCTATCAAATGAGGTTTTTTAAGAGCTCAGTGTCATGAGTTAGACTACGTGGCTATCGCAATGTTAACGAAATATTTTGATCTGTAATCAAATGAAAATACTTAAAATGTTTATTTAAATAAGAAGACGTAAATTATAAACACGTAAATACTACTACTAATAATAATAATAATAACAATAACAATAATAACAATAGCAATAATTAATATTGTTATTATTATTGCTACTACTACTACTACTGCTACTATTATTATTATTATTATTATTATTATTATTATTATTATTACATACAGATTGCTCAGTGTAAGTCGTGGTTAGGCCTAAAGGTCGTACTGTGAGTCAGTTATATTTGAAATATTTTATTAGCTTTTTTACGTCGTCACCTGTAATGAAACACAGCAGACACCTCACGACCTGACACAAAGCTCACACCTGGGGCAATACACACGCACAAACTATTTTCTCCCAGACTAACATAATATTACAGGACACAAACTAGATGCCAATGAGACAAAATCTATAATTCTGGTTTCACAGAATTTGGGATGAACAATACACGAATTTCACGAGTCTACGTCAAATTCGTTCCGTTTAATGACAGCATTACATAATTTAAAAATTGAAAATTGCAGTTGAAATCAGAAATAATTTTTTGGCAGCATTTTATTTACCATCCTGAGTGTCGACTGCTGCATTTTCCGGTTATGTACCATGATTTGATATATAACATTTGTGAGTATAATTAGTTTTATATGATAAGTGTTAATTTGGTAAATAGAATACAGTTAAAACAAATGTATAGTTTGGACTAATGAACAATTTAATATAATGATGAAAATGTACAAAATGAATCTCTTATCCGAATACAAAGTCGTCATCTCCTTTAACACTTCCTTCACCCTATTCTCTTTTAAATTTCTCTTTTACTCTTGAATTATCCTCATATAATAATAATAATAATAAAAATAAAAATAAAAATAATAATAATAGTAATAATAATAAGTTAAAACAGAATTACACGTGTCACTGTTATTAATTTCTAAAGCCCATTAACAATGAGTCAAAATGTTTAAAAATTATTTTAAATTATTACACTGTATTTTATGAAATCTGGAAAAATAAAATACAAGAATGTAATAAACAAGAATGCAAAATGAAATACCTCTACAACAGAAAAACATATAAGAGCACAAGATTCTACATGCATAAATACACAATAATAATTATAAACCACTATAAACTACCATATATATATACACTGCTTGTAGTATTTATATATATATATATATATATATACATACATACATATATATAAAAACATACATATATATAAAACTACAAGCAGTGTTCAAGGTATAACAATGGTGGATTGAGTTAGGTCTGTTTGATTGCTGTTATACATTTTGACACACACTCTCCGAATGGGGTAAGAGATAAAGAATTTTATTTTAAGAGTCGCACACATTTGAACTCCACATATTTCACGCTCAGTGCAGCTTCCTTTACTCGTTGCTGTTTGTAACTCCTTTCACCTTTGTTTTTATTTGAAGGGAACGACGTCTCACATGACTCGTTGTTGCTTCACGGCCCTTTCGCTCGGAAGCCCAAGCGGATCCGGACAGCCTTTTCCCCCTCACAGCTCCTGCGCCTCGAGCGAGCCTTCGACAAGAACCACTATGTAGTGGGAGCAGAACGGAAACAGCTCGCGAACAGTCTCAGCCTGTCCGAGACACAGGTACATACTAATCCCCTAGATATCATCACACACATCTGGTTCACAGCTGAGCACCAAGAAATACATGCAGAGTAAAAGTAATCAAATCTAAAGCATTAATTCCATTAATTGATCATGAATGTAAAGCAATGTACTCTCAATAACAAGGTAAAAACAAATAAATAAATGAAAAAAACATTACAAAAGACCATTACAGATATATAGTCTATATATAGAAATAGTCTACGCCGACAATCTTTTCTAAGAAAAACGTTACTGTGGTAAAGCATTATTATTATTATTATTATTATTATTATTATTATTATTATTATTATTATTATTTATTGTTGCTGAAGTTTTTTAAAAGACATGGGACAAGCACAATATATATTACATAAAGAAAATATACAGCTTAACAAAATGTCGCATGCTTTCAAATAATTTTGTACTTGATTTATTACAAGGATTTAGTACAGTTTCCGTGTGGATTTTTAAAATAAATTAAATGAAAAAAAGAAATAGGTTAGTGTGGTCTAGAATTGGAAATTTTGGTCAGTGAAATTTCGGTTTACCAAAAACAGTGCTTTCAAAAACATCCCATATAGCACCATGATAATGAAATAATCCACAAACTAAAATTGTACAAATATCTAAAACAGCTCTTTTTTCCCCTCAAGGTTTCTGCAAAAAAAAAAACCCTCCAAATATCAGAAGTGTAATTCAGTGGCTGAAATGCCAGACTATTAAATTACAGCTGGTTTTATAAATAGGGGATAGTGTTTAATAGGGTAATATATTTGACACCTGAAAACTGTAAACCCCGAAAAGTGAAAATTGTTCATCTGGAATAAATTAGTTGCTTAATCATAGTTAATGCGGCTATCGAAATTTTTAGAGGCACAATAAGAGAACTGCTTTGAAACGTTATGAACATATTTATAACTACACAGTTTACATGTATTATGATAATTATAATAAGTGTAAGATCATTATGGTAAATAGCTCCAGCATTTTCGGCTGACAGCTGATGCGCTTCACACGTGGATTCAGGAGGAAAAAGTGCTTACAGCTTTGGATAGATAGTTTTGCGAAGGATTTGATCTATATATATATATATATAAATATATATATATATATATATATATATATATATATATATATATATATATATATATATATATATATATTTGTCTTCAAATTAATGAATTGTTACCTATTGTTCCATTCTTATTCTTTTTCTTTAAAGCATTTATTTAAGCACTCATTTCTTTGTTTTAAAAGCTTAAATAAAAAAACACAAAACAGAAAAAAAAACAACCAACAAAACAAAAAACAAAGAAAAAACCCTCCCCACAAATATTAAAAACATATTTTTAAGTAATGCAAATATTACATTTTAGTGTTTAAATTAAATATTTTATTGGACTTTGAAATGATGTATTATTATGTAAATTATAGCCTAGTTAATCAGTCACGTGAACAGATTACCTGATTGTAGTGTCTAGGTTCTGTTAAATTCTATTAGCAGACAAATACTATAATTCTGTGCTAATAATGATAATAAAAAATTTTTACATTTCATCATTCAGCTTTCTCAAGCTTAGCTCTAGTGATAATCCATAGTTGCACTCACACTGTGTCCTGTGCTCTAATCTCCGAAAGGTGAAAGTGTGGTTTCAGAACCGCAGGACCAAGTACAAACGTCAGAAGCTAGAAGAAGAGGGACCAGAGAGTTCACAAAAGAAGAAGGGTAATCACCACATCAACCGGTGGAGAATTGCCACCAAACAAGCTGGATCTGAAGATATAGATGTCACATCTGATGCCTAGAATCCGTTTGTACAGGGCCTAAACTCACACACCAGGCCATGAAAAGATCTATTTATTTATGTTTTAAGGAATGACTGTGTATGAGTCTAAACTTGGTTTCTGCTGCTGCTGTGTATGTGTGTATGTGTGTGTGTGTGTGTGTGTGAGAGAGAGAGAGAGAGAGAGAGAGAGTCTGTCAGCATGTAGATTTAATTCTTTCTTTTTCTCTCTTTGTAAATGTAAAAAAGTAAAACATGTAAAAAAAAAAAGTATGATTTTCCTCTCTTTCTCCACAATACTGTTATCAGAAGACTACCACTAAAGATAATTTCATTTTCTAACATGACACATCTGTCATTCCAGTGCATTTAACCTACTAATGTCAATTACTACCTTTGTACTTACAAGAACACTCTTTAATGATGGTTACAGAGATTAAACCTACTTAAAACATAAAATTATATTGTATCTGTATTTAAGAGAGCAGTGCACTCAATTTTCATTAGAGACTTCCATTCCTGCTGCCATTAGATTTGTTTTCATATTTTTATTAAGGTTTTCCGGTAGCATTTGACAGTGACGGCAAAACAAACAAAATATGATGCAAGGAATCATTTTACAGGCCAGTTTAGACATGACCTACCCTCAGTGTAAGAGTAAGGAGCTTGATGTGTGTGTGTGTGTGTGTCTGATGATCTGAATGTTCAGTTCAGTTCATGGTAATGCAGGCTGTTGGATGCAGGTTACAGTTTGGCAGCTCCTGAATATTTCTGTGATTCATACAGGAAACTACTGAATATTTGCCAATGTCACATTAATATACAGTACATTTAAAATATAATTTTTTCCCCCAGTAAGGGACCATAATAATAAATATGTTTTAGAGACAACTGCTGGCTATATGCCCCTGCTGTAGTTCTTTTTTGTTGTTCATTACAGTTGTCCTCTTTCTCTCTCTCTCTCTCTCTCTCTCTCTCTCTCTCACTCACACACACACACACACACACACACACACACACACTAGAGACATACCAAGTACACTTAAGTTTAAAAGTGCCGTTTCATTTACTTTTACAGGATAACGTCTCCTGGTGCTGTGTTTTTTTTATCATGCCTCAATAGTCTCCAAAAACAGGAAAGGAATCCGTGTTAAACGAGCCTGCAGGTGACCTTTCACCCTAGCATTTGACCCCAATTCTGCAGTCGAGCGTTAGTCAAGTATGATGACACTTGAGAAAAACAGTCAGTGGCACATGCAAGATGAAAAGAGAAAGCAGTAGCAGAGGGAAAATATGTGTGTGTGTAGATTTGTTATGAGTCTACAGGACACCTTATCCTGCACACAGGTGCACACAAATACTGAATCCTCAATAGCTCACCATTCCACCACACATACCATTCATTCCTAAAGCCCACTCTCTGGTCCTATATGCAAACATGAATGAAAGAAAACAAAGGGATAAACATGGAGAAAGGGTTTTTTTAAATAAAATCATTTTTTTAAAATAAGATGTTAATTTTGAATATCCAGAAACTATTGTTCAATAATTCAAAATTGTGTATGTATCTATCTATCTATCTATCTATCTATCTATCTATCTATCTATCTATCTATCTATCTATCTTATATATATATATATATATATATATATATATATATATATATATATATATATATATAAAATATTAGTAAAATAGTGTACTCAGTCAAGCTTATTCTGTTATATATGTAAAGGCTCAGGGTTCAAAGATTTTGAAGAAAAAAAACAAAAAAACAACTTGCGTGTTTTTGGCTGTTTGCCTAGAGAGAGACAGTTCTCACACTAATCCATTAACAAATTATTATCCAGAATCACTTTCACCTAGATGAGACTACATAGATAATGATTCCTATATAATAAAAAAAGAAGAAAAAACAACTTAAAAAATAAAAAATAAATAAAAAAAATTATGCAAATCTCCCATTTAAACAATAGGACACACTATACCCACTTTTTAAATAACAGTATTTTCTCTTATGCTACTTAAGCTATTTATGCCAATGCTACTGACATTTGTAAATAATATTTTACAATAAATGCATCAAATTCCTGTTTTCCTGAAGCATAAACAGCAGGGTGCATAAATGTAAATGCCTTTTTCAACCACCGCTATGGGGAAAAAAATGGCTGTTGGCCCACACAAAGCAGGTAATGGATATAATAAGTAGCTAAGAAAATTGGCATTAATCACAAAAGGGTCATAAAAGTTTTACATGTCTAAAACAACTGAAATTGGACCTAGGGGCTGTACCACACACAGGGAAGATGGTGTAAAAAAAAAAAAAAAAAACCCAGAGGTGACACTTTTGAAATTGCAGTTTATTTCTTGTCAAGTTGCAAATAAACTGATAAAGACCACTTTCATAACAACAAGCTGTTTGGAATCATGGCCAGAAAGAAGCTTTCCTGAGAGCATCTTCACCCAGTGTAATTAGAAAAACACTTGGCATTGTATGTGGTGGTCAGATGAGACCAAAATCTAACCTTCTGACCATGCATACTATCTTACCAGCTTATTTAGTGATAAAAGAGAAGTGTATACAACAGAAAGCACCTAATACCTGCTGTGAAAGACGATGGATCATTGATGCTTTAGAGCTGTTTTATGGCTAGCATCTCAGATGATCTTGTAATGGTTGATGGCATCATGACAGACTCTGCCAGTAGGTTCAGAGCTTTCACCTTTCAAGGTTTAAGATTATCAGTTAAACATACTTAAAATTCTGCGGTGACATTTCTTCCAAAAAACACAAGACAGTGATCTGCAATGACCAGCTTTGTATCTAAATGTATACCTTATTAGAAACCTGTGGTCTGAATTGATCAGGACATGAAGGAGTGGTCCAACACCCACCAACAAGTGTCTCCAATCTTGTTAGGCATTACAGGGAAGGCAACACAAGATATTAATGGCAAGAATTTTTTTACATAATAATAATAATAAAATGTCTGTATATTATATTATATATTTTCATAACACTGTTCTTTGCAGAAAATGTCAATTTCTTATTTGCACTCACTGTATACACTGCTATCTGCACAAAAGTCGGTCTATATGTTGTTTGTCTGCACTGTCTTGTCTTGTCATCCTGTGCGCTTCTTTTGTATGTGTAGTTTATTTATTGCACCTTAAGGATAGTTTAGTTTTTATCTCTATGTTTAGCTCTATGTTTGTCTGCGTCACTGTACTTTGTCTGTGTTATGTGTAGCACCTCTGGTCTAGGAGGAACGTTGTTTCACTTCACTGTGTACTGCATCAGCTATATATGGTTGAAGTTTGAAGCTTCATTGACTTTTGACTTGACTTGAACAGACTCTTTCTCTCACTGTATGTATGTTTGCATACATATATATATATATATATATATATATATATATATATATATATATATATATATATATGCGATCTTAGAAAATATAGCACTTCTGGTTGATCGGTGAAAAACAGATACAAGTATCAGATGGTTTGCTGATTCAAAAATCAAATCTTGTGAATTATAAACAAAAATGAATAGAAATATACAAGCCATACCATATTTACAAGACTGTGGCAATAGAATGGAATTTTAGTTTATATATTTTAGTTTGAAAGAAACTAAAATAAATAATGACAAGCATTCTTAACATTTTAAAATAAAGGAAGGACAAAGCAAATGTTGATTTGGTGATTCTGCTTAAATTCATGATGACATAGTCATGCGAATCAATTTAATCCTTTTTAAGATAGTAGAAATGAGAGTTTAAAATGAGTAAAGTTTTAAGTAAGTTTTAAGATTGGTTTAAGGGTTTAATGTAGTAAATGAGTGTGTGTGTGCGTAAATATGCCATCCCTAAGGCTGTTCTATATGGTTAATGATTGTGCATGCAGCTTCATGTCCCACCCTCTATCACCATGGCCCACCGTGACATGTTGCCATGACAACCAGGTAGAAAAACAAAGAGCCCCTCCCTCCAGATATGTAGATGGCTTTAATGATAAGACAAAACTCTACATCACTCCACTAACCGCCTCGACAAAACATGACAAGCAAAAGACGATTATACCAATAAAGATAAAACTTTGTTTATATAGACACCAATGTCATAATGTCAGAATTAGGTGAAGTATTATTTTGTTGTGCCTATTATGTCCATGTTTGAGGTTAGTGGACTGCTAGCCTTTGAAGCTGCTCAGTTTGTCAAGACATTAACAAATACAGGCACAGTATGACAAAGCGTTTTATGAGCAGCAATTTTCCGCATCAGTGGAGACACAAGTAGTATGGCACGTAGATAATGGAGAGTGCTTTATACATTAGGTAACAAGGTTTCATTTAAATATTAGAGAACAATATTTCTACAGTATTTGCCACAAGGCAGTGACTCTCTGGTGTATTTTGGTTATTATTTTGATATACGAGTCATAAATTGCAGGTATTTCACTGATCATTAAAGTTGACAAGCTGGTCTTCGTGAAGTATAAAATCTTTTTTTTTTGGGGGGGGGTTTTAAGGAACAAACCAACTTAATTTCTGAATGCCTGCACTGCAGGAAAAGCAAGAAGAAAAATCTAATTATTTACCATATTTTCAAAACTGTCTTTAAAGTTCTTTCTCTCATGTCAAAACTGACTGAATGAAAACAATGAACATTATCATGCATTTTACAAACACCTACAAATGAAGGCACTCATTCTGTCATTCTCATGCTAATTTCCTGGTGATTTGGCAGTAATGCCCTGGACTATCCAGTGGTGTACTTGCTTGCAAAGAAGACACGTGTTTAACACTGATGTGTGAATGCACCTGTCACGGTGATTCTAAAATCCACACACACACACACATCCGAGTCATGTTATGAAGGTCTCCTGAGTCAGATATCCAAGTTGGTTGATTGGTTAAAGGCCTTTGTTGTAGGTCAAGATCTTGCATTCAGTTGCTACGGCGATCTCCGGCTCAAGCTGAGATACATGAATCTGAGAGAATGAAAGAGAAATAAATACAGAGAGGCAACATACTATATTTAGTGTCTCGACAGACACAACATATCCGTAAATCTGAACTAATCTCTGACTCAAGCCTAATCATCAACTAATCCTAATTCCTTTTAACTAAGATGTAATATGTACACATGGCCAGGGTCATCATTAGCCTGTTCAACTCAAAGCCTCTCACACTCATCTTAAATTACCTAAAGTACTACAATATTAAGAGCTGTGTGTACCTCTTTTTATATATATTCATATTAAGGAGCTGATCTCTTAGCTAAAAATTACATTCATTAGCTGTAAACATCCACTCATTAGGATGTTTAAAATGTTTAATCAAATGTGAATTAAGAGAACTGCATCTTTTCCATGAGAGCCTCAAGCATTTTTCACAGGCATTTTTCGCAGGCAAAACTGCCGCTTAAAAAAAAAAAAAAAATGCAAAAATAAAGAGATGAGTTGGTAAACGTCCAAGGCAAAGCTAAAACGTGCAATATTTTGCTCAGAAACAGATGGCATGGAGTGTGCGAGTTTGTGAGGCAGAATCTGAAACAGACGTGCCATGGGGTGTGAAAAGGTGGGGGTACAGGAGTGGCGGATTTTTGGGAACGCACTCGTCTGGAACCCTCTGAAATGTGTAAAGAGGGAGCGAGAAAGTGAGAGGAGAGGAGGAGGGGAGAAGAGAGAGAGGAATGGAAGAAGTTGGCAGCACATATGTCTGCAGTTCAGTAACCATATGGATGAACAGCTTATTACAGACCATTTTAAATCATAACCCTCTTCACAAGAGACAAAGACAGAGGGAGAGAGAGACGGGACAGAAGAGTTGTTTTGTGTTGTGTCATGTAGAGTCCTGTTGAGCTTCTGCATTTTTGTTTTGTGTGTTGCATTAAGCGGTAAAGTGTAATGTGCTATTGATTTGTTGAGATTTGTTGTGTTATGCAGTTGGGCTGTGTATAATGTGCTGTATGTGTATTAGGCAAGTTGTGTAGTGTTTTGTATATACATGCTGTTTGCTGTTCTTACCTGGCTATTCTGGGGGAACAGACTGATGGCAAGGGGCAGAGCCAGACCAAATGCACAGAGACACACCAAGCTGTGCACAGGCAGCACAAGGCGAGGGTGTGTCTGCAGTAAGGGGAGTCTAACAAACATACACACACACACACAAACACAATTCCACAACAAAATGATAACTCTCAGCATCATGGGCATTCCTGTAATCATCATTAAAATCCCTCTTTCTCTGACACTTCCTCTGTGTGGTGTGAGATCACTCTGTTCTGACACCTCCCCCAGCCCTCACTCTCGGCCGCAGTGCGGCGTGGGGGCTTGTGGGATAGCGTGCTCGGCAGGAGTCCTCCATAGCAGTCCTGCTTTAATGAAGGCAACGGCTGCTTAATGACGACTTCATCAACACATACGCATGATGAGCTTTAATTGGCCAACAGACACGACCAGGCACTCTACATGTGTGCAAAGTATATGTGTGTATAACAGGAGGGAGAGAATGGGGGAGGGACCAAGCAACATCGTAATGAAAGAAGTATGTTAAAGATCTTTTATCATGTCCATCAGCTGCTTAAGATATGCCATCATGGTCATCAGTCACTTTTAATTTGGTCTAAGAAAGGCTGAGAGAAAAGAAGAGGCACACATGAACACTTGTAGTGAATAGAAGTGGCAGACAGTAAGAAACCTGCAGGTAGAAATCTATGTTAAAGGTTCGACCAATACAAGTTACACACACACATCTCTCAGCATGCTAATCCATCAAACACACTTCTCTTTCAAACCCCACATTACACTGACCCTTCTCCTCTCATGTTCTCGCTCTATTGAAAGCAAGTGAAGGAGAGCTGACTGGCAGCATTGCACAGATCAACTCACCGTCTGCTAACACACACACACACACCTGTGTGAGTTAAGTTATGAAAACTGAGGAGTAGGTACAACATTTCAGTCCTATCAAAGCTCTTGTCTTATGCAAGAAGAAAACTAAAACAGGTTCAAGGAGGTACACACGTTTAAGAAGACAGACACACAAATACAACACTGCAAAAATGTATATCTTAGCAAGAGAAGATATCTTGAAATAAAAGAACTTTTATCTTTTTATATTATGAGCTTATTATGTAACACTTAAAACCATTAAGCCTAGTTCTAAACAAAGTTGAAACACTTGAAATTAGAAAGAAATGGGTTAAATAATCTTATATTTGTTTAAAACCAATCCAAAGAGAAATATTTGTTGAATTTTCTTATATTTTCTTTTAGTTAACATTTTACAGTAGAATGTTTTAAAGTTGGAGAAAGCCTACATGACTGCAGGAAGTGAGAACACCATTGAAGCTTACTCTGTATGGCAAAAAGATTGATACAAGTAGATAGTAAGTATCAAGTCTAAACAGAAATGTAAACAGAATAAACAAGATGTGCTGACCTCTCCAGCATGGCCATCAGCATGGGTGGCAGCACCAGGATAGGCATGGGCAGGACTATGCGGGTCACGGCTGTCTCCAACACAGCCTGCACACAAAAATATCCAATCATCACCCAAACTCATTTAAACTCAATTAAAAAACTTAAACCGTAAATCTGAGACCTTTTGCCTTTTGTGTTATAATGTTATGTCATATCATTATATGTGTTATGAATGTTATAATGTTATAATATATATGCCATATATGCCATATTTACCATGCCATATATATAGTATACGTCTGCATTATTAAGTAAGTAAAAAAAATAAATGTTACATTTATTTTATGCTAAGTATTTTATGTTAAGTATTTGTCAGTAAAGACATATTAATAAGTAAATAATTAGTAACAATAATACACCACATTTTAGGTTAAATAAATAAATAAGGTTGTCAGGTTTTACCTGCAAAACAAACAAGTCTGACAGTGATAGTGCCCAGAATTTTTAAAAATAAAAGAGTCAAAAAGAGCTCAGAAAAACTAACCAGCCAATTTCCTTATAAAAAAGTTTTCCTGAGTCTACTGATGAATTTTTAAAAAGCAAAATAGTTTTCACACCAAATATGGACTTTGTTTAATTTATAATAGTAGGGTTTTTTTAGGTAGATATTTTTACATTACAACATTTCTGTGCATGTGTCAAGGAATTTTAACACTGTACTGTATATAAAATTAAAAGGTTGTGTTTTTTGACACAGTGAGGTTCAGAATTATCACCATCAACCAAACCATAAAACATGTTATTATGTAGTTATTATAATTATATTTGATCAGTCACTTGAATTTAATTGGTTTAATTTAAAGCTTACTAACAAATAGCCCTTTGAATCTAATTCCAACAAAACCGGGAAAAATTCTGCATACTGATGTAACATGTTACATTATGTGGACAGTACATCAATAAAAACCTTCCACAGGCCCAATAAGTTACTATTTCCTAAAAATTTAATTACTATTAAATTCAATTACCAGTCGCCATAACATTAAACTGTGTCCTGATACAAAGGAGGTCCATTCAAAATTCTTTTTCCTGCAAAATGCTTTTGAGAAACTCTTATTAATGTTACAAAAAGTAAAAAGCATCTTCTGAGTGAATTTATTCATGACCATATGTGTTGTATTTATAGTGTATGTATATGAGAAACTCTGTGGCCACTCACGCGTCTGGCTGCCAGCTTCGAGGTGGCCACAATGTTACCCTGCTCATCCAGCACACTGATGCCTTCAGACAGCTCGCTGTGGCGCATCAGCAACACATTACACACATTGGCACTTGCTATGAGGAAAAGAAAAGACAGAAAAGGTGGTCAAAACAGGAGCTGTAATGAAATGAAATGTTCTCTTGTGGATGTAGAGATGCTCTTAATTGAGATGACTTGCATATGCTTCTATTTATAATGCTGAATGGAGCAGATAAAATGATTCAAAATATGACTAAGAAATCTTTGTCAGCAACAGTGCTGTACCGAACAACACAGACAAAACACACTGCTATAATTAAAGTTAAAAGATGTGTTTGGTGATTTAATTAACAAAGTAATAAGATTAAATCATTAAAATACAACTTTAAAGTAGCTCCACACATTACACAAATCACAATAACATTAAAACAGGACAGTGATTTGCTCAGTTTACTCTGTGTGTGTGTGTGTGTGTGTGTGTATGTGTGTGTGTGTGTGAAAGCCTGAAGCATTTTTAATTTGCAGGCCTTGTGTTGTGAGTTATCAGTGTTTGGCGCTGCAGTGTTATGGGGCTGAGTTAATTGGCTGAGTAAATAGCTATTCACCTCTGAGGGGTTTAGACCAGATCAATTAACCATACATATGGGCACACACACACACGCACGTGCACACACATGCACGCATGCACACACACACATATACATGCAAGAACAAACATGTACACACAAACTCATTCACACGCACAAATACAAGCTTAAAAACATCAAAACACTTCAAACAGAAAATTAGCAATAAGTGAGGTCTACTGTAAGTATTTACTTTAAATTTACTGTCAGAATGTGTCAGAATGACTGAAAATCATACACAGTGCTGATAAAAGAAACTGAGGCAATAAGCTTACACACATCTGATGCGTGTCTTCAGACACTAACAGAACTCCAGACCTGAGCTAGACTATTGCAATAAGGTCAAATCATCAAAGTGAAGAAGCAAAAATGAAAATTAAGGCAGTATTTCAAACCAATCATCCCTATTGTGTCCAATTAGCTTGATTTAATAACCTTTTATAAATAAACACAGGGGAGAAAACAACAGCAAGAACAACAACAATGACATGGCGGCCTGGAGACGCATATCCCTGTGCTGACACAGAGAGCACTTTAGGCCTAATTAACCAATTAGAGAGCAGCAACCAAGAGCTAACGAGGCTCTGTTACCCAAGCCAAAAGGTAAGGGGGGACTGGCTGATTTAATTAAAGGGGAGGGGTGAGGGGACAAAAACAATTTAATTACAGCCAAGTATCCCCACGGCATCCTGGGACTGTCTCTCAGAGCCCCTCTGGCCTTGTTAGAGCCGCAGAATGCTAATGGAACAGTGAGATAGCGTTCCAGCGATTCCCCTCTGACACCAGTCAAAATAGAACACACCAATAAACAAAAATAAACAAACACTTAATGTATTGGTGGTTAAAGGATAGCACACAAGTGTCATTACAATTGCAAACACAGGGCAATGAGCGTTCAGACAGAAGATGACATGACATAAACACTGCCTTGATCTTAATGAATTAATATTTAGCTCTACTGATTCAATCATTTAATTATGTCTGGTTTCTAATCATTAGGTATTCATAAGACCTGCAAGACATGGAGGTGGGTACCTTTGGTAAGAAATATGCAAAAACGGGATCTTAAAACATCAAGACATTTATTAATCGCGCTTTCTCTCTCTCTCTCTCATACATACACACGCACACACACACACACACACACACATACCAACAGCAGGAAAAGGGATGAATCTTTGGACCAGAAGTCGTGTGGCTGGGCTGAAACGATCAGCTCTCTGAATCAGAACATTCAGTCCCACCTATAGTACACACATGTACATACCAAACACACATGAAATGCTGTTACATAACACTTCTCAAACCAAGTGTAATCCAGTAGGTAGAAACTAAGCTATAACACAAATTCATCTCCGAACATAACCATAATAAATCCAAACCAAACCTAAAGCTTTTGCATAAACTCAACTGAAATGACTGAGCAAGCTCTTTATTCAGCTTCTGATTGTCTCTGTGCAGGCAGCATTACAAGAATACGTATTGCTCAATATTCCATATGCCCAAATTCATCCAAGATCTGATGATGCATCATCATCATCATCATCATTACTGTTAAGGTCATCACTTGAATAAAAGGATCAATAATAGTGATACTAGGTCACTGGACCATATCAGTATACAGCTGCATACCCATTACACAAGTGTGCTGTGTGAATGAATAATAATTTCTAAATTCATTATGCTGGGTTGTAGGTGCATGTTGAGATAAGCACCTACATTACATAGCAAAAATGTCTTTAAGTTGAACTCTTTGGATGAAAAGTCTCACACTTAATTAATAAATTTGTTTTCCTGTGCACAAGGACAACAGGTCCCGTAAGGACCCATGAGGCTTGGTGACAGGTCATGACAGGTTGTGTGAAGTTGCTTCTTGCCTGTCTTTGGGAGTCTCTGGTCATTTCCAGCGGCTCCTGTTACAGGCCCGTCTAACTGCCATCTGAAAGCCCTCCCCTTCTCCCCTCCATCTCCCCTTCCCAGCAGGGGGCCTCGTCAGGACTCGGGTTTTAATTAGTGACCCCTCCCTTCACTTCCCACAGGCATGGGGCCATTTGTAGTTGCCGTCACCGTGGTTATGGTTGTCGTGCCCCAGGGCATCAAACCGCCGCCCAGCAGGGCAGCTAATTGGCTCTAGAGGACACAGGGGGGTGTGGTCATATGGACACATGTGCTGAGATCTGAGCTCTTAGCTGGTGCACAGAGGCAGTGACTGACAATTTATACTTGACATCTAGGATCAAATACCTTCTGAACACTATGTGTGGTGCCCATGAAAACTTGGGGTTTGTGTCCTGTGTTGCATGTAGGTGTTAAACTCACTGCAATAGTAACTGCACTGCTGACTGCACCCAGGTATCCTTGAAAGAATTTTGACATCCCTGTCGACTACAAATCAGAATCGATGGTTTTGAAAAGGCAGTACGGACAGGAAGAAAAATATTGAAGTTAATACAAGTTAGTAGTTATTAATAGTAGTTCATACAAATGCTTTCATGTGTTACACATGCAGGATTATCACTGTTGTGATACTAAGTCGGGACTCCCAATAAATCAAGTCAAATCGAGTTATTAAGACCACCAGAAGTGCTCTTCAACTGTAGCACCACCACTTGTACATCTCTACTGCACCCTGGAGGAGACTGAGCTGCTTATACTGCACCTTAGATGCGTTGCGATTGCAGTAATTCACACAAGCATTATGGCTCTGGTTCAGCCACTGAGAGATCCAGACAGAAAAAAAAAACAGAACAAAAGTGAATCAACTATAAACTATCTACAATTTCATCTACAAATACTCAACTGTTTGAAGCAAGGGGCTGCACCTGCCAGAAAATAGTAGAGGCCAGGGTCTGATTGGGAAGCAGGAGGCCTACAACCTATCAGAGTGGACAGCAGTTGACAGCATGAGAAACAAGTGGTTTTAAAGTACAGAACAGCTTAATAAACATTCAGTGTGATAAAATATAGTTTGGCTGTCTTCTTGAAACAAACCAAAAGAAACTAGATTTATAGTATGTTCTCTTGCTGTTTATTTTGAGTAATAAAATATACAACTTACCACTGGTGTACCAAAGGGGATATAACCTGAGTAAAAGCAAAGATTTGAGATCAAAACTCTGAAAAGGAAAAAATGGGGGGTGGGGGATTTCCTATAGAAAGACTCCGATATATTATCATTACCATTTCACAATGTAATATGGCTGAGTAGTCTAAAAGACTTCAGCAATCATTCCTGAAGTAACTATCACTGTTTGCCAGCAAACAGGTCTTCTTCTATCTTTCTCCATCTCCCTCACTCTCTCTCTTTCTTTAAATAGCTGTGTTAACACCAGGCTAAAACACTGCTATTTCTGAGAGGCCCAACAGCAGTTCCAGGCAGCAGGAGCCGAAGGTTTTAATCAGAATCCAGCTGAGTGTGACCTTTCCCAATCGCTCTGTCCACACAGCTCGCCTGCCATTCTGCCAGGTCTCCTGTGCTGGTAACAAGGAGCAAACAGCCACCTGACACACACTCACACACGTTAGAGGCATGCTGACACCCTCACCTGACATGCGAAAGGGCATGGGGATCTTCTCTCCAGTGTCTGGATGGAAGATAGCCTGTGGGTGTAATGGTCACACAGAACGCACAGAGGGGGAGTGAGAAAGAGAAGCAGAGTAAAAGGAAGACAAACACAAGGGCTAACACAACTTATGATCACTTCATTAATCTACTTACGGCTGAAGGGGTGTATATTTGTCAGTATTTTTTCAGAAATTATACATTTAATCATTTAAAAGAGTGTAAGATTTTCTCTTATTTCAGGAATAACTAAGACATTCTGAGGATTGGACTCACCTGCTTTACCTTCTGAGCTTCCCAAAGCTAGAAAATTGAAAAAAGGACACTACACTCAATTTGTGACCATTTTAAAAGAAAAAAATACAATAAATAAATAAAAACCTTTCATTTATATAACAAATTGTGTGAATGAGACAGATAGACTAGGTGCACCCCCTTTTACAGTGATCTATGGCCCCCCTGATACTTGATCAGCTCCACAATGCTCCACAATCTGAATCAGTGCAAACCAAACATAAATCCAGATTCGCAAAGCAGCCACCACATCCTAGGTAGCCCTTACCTAAATAATACTTATTTCTTTTGTTTGTGTATCATAGAAATATGATGTAAAAGAACCTTACCTGTGCATTTGTCACACCTGTGGGTAGCGTGCCATCTTTATATTGTTCTAAGAGCTTCACACATTCATTTAGATGACGCTAAGATGGAAAACATATACCAAATTAAATACCAAGAAATTCTTTGCAAATGTTAGTCATCAATCATGTATTTTCAAGTATTTAAAATGAAGTATTTTTCAACCAATCAGAACTCACATGCTAAGACACTAACCAATTTTCCCTCATCACTAACAAAGCCATACACCATTTTAGTCCAGAGATGCTTCATATTCACATAACAAATTAATATGTAATATTAGATATAGAGCAAGCACATGATTTTGCATTTAATTCCAAACAAATCGCCTGCTGATAACAAACACTCCTACATGGTCATTGAGTCAATGAGTTGGTCCTTTTTTCCTCTGTTCACTTTTCAAGCTCTGTTCAGACACACCCACATTTTCTTTTTATACCCTGAATGCAAAAGCATTTCTCACATACCTCTGATACAAAGAGTGTGCGAGGGTCAATCACATCCAGGAAATGTCTTAACCTCCCATAAAAGGACCCCTGGGACACGCAGAAAACACAATAAACAATCCTGCGGCTTTATCTCCTACTACAGACTTAAAGCGAGGAATGGTTCGTTTTACTTTGAACATAATGACGGATGAATATAATGACCCTCTGTAGCAGATGTTTCAAAATGAAATTTTTTAAAAAGTATGCTTTTCTCCAATTCATTGTTAATTAGTTTTAATTAATTTTAGATTTATTTATATTAGATCATATTACAGATTTCTAAAGCCCCAGCCTCAGTCTGTAGGTTCTAAGAGGCAGCTGGTGCATGCAGGTCTCAGCAGCAGGACTAGCCAGTTGTTTTTACCACCATGTGCAGCTGCCTCGTTACAAACACCAACTGTCTGCTAGTTCATAAGCAATGAAAGCAATTAAAGTTTTCGCAAGTGTGTGCGTGTGTGTGTGTTTGGCAAAGTTCTGCTTTTCACACCATATTTTACTGTACTATATCTCTGAAAACAGACGGCTATATTCACCTGTTCCCGGTCTTTCGTTTAGCATGGAGCTAATTACAGCACATCTGCAGCCTGTGCATTCAGAATATCCTTTAACATTTGATCAGTGACACTGATAATGCACACTAGATAATTAAATAGTTATATGGAGCCCATCATTAAACAAGCAAATTTCATCATTTGGATTTTTTTTTCCAAGATTTTCAATGTATAATGTGGTATAAAATAATTCATTTATACATCAGGTCTTGAATGTATTGTTTAGGGGGTGATTTAGCAGTGGGACTTTCAGTGCTATAAATGTGAAATTGGTACATATTTTCAAATACCATTTCAAACGCAGCAGAAATCAGAAGGAAAGACACATTGTCTAATCTGTTTAACAATGAAAAATAATAAAATATTAATCAATAAAGGCAATCTACCATATAACTGGCTGCAAGATATTTGAATGTGACAACAATGTTTCTGTTACCTTATAACTCAAAATAAAATTAGGTTTATTATCGAAAAATATTAAATATATAAATATATATTAGATATATAAATATCAGTGTTCACAGTGTGAATATTATAATGTTTGCAAAGTACAGTGTGTTATGTTATGTATTAATAGCATGTGAATTGTGTTTGTAATTATACACCAATCAGGCATAACCTTATGATCACCTAATATTATACCCTGCCTAATATTTTTGTTGATCTCACATGAATTTTAAATATTTAATTAAATAAATAGTTTTGAATATCCCAAATTATTTAACACTTATTGTATTCAAGCAAAACTTTCTTTTGATACAGGGATCCTACAAGGGCAGCTGGTATAAATGGGCTAGCAAGGAGAAACTAAAACAGCACCAACAATAACAAGGCGCAGACTGTAGATTGATGCAGTAACAGTTGTCAGCTGATTACATAGACAGAAATGTCTGAAATGTGCGTGCACTTCTCTGACACAGCCATAACATTTAATCAGCATTTATTAAAAAGAAACATGACATATATAAATAATGTGTTCATGGGTTTAATTGACTGTTCGTCATAATATTTTAAAATTTTTAGTTTTACTGCATTACTTATTCCATATAATTTTGGCACATGGTGTAATGCCTGTGTGAAATCCATGATCTACTCAAAACCTAACATAATATCCAAATAGTTTTTCACCAAGGATGCATACATTGTGTGCGTGTGATTCATTACATATAAGTGTAGTCATTATCAATTATTTGATTCAAGAAATGATGACAGCCAGTGATGGCCAACCTCATGTTATGCTATTTGTTTCTGTGCAGTGACACTCTAGCACCAATAGAGGTCTCTATCAGTGTGATTTAACTACAAAAACAACGGTGTGAAAGCAATCGACTCAAATCAGCCAGCATGCATAACACAGCTGTATGTCCGGCGTGTTATTTTCATTTTATATACGGCACAATGAGTCGAAAACTACCGAATAAATCATTAATGAGCCGAACGTGCAGCACGTGCTTGAGCGCGCGCGCGTGTGAATTGCAGTGAGGTTTCCGCACATTTACCTGATCAAACCGAGACTCGCCAAGTCTAAACTGAGGATACAGTGTGGACTCAGACATGATGACCAAACCCCAGAGACAGTGACAGTGAGTAAAGTTTATGCTGAAGTGCACTCGGTCTCATGCAGACTCAAATAACACACATTCCGACACGCCCCCTAGGTGCCAGGTCACTGTTTCCTTGCATTTTGGGTAATGTAGTTTTTTTTTTTGTCCCTCCTCCGAAAGCTAATTTGTTTCTATTTAAAACTAACAATTAAATTATTATGCTTTTTAAACAGAATGCATGTATATTCTATTATATAAATACAATACATATAAAATATAGGCTAATGACAGGTAAATTAGGCTATATGACTAAAAATATTTGGTCACATGAATATCACACCCATATATAGTCTTCCCCAAACTGTTGTCTTCAGTTCGGAAGCACCCAGTTGTATAGAATGTTTTTGTATGTTGTGTCATTACAAGTTCCGTTCACTGGAACTAACGAGCCCAAACCTTTTCCAGCATGACAATGCCCCTCTGCACAAAGTGAGCTCCTTTAAGTCATGGTTTCCCAAGTTTGGAGTGGAAGAACTCGAGTGTCCTGCACAAAGTATCCTCTACAAATCTAGTGAAAAGCCGTCCCAGAAGAGTGAGGGTTATTATTACAGCAAAATAAGGACAAACTCCATATTAATGGTCATGGTTTAGGAATATAATTTTCAACACACATACAGTATATTGCCAAATGTTTTGGGACACAAGTCCAAATCAGTGAATTCAGGTGATGTTTTTCAGGGGTTGGGCTTGGCCCCTTAGTTCCAGTGAAAGGAACTCTTAATGCTTCAGCAAACCAAGACATTTTGGACAATTTCATGCTTCCATGCTTCTATTTTGGGGATGGCCCCTTCCTGTTCCAACATGACTGCACTAGGTCCATAAGGACATGGATGAGAGAGTTTGCTGTCCTCTTGGGTGTTCTGTTGGGTTGAGAGTCCTGACCTCAACCCAATAGAACACCTTTGGTATGAATTTTGGAGACTGCAAGCCAGGCCAAATCTGGGACATCTGCCTTTGCATACACATGAATTTAATATGGATTTGGCGCACCCTTTTCAGCTATAACAGCTTTAACTCTTCTGGGAAGGCTTTCCACAAGGTTTAAGAGTGTGTTTATGGGAATTTTTGACCATTTCTCTAAAAGCTATCACCATACCAAACTCACTCATCCATGTCTTTATGGACCTTGCTTTGTGCACTGGTGCCATGTCAGAACAGGAAGGGGACATCCCCAAGATGTTCCCACAAAGTTGGAAGCATGAAATTGTCCAAAATGTCTTGGTATGCTGAAGCATTGAGTGTTCTTTTCAGTGGAACTGAGGAGCCAGGCCCAACCTCTGAATTCAATGATTTTGAGGAGTGTACCAAAACTTTTGGCAATATAGTGTATGATTAGGGGTCCATATTTTTGTAAATTCTATATTGAGTTGAAATATAATCCTAATAATTAAGCAGTCTTTTTTCATTATCAATTAAGCAAGCATTCTTGAGTATTATATATTTGTATTCTATATTTATATATTAAATGCTATATGGGTACTGCTAGGTATATCACTGTGAGCAATATTCAAATAACATAATTTTCACTGCAATTGACCACACAAGATTTACAAAAACATGCAAAATGCCATCCCAAAGTGAAAAGAGTTTATTTCATTGACAGATGCAAAAGGACAAATCAGAGAGCTGATTTTAATATTCCCCTTCAATTATCAATACAATAATCAAACAAGCAAACATTTGCCATCTAGGGACATAAGACAACCCCTGGACATCCCAAAGAACAGCACCTCAAGGAAAGACTTGATTTAAAAATGAAACATTTCTGATCCCTGTGGAGTAGTTTCACCGTGAGCTTCACCGTTTTCTCCGTGAGCTTCACCTGGATTTGTCCTCTCTAGAAATTCATGGAATAATGAAATCAAAAATGAAGTAAATGCAAAAAGGTCATCTAAAACATCCGCACACCCCTAGGTTTGTGATGTAAAAAAAAAAAATAAATAAATAAAACCAAGATGAAACGTCATGACAATATGTAACGATTAACTGAAAAACAATCAGAAACATTTTAGGGGAAAGGGGGGAGGGGCTTATAGCCTTGTTGCATAAATATGTACACCCTTTTGTAATTGGGGATGTGGCTATGTTCAGAATGAACTAATCATGATCAATCTCATTTTCAAAAGTAATTACATAGATAGTCTCATCTGACTGCTGAAGCCATGATCCACAAAATGCTTACAAAGCATGCATGGTATCTCACTTAATTAGCATTGGGAGGGGTTTAACCATTAGACATCACCAAAAGTACACCATACCCGCAGTGCAGCATGGTAGTGGCAGCATCATGCTTTAGGGCTGCTTTCCTTCAGCCAGAATTGGGGGTTCTATTAAGATGGAGGGAATCATGAATAGCTACAAATACCTGCCAGTTTTAGTGCAAAACCTTCAAATGTCACGAATTTTACCTTTCAGCATGAAAATGACCCAAAGCACACATCCAAATCAAGGACCAAAGAAATGACTTAACCAAAAGAAGATAAAGTTGAGCAAGCCAGAGCCCAGCCCTGAAAACTAAAAATCTGTGGGGTGACCTAAAGTGGGCAGCACAATGGAGATGCCTTTACAATCTGCTGGATCTAGAATGTTTTTGCTAGCAAGAACATTTTGCCAAGTGAAGATGTGTCATGCTGATAGACTCAAACCTAAAAAGACTAATAAATAAAATCAAAAGGTGCATCAACAAAGTATTACTTTAGTGGTATGCACACTTATGCAACCAGGTTATTGTAAGTTACCCCCCAAAGGTTTTTTTTTTTTTTTTTTTTTTTTTACAGTGTAATTACACATTGAGGGTAGAAAAAGTTCTGACATAATTAATCTTGGTTTAATTTTTTTCCCCAACACAAAAACCTGCGATTTTAACAGGGGTGTGTAGACTGTTTATATTAATTGTATGTAGGTAACCTTTAATAAATGTGTCATTTGTTAAATAATCCAGTGTGATAGCCTATTTTATTAAAAAAGGATAATAGTAATGTAGCTTTTTTTCCAGAATTGCAAGAACAAAAGTGTAGGAATGGAATTAAATTAAATAGTTTTTATTTTCAAACAAACGTATCAGAGGTTCTGCTACAGAAATGCAGCTTAACAAATTAAAATTACAAATAATCATTTCCATGTTCATTCCACTGACACATTCTACAACATGACATTAAGTCAAGGGCACTTGTACCTCCTAACTGGACTGCAGGTGGCATCTGGCTTTTCACAGTTCTCTAGCAATCTGCACTATTGCTTCCTACATTATAAGACTTCTAAATAACAAACACAGTCATAGAACAGCATATTCCCAAACAGGGTGCATAAATAAAAAGGCAGTAAGAACCTAAAAGGAAAAATAATTATACAGCTTCAGTAGCTGATAAAATGGAACAAAAGGTAGGAAAGTAAGAGTGACCCAAATATGAACTTAAAACATGTAATAACTTTTCATAACCTCTGTGTAACAAAACTAAAGGGCAAAGAAAGAAAATGGAAAAAGAAAACAAAGCATAAATATTATATCATTTAAATAAGGGTATACAAAGATAAAACAGGTTTATTAAGAATTGTAAACTTTAGTCTCTGACTGACATTAATATTCCATGAGTCCATCCAAACGACACAGTACCATACCAGTCTAAGTCACTCCATTTATACATCAATCACAACCTAAGAGCTAGAGATCATAGTTCAGTAAGAGGCAGAACATGTTAAACCTTAAGTGCTTCTAATTGTTTTTGACAAGTTACATGTAAGATATTGATCTCTGATTTTCTAGCTTAGCTGGACTATAAGAATTACAGTAAGCACAGGAATACTGTAAATATCTTAGGTTCAGAGAATGAGCTAGTGCAGTGTAAATGTGTATGTATTTGTTATTTGTGTTTGCTCAGTAGTTATGCTTTTGAGGAAGAACCATTTTATTAAGTGTATGTGTGGTTTGAAAGTGCTGTTACACAGGCCGCTACCACACAACTACAGATGGTACTACACTGCAAAAAACACTGATAGTGGCAACATCCGTGAAACACTGCAGGCACACTGACACGGGCCGGAGCCATGGCTGCACTGGGAATACTGTGAAACTGAATTATAGCAATTTCTGGCATTTGGTATTCCATAAATTATCCACCTCACTTATAGACAGTACTGTTTGTTCATCGCTCAACACTTGAGGCAGTAAAAGCCTATAACATTACCTGATTTAACCTAACTGTCTGTTGGTAATCAGGTCTGAACCCCCAGTCCCTTACAGTCCCACTTCAAGGTAAGGTACAGTGAAAAGTGATGGTTTCTACAATAACAGAACAGAGACATATGATAAGGCAGCATTTGGCATTTCACCAGAGTGGCATATAAGCAGTAAGAACAGTATATATCCTGTTCATTACACCTGAAAGCACTGGCAGCAATGTGTGCATGTTAGCTCGAGCAGGATGGGAGTGGGACTAGTTGACACAAACAGGCTGGGGAACCAGCATGTTAGTGTGTGCCTCTACTCTTATGCTTATCAGTAAAGTGCGGAAGACATGACATGAGGCACAAGCAGATGCGAATTGACCGATTTTGCTTTCTTTTTTTGCAGTTATAATAATTTTTTTCCCCCTCAACTCGAAATCTATAGAATCGGCTGGTTCAAGCAGCATCGTTTTATGAGCTTAAATGAGATAGGTCCCATTAATGTAAGGAGAAAGGAAGAACAAAAAAGAACATTTGGATAACAGATTATTTCAAGCAGCAAAGACTCTATACCCAAGTTTTCTAAAACCAGACCACACCTTCCTTTGACTGACAGGCAGCTTTGGTAACTAGCTGGACAGATGCACATCTCCTACACATTTGTTTAGAGGAAGTGAGCATCCACTAAGACAATTTCTCAGAAATTCTTAGAAGAATAAGAATTGTGGGAGTCAGGAAGGCAGGGGGTTGGGTGCAAACAGGTAGACACTGTATCTGAGACAGCAACAAATGCCAAATATAACTTTTCTGTGCCTGTTCAATAATGCTTCATTCTACAGTTACATGGTAGCAGTAGCAGTGCAGGGTTGCAACTTCTGCCCAGGGATAGTGGAAGATTTGTGAAGTGACAGTGAAATGTTTGCTGATTCACTATAGGTTCATTTCATTTTGGGACGAACTTGCAACAGTGCAGGAGTTTGTTCCATAATGCGGACTAACAAAGTGTCAATGTAATCCTCTAAATCTCGAATTATAACTTTCATCTTCTTTAACTCCACCTCCCGCTTCTCTAGCAACAAGCCCCGGCGCTCATACTCCTCCTTTTCCTGTTGGAGCTCAGCATCCCGCTGTAGCAGGAGTGACACCAGCTCACTGTGGTTTAGATGGTAGTAGGAGCCTCCACCCTCCACCAAGAGCTGAGAAATTGTTCAAAAGACATTACCACAAATGACACATACAAAAAATATTTCTCATATTTCCCAAATAGTTCTCATTTAACTTAGGCAGTTACAAATGTTTAATGGCAGTTCTTTCCTTCTTGTGTTAGCAAATTTCTCTTGATTATTGGTAAGAAATGCCTAAATTATTCATACCTTTTTCTCATGTTCCTGGTCTCCTTGGTGACCTCGTCCTGGATGAATGGTGGACTTGAGTTTCTCCAGCACAGACCACCCTTCTGACCTCTTCTCATCTGGAGGTGTCAAAGGCTTCACTAGATGTGGACTAAAGCACCCAAAGATGGGAAAATCAAAAGATATGCAGTATTATCGACAGTAATGGAGCACAATCAAAACCACACATTAATAGCTGTAAATTTAATTAGCTATCGCTGAAATGAAAACAATGTGATGTAGGTAGCATTCACAGAGTCCCCTGGTCCAGGCAAAAGACAGCTATTCACCCACCCCTGCAGAAACCACAAGAGAATGAAAGTGTGTTTTGATTCTAGTAATAATACATCGCATGCAAACAGCAAAGATCAATTAGTGAATTGGAAAGTGAAGGAGTTTACACAGCAAGAAGAGAAAAACAGAGTGAATGGAAAATTATTGTTAAATACTCTATAACAACAAATACAAACACTACATAGCACCATAAATTGTACAGTCTGATTTATAAATCAACGTAAGAAATTTTAAGCAAAGTTCAGACAGAAAGCATGCGAAAGACACCAGCCAGGAAAAAGAATGAGATTAAAGTGCATCCTCACACTCTAAACCAATCGAATAAGCATCTACTTAATGACAATTGGGATGATTGAGTAGTGCAGATTTCATGCATATCTGAATACTCAGCAATTTTAATTATGTCTTTAATAAGTTCCTCATTTTCAAATGCATGGACCACAAAATCTGCAGAAAGACTGCATTACTCGTTCATCCCCTCAAATTGATTTAATCTCAATGATCACCGTTTTGACCTCACCTGTTGAGATGACAGGCTACCTGATGTTCTTCCTGAGGGAAACTATCATATGATGCAGTAAATGCAGGGGAAAGAGTAGTAGTAGCAGCCAGTGTAGTATGCAGCAATGTTTTTGCTGGAGCAGAGGGCATAGGAAAGGGGGACAGTGGCAGACTATTAATACCTACTGCTACATGCGGCGTAGAGGAGGCTAGTGGTGAAAGGTTAAGCAAAGATAAGGGAGAGCTCATCAAGAGATCATGCCCTGAAGTCAGCTGATCCAGGGTTGAGGGCTCGGGGAGAGGTGGTTGAATACTAGACCAGTGTATGACGCTGTCCAAGTGCTCCCCTAGTGGAACAGAAGCTGCATTAGTTGTCGCTTGTTTATTTTTACTTATTTGTGATGCTTTAATGGTATGAGGAAACAATTCCATGTTTGTGCAAGTCTCTCTAGGCACAGGGTGTGTGACAGGGCTTGTGCCAACAGAATGTGTCACAGCATGCTGGGCCACAAACACGTTCTCCAGGAGCAAATCTGTCATAACCAAGTCCTGAGTAATGCTAGAGGTTGGCTCGGATACAAAATCAGAGACGCACATATTCTCAGTGGACTGACAAAAATCTGTGATAATCTGCAGGTCCTCTAGACCACCATCACATTGCACAAGATTAGACTGAGGAGGCTCAGTAAAGCAATTACTATTCTCCATGAATGTATATGGATCCAAGTTTAAAAGAACTTCCCCTGCCTTTGTTGTCATCTCGGCAAGATCTGGAATTCTCTCATGTAGCAAATCATTGTTCATTATTGTGTCCATTGGGGGACCGCATTTTTGTATCGATTCATTTTTAACAGTACCCGTTATGGCCTCTTTGGTAATGTCACATTTTTCTAAAGCATTCTGTGATGAGTCAAATTTTGGCAAAAAGGAAAGAGATGCTAATGGGTTTGAAAGATCATGTTGAGAAATATCTCCATTCTTTGGCAAGGCTTCTTGAGAAATCTCAGCTGGGTGTTGCTGCAGTACTGACAGGGATCTCAGAGACTGGTCATTTGTTGGGAGAACATCCTGAGATGAATCAGATTTTGGCTTGATTTCTTGAAAAGTGTCATTTTCCAGATTGGCCACAGGAGAGAGCTGGGAAATGGTAAGGTAACTGTTCTGTGACATGCAGGTAAGGTATTTCTCAGAGTCTACACTCTCATACAGGCTATGGGAGAGAACACACTTAGGAGACACTGCTGAAGATAGTGTCAGTCTGCCATCATTTGGTGCATCTACCTCACAAAGTCCACTGACAGTTTCAGGTAAATGGTCAATCCTGAAACTTCTTGTAGATGTATTAGGTGGTGAATCGCTGACTTTCTGCTTTGTTAATGACTTATTGGACGAGTCCATAGAAGAATCCATAACAACCTTCAAGCTCTTGATATCAAAACCTTCTGCAGCATCTTTCTCCATGATCAGTCTTTGTTGTAACACAGAGTCACTGGGTCCAAAGGGAATAGACAACTCTAATGGATATGTTTCTGGATGGACATCCAAGTATGTTCCATCTTTAATGGCAGACTCTTGCAATTCTTCATTTCCATCTCCTGTTTCAATATCATCATTTGATTTAAAGTCCCTCTGTCCTTTTGGGAGAGACTTTGATTCTGGGACATTACAGCCCCTCCTTGGAGATTCAGATGTTACAACAGAAGATGCTTCCAAAATATCAAAATTACAGTAAGGCTGAGATGTCTTTTGGATTTCTACAGACCCTTTACTGTAATCATCTGTCTGCCTCTTGGAGGAAATGCACTTGACTATTTCATGTTCAGACTTTTCATACAGGTCTAAATAATCTAATGATTCAAAATTGGGTGCTGAGGGTTCAGGAGCCACAGATGACACTAACATTGCATTTGGTGTAATATTTATTTGGCAGACTGAGTCTGCGCTGACTCTGTCCTTATTAAATGTGCCGTTTGAAAGTGTTGGGTAAGGGCACGCTAGGGCGTTGAGTTCAGAGAAATCTATGTTTGAGTTATTCGGCAATGAGGAGTCAAATTCAGATTCTGAAGCATCCTGAGGAACAAAATTATTGAGGTCAGTCTTCTGAGTACTACAGTGCACAAAATAAGATTCATCTTCAAAGTGAGGAAGTGCATCTACAATTAAAGTGCATGCTGGGGTTATATTACATACACTTTCTAGAGCTTGATTGGACACCTCTAGAGCTTTATTTGGGTCACCTTCACAACAAAGTGTTGTATTAGTTGGTTTAGACTGGTTGGAAGAGGGGAGGATGGTCACATTCTGATTACCAATCTCTGAGTTTAGCTTTAGTCTATCACCAATGAAATCATCCCATTGACTGTATTGGTCAGTGTCATCTGATGTATCAGTTCTGCAAAAAGAATTTGTAAGATTTTGTGATGATCCATCCACTAGGACTCCCTTTGCATTTCCAGCTTCAACGACATGTAGAAGAGAGGAGGGGTGTCCTGGACTGGATGCAGGCACTTCAGGTTGATGAATGGCTGGGCTACAGAGAAAGGGCAAAGCAGGTGTTAAAGGAGTGACAGTATGCAGCTCCTGGAAAAATGGATTCTGCTTGAGAAGTGAAAAGAAAGGGTTAGCAGGAGAGATGAATGAGGAGGAAGTGAAGGGGTTAGTGTAATGGTAAGTCACCCCCTCTGAGAAGTCAGTGGGGGACAGGGATAAAGGGGGAAGGGCTGTGCTGGAGCTGGAGTCTGTTTGAGGAGCAACCACCTGGCTGTGAAGGGAAGGCACACAGTAACCCCATTAACACAACACACCTGTCTTCTCAATTTAACCTTTAGTTATACAAGCAATCGTTCATTATTTCCTGCATTACGTAATGTATTTATGTATACTGTGAGTTTTTGGGGCAATATATTTTCAGGGGTTATGTTATGGTTGAAGTGTTACTCTAGTAAATCTACATATCAAGTTTATGAACACCATTTAAACAAACATGACTTTTATAACTGGATGGAAACACAGGATATTTCAGATCATCAGCATATATTTCAGATCCTGGCTTAGACCCTGTTTACAATCAAGGTCTTTATACATCTTGAATAGCAGGACATAGAGCTGAATATGTAATGCACCCGAGACACATTAAAATAACATTTAAATCTGATTACTCAAACCACTTCAGGAGGAAGTCTGAGATTCATTTTAGCCACATTATGCAAGTTTAAATGCATCTGTCTCTGCAAGCCACCTTTGATGACAAAACTCCCCCCTAATAGGGGACATACACTGTCTATGAATGCCAAAACTATAGGATGAAGTAGACAATCAACAACTTACAAAATTTACCTGTATATATTACAAGGTATAAACCAACTGTGCTTTTATTTATATTATATATAGATTAGTTAGATCTATATAATATATATAGTTAGATTAGTTTGTCATGTTTGTATTTTATTAAGTAACCTTAAAATGAAGCACCGCAGGCTGAAATGTTTTCAGTTAAGCTCAGTGTGGACCAGAGTCAGGGTACAATTTAAGACACCTCTTTCTATGTTCAAAAACACACATGCACACAGCTACACAGTATGTGTACCTAGAATGAGTAAACGTAAATGACTCATACCATACCTGCTTTATCTTGCAGCACTGCAGGCTGCTAGCATTGCAGAGCTAGGACACATCATAATGATCATCCAACCATATCAAAGAAAGAGTGAGGGCAGCAAAGCCAAGCAGCATGGAAAGAATGAATATAAACGAAACGGGGACTGTAGTCTAAATGTGAATTAGGGCAGTAAATAAAATTATCCAGTACTGTAATGCATCATACTCACACTGGTGTACAATTATCACACCTTCATTTAATTTAAGTTTTCCATGAAAATACGAATGTGCTATGAGTTTCAGCAGCTGTCTTCACTGAATCTACCAAACGCTGTCCATAATCAGTGTTTGCACAAATTAACCATTGTGATTGAAATGACAAGCGAAAAAACGTCTCTCTCTCTCTCATAAAAAGTAAATAAATAAATAAAGGCAACTGTAACCATTCCTGTAACTAAGAAAATGTATACAGGAACTCTTTCCCTGTGGTATTAATATAAGATATTGGACAAACAAGATACAACCATTTATGCTTTCATTGATAATTTTTGGCTACTTTGTGGCTGGTTGTCTGGAAGTTCTAAAGAAAATTGAGATTTGATATTTTTCCTTAGATAGAATATTTAGATGGCTTTATTAGGAGGTTTGTAGCTGATCCTCAACAATACAATGCCCCAAAACAAACATCCAAATAAACCCATGGTGTGGGAAATAATAATTGTTTCACAAATTGAAACCCTACTGAAAACTGCCAACATGCACAGAACTAAGACTATAGTGCAGAAATGATCTGTATGGAGAGGTCCTCTACAAGTGTTTCTAACATTGTTGAATATAACAAATGAAGTTCAGTGCTGTTGCTCCATCAACAGCAAAATACTGAATTGGAAGGTGCTAAGCACATTATGTAACAAATGTTTTGCAGGAACACACACTCATTGCTTATTTTCATAAAGGGTGCCAATAATTCTGGAGTTGACAATAGATTTACCAGTTATTTGTTTTACTAGGAAATTTCCTTTCTTCATTATTTTTCTCAGATGGCCACAAAACAACAGTATCATTACCACTTATCAAACACCACAACAACCTGAAACAAGAATCAGTGCAGCTTAGGGGCTTAATCAGGGGGATTTCAGATTGAACCTCCACTGAAATATTTTAGGATAGTTCCAAATGCTTATTTGCGGGTGGATAACATAACACATACAGCACAGCTTATGCCTGTGTCAAATATCAATGTTCTGCACAGTAACTGTGTTAAAATGTTCAGCAAAAGGTTGAATACTACTCCTCCAAATCTATTCTGAATGAACATTTCCCTCACATTACATTGGCTATGCATTGCTCATTATCATGCATTGCTCTTGTTACTGAGCTAATAGCCAGCTTCATTCTAAGCCCAGTGATATCGAGGTGACAGCCAACAAAGTACTGGAGGTTTCATGCAATAGGACAAGACAAAGGGTTTTCTAAGAGAATATGCAATTTTCCTTTTATTATTGCATATAGAATAGCTACTCTATTACTACTGTTTTTAAAATTATTTTATCTGAACTGCCATAAAGCTGACTTGTGGCAATCATATTAAAATACCAGGACTGGTTGTTGGTAGATTGTACCATAAATGACTAATAAAAAAACTTCTCATTACTGCTCATACTACTGACTGGCACCCATCTGAAATGCACAAGTGCATAACATTTATGGCACTTAACATCATAACATTTAATATATAATTGTACTCACATTACAATTCAATTTGTTATGCAGAATATTTCTTCAGTTACCCCCAGATTCATTGCTAACTATGCCACTGGTGCAGATAGTTAACATTACTGATCAGGAATTACATTTACACTGCACACAGCCATACAATCTGTCCTTTATCCCTAGGGAACTAATGACGGGAAACAGGACACAGCCAAATACTATACTGAAGACAAATGTAGAAAGTATAGAAGCAAAGAGAAAAGGCAGGGGAGAGATTGAATGTGCTAAATAGGGAAACTCCTATATTCAGATACTGGTATCACCACAACTGAAAACATATTTATATGAACATGTTTATAATGGAATCAGTCAATAATACACATCTTTTTACCTTGGTTTACTGTATGGGTCCTTAGAGCTGAACCAGCCTCTGTGTTTTCCCTCTGTAGCTGGCCGAGCCTGGCCAGTTTCCTCTTTTTCAGCCTGTGAATGAAAGAACAAGCTCCGCTTCTTCTTGCCTTGAACTTCTTTCTCGCTTACAGGCACACCCGTTTCCACCACTGTCTCGTCGGTTATCAACCCAGCATGCTCCAGTGCAGCTGCTATGGCTGCTTTCTCCTCCTCTCCTGGTTTATCAAAGGACCAGCGGCGGCCTTCTATAGGCCCTCCGCCCTGCTGCTCCTCTTTATGGCGAGAGATGTTCTGCAAGGATAAAGAGAGTGCAGAGCCCTTCTGCAGTATTCCTAATGCAGGGAACTGCAGGTCATGCTTGGACTTAGGCTCCTTAGTCTGAAACTCAGGACTGGGTTGAGGTTTGATTTCCGAGGACTGGACTGTTTGGGCCTGAGTAGGTTTGCGTTTCTCCGGTGGGCTTGTCTGAGGAGTTTTCGGTGATTCTTGGCGGGTCTCTGTCTGTGGCCTAGGTTGTTGTAGTACCAGTAAGGGGGGTTGATGAGTAAGAGGAGATGTCTCTACTGGATTTCCATTAACACAGACAGAGGGCAGGAGAATGGGAGTATCACTGTCAATGGACAGGGAATGAGGCACTGGGATGCTATGGTCACACACCTCATCAAACACATGTCTAACAGGGGAGACTAGTGGTGAGGGGGCTACTGTGTGCTCTGAGAGAGAGAGAGAGAGAGAGAGAGAGAGAGAGACAGACAGACAGACAAAGATAAAATTAAAATTTACAGGATGTTCATGAGTATTTGTCTTTCTAAATTTATGAACACCAAATGTGTATGGGTAAGAAAAGTCTGTAGAAATTCGGGATTTGTCTTTTAAAGGAAAACTTTAAATTTCCAGTTTAAAACCCAGAATAATGATTATGGATAAACACTGAATGGGGGATGTGTATGTGTACCTGGGCTGTTGTCTGCTGTCAGGTTGCTGCTGTTGCTGGGTGAATTGGAGAGGTCTGAAACCACTACACTGATGCCAGCAGTTGGGCTAAGACTGCCCCCTCTGGAAGATGACTCGCTGCTCTCAGAACCCAGAGAAGTGCTAGAACGTGTGTCCGATGACTTTCGTAACCTTCCATGGAGGAAGTAACTCCTCATTTTACTTCTCCTCAACTCCCCTCCTTCATCATCCTCATAGTCTTCCTCCCCACCACCATCACTTGGCAGACGGCCCCGCATGCGCGCCAACGCCCCATAACCCCCTGGCACGATGGCTGAGGAGGACTCTTCATCCCCACCACGCTTCCGTGCACGCATGCGCTCACGCAGCCTGATGAACGCTGACCGAGGTTTGTCCTTCATGGAGAGGTCATACATGCTGGCTGTCAGGTTATGGCGAGTGAACTGCACTGTTAGCTGAAGCTCCCCTCTTTCTTTTTCCTTTTTGCCAGTTTTAGAATGAAGCTTGTACCATCTGAGGGACAAAAAGAGACAGTTTAGTAAGACAAACTAAACCTCTTTTTGTCCCTGTCTTATCTTATCATATATATTAACATACAGTTATCAAACTGGTAACAGATATTAGTCAAGGTTAAACTACTTTTTATTTAATTAAACTCCATAAAGTGGAATTGCATTAACCCAATACCCCATTTAGCTGAATTTCACAATACAGGTACTTTTAGAAACTTACAGCCTACAGCTCTGTGAAAAATCTAATTCTCTTATAATGTACATAATAATGCACATCAATTTAAAACATAAGCTTTCCAGTACATTGACATTTTTATAGAAAAAAAACGAATTATGTTGTGTAGTGAGTTCACAAACGTGAGCACATGTCACTTAAATCTAAAATAACAAAATTATTCAATAAAACCATAGACTCATATTTCATAGATCTCCATGAAGGATTTTTGAGTTTTACAGGGAAATGGATAACATGTCAACATAATTACACTGGGAATTATAGCTGGACATCAGTGATACAGAAGCAAATATTTAATTTAATAAAAGGGAACATGTGCTTGAAGCCACAAAATTAACCAGCTGAGACATATGATGACTACTTGAGGAGGAAATCATAACCCATCATGACCTAGCTGAGCTGAAAGCTGTGTTATCAGTTTCAAGTTGCAGCTGCTGTATGCCTAAGCACATGCTCCACAATATTACAGAATGATAATGCTCAGAAATGTACTGTTGAACCCTGTAGTGATTAAATCTGCAAAGAAAGGAAGTAGGTCAGTAAAGTGGTAAAGGTTGGAACAATATCATTTGAATCAACTCAATTTAATATTAGTACCTAACCTAAGATGAAGTCTCAAGAAGAAAGTTAGGAAATTCACTGATGCACTTCCTGTGTCACTGCCTTTTTTGTTCATACTTACACATCATCTCTTTAAAACTGTCAAAACTCTGAACCTATTTTATACACTTTTATACAACTAGCACTTTAATGGACAAGATTTTTACACATCAATTAGAAAGGTTTCATTTCTTGATTTTGATCACATCACTACTGACACTTATTTATAAAAATAAATATTTATTATTACAGTTATGTCTAATTAACCCTGTACAGCCAGAAACAAAGGCTTATTTTTAGTGAAATCACATTCCTGTGGGAGGAGGATAACTTCTCATACAGCAGATTGCAAATGTGTTACTTATACCAAAATGTAACATTGGGTTATAAACAAACATAATATAATTATTAATCTATAATTATTAATCATTATGGGGGGGTGTTATAAGGTGATTGATGTTTCTATGAGAAATTCGGAGCATTCTTCGTTTATAGACTTGTATAGATAAATTGTATTCCTCATTTTGGACCATTTCTGTTGGCCCATTCATCATTAAACACATGCAGATGGACTTAACTATAAATTAATTCATTTTTTAATAACCAAGGCAATTAGGTATGTATGCTCTTACACATCTGCTTTTTACAGTATGGATGACACTTAGGTAAAAAAAACTAAATGGAGCTTAACCCATTATTGTAGATCTGAACTGGGTTTGTCATTTTAATGTTTACTGTACACTTATCTGTAAGTATAAATGCAAATATACAGTATGGCTTCCTAGTGTCATTATCCTGGTTTAGGCTATGGGTACATGCAAAAGTGCATAATCAGCATCAATATCTCAGTATAATGTTCATCAGCAGTATTGATCTGCACAACTGTGCAATACATGTATGCACACATTTAGCATTACTTTCATAGTGTAATGAGCCCATGCTATGCTTCAAGAAAATGCTGCACATTTCCCTTTCTGCTCACAGCTGCATGTCTGCACTGATGCACACACACATACCATTACAGTCACTGTTACTCACAAACACCCACCCACCCACTCACACCCACATCACCCACCCACTCACACCCACACCACCCACTCACACCACCTTAGACCTTCTTTCCTATATATGGTCACTAATGTTAATGTTAAAGAGGAGCTGGGCCCTGGGGAAAAAATGCAAAAAATAATAATAATACTTTTTGCTCATGTCTAACAAGCTTTCAGGTACAGTTGTTACTTTTGTTTGAGAATTTATACCTGCTTCTCTCTTTGCTCAAGTGTACACTCACACACACAAAAGTGTAGGCCCTGAACTTAGCTACATTTGGAGAGTGCGTTAATGCTGGAATCAAATGACACTGCATGTTCAAACTGTGTTTAACTGCAAAAATGTCACTGTTCTTGTATTGAATTGTACCAAATCTGCAGACAATTTCATCTTGTAAGGTAAGCTTGTGGTTTTTGTGTATTATATGCCTAGCTCTGTTGACTTCAACATCATCTACATCCATAATCAAGGTTATAGCTTAATGGTATTATTAGTGTTTGGCCTATTTGCACTAGAATCATCTAGATAGCTAATTCTGCCAAATTCTGGAGATATACTCACTTCATTTCCTCTTCAGCAACCATGCTCCACCCAAGTTTGTTAGACATGGTAAACATTCATTTTAAGAATATGACGCAATTGGCAGCACAGGGAATTGGGTAAAGGGTGACTCTAAACCTCAAATGAGTGTTAATTATTAAAATATCAAATACCAGATTTCAACTAGTGTGCAGTATACTGTGTGTCACTGTTTAAGATGCCATGTTGTACTTTCTCACAAGCACACAATCAACGGCCAACCAACACACCTTACCAGGAAAACATCAACACAACACAGAAATTACCCAATTACCAAGAGTGAGTCAGACACATTCATACAGTAATAGGAGTAATCAAATACTGCAGAGAAACACACACACACAACTTTGTACATGTTCTTATATTTCTCAGAGACTTGTCACCAACAAACTTGATTTCCTATTTGCTAGACATACAAAGGATGTGGCGAGATAGTCATCTCAAGAAACACCCTCATTAGCTCTTATATGTATTCACAAACATAAAGCACATCCAAGGTTCTGTCAGTCTCTCTCTTTTGTAAAGAATCAGTTAACCATGTAGTCTTCATCATTGGGGGGCATTTTATTTTACTGTGGCATTATTTTCTTGCATTTTGCAAAGTTAAATGTGTTATTATTTGAAAAAGAAGTGCAAAAATCTAAAAATAAAAATAAGGGGTTCATATATACTCAGAGTCTAACAAAAAACAAGTATAAAAACAGGATTGGTCTTGGTCTTAAGACATGTTTACATTCTGCTTCAGTAGTCTTCAGTGAATATACAGTGAGGGAAAAAATTATTTGATCCCCTGCTAATTTTGTACGTTTGCCCACTGACAAAGAAATGATCAGTCTGTAATTTTAATGGTAGGTTTATCTGAACAGTGAGAGAAAGAATAACAACAAAAAAAAAATCCAGAAAAACACATTTCAAAAAAGTTATACATTGATTTGCATTTTATTGAGTGAAATAAGTATTTGATCCCTTTGCAAAACATGACTTAGTACTTGGTGGCAAACCCTTGTTGGCAATCACAGACGTCAGACATTTCTTGTAGTTGGCCACCAGGTTTGCACACATCTCACATCTCAAGGAATTTGGGCCCACTCCTCTTTGCAGCTCCTCTCCAAGTCATTAAGGTTTTGTGGCTGACCCTTCAGCTCCCTCCACAGATTTTCTATGGGATTAAGGTCTGGAGACTGGCTAGGCCACTACAAGACCTTAAATGTGCTTCTTTTTGAACCACTCCTTTGTTGCCTTGGCCGTGTGTTTTGGGTCATTGTCAGGCTGGAATATCCATCCACGACCCATTTTCAACGCCCTGGTTGAGGGAAGGAGGTTCTCATCCAAGATTTAACGGTACATGGCTCCGTCCATCGTCCCTTTGATGCGGTGCAGTTGTCCCATCACTTGGGGATGGTGTACTTGGGGTCATAGGCAGCATTCCTCCTCCTCCAAACACGGCGAGTTGAGTTGATGCCAAAGAGCTGGATTTTGGTCTCATTTGACCACAACACTTTCACCCAGTTCTCCTCTGAATCATTCAGATGTTCACTGGCAAACTTCAGATGAGCCTGTACATGTGTTTTCTTTAGCAGGGGGACATTGGGGGCACTACTGGATTTCAGTCTTTCACGGCGTAGTGTGTTACCAATTGTTTTCTTGGTGACTATGGTCCCAGCTGCCTTGAGATCATTGACAAAGTCCTCCATTGTAATTCTGGGCTGATTCCTCGCCGTTCTCATGATCATTGAAACTCCATGAGGTGAGATCTTGCATGGAGCCCCAGACCGAGGAAAACCGACAGTCCTTTTGTGTTTCTTCCATTTGGGAATAATCGCACCAACTGTTCTCACCTTCTCACCAAGCTGCTTGGCGATGGTCTTGCAGTTCATTCCAGCCTTGTGTAGGTCTACAATCTTGTCCCTGACATCCATGGACAACTCTTTGGTCTTGGCCATGATGGAGAGTTTGGAATCTGATTGATTGCTTCCTTCTGTGACGGTGTCTTTCATACAGTTAAGGAGCTGAGATTAAGAGCACTCCCCGAGAGTGCTCCTACTGTAATCTCAGCTCCTTACCTGTATAAAAGACACCTGGGAGCCAGATATCTTTCTGGGGATAGGGGATCAAATACTTATTTCACTCATTAAAATGCAAATCAATGTAGAACTTTTCTGAAATGTGTTTTTCTGGATTTTTTTGTTGTTATTCTGTCTCTCACTGTTCAAATACACCTGCCATTAAAATTACAGACTGATCATTTCTTTGTCAGTGGGCAAACGTACAAAATCAGCAAGGGATCAAAATTTTTTCCCTCACTGTATGTAACTAATATCAAATAACAGTATTAAATATTACCAAATTAGTTAGCTATATCCTTTTTAGAAATAACCAGAAACCTTAATAGTGCAATCTGGACCCCTATAGAAATCTATACCTTATGTTCTAATGTGTTTGAAACAACTACATTGTTAAAGGTATTAAAATTACATTTCAAGGGTACATTGAAAAATTTCAAAATTTTCAAGTGAAATCTGGCAGTGTTTAAAATAATGAATTGAATAATGTATAGATTTTCCATACAGATCATTTGGCAAAACATTGGAATACAGGCTGTCTGAACTGTAAATGCAAATTTCAGTACCTTTTTGCAAACTGGAGAATAACTCTTCTTCCCAAAAGAATGTTATAATACTATGGTCAAATATACTGGCATATACTGTGACTGTAAACAGACCAACACAGATACAAACCTAGCATGCTACAAATACAACTTGGCAATGTATTTTATTATATTTAGTTCAGCAGAACCCAGCCCCATTCCTGAAAATCCAACACACCCAGTTCTATTCACAAACTGCTCATACACACCATCACCATCATTACTTAAAACAGGAATGTTAGATTAGTATTTGAGTATAACAAAGCATCTTCTACCAGGCTATTTTATACCAAAAAGCTTTTTTTTCCAAGCTGTTACACTACAGCCTCCAGAGGTCAACACTACAGTGCACTGTAGATTAACAAGCAATATACTAGAAACTGGTATTTGGACCTGGATTACCTACAAAAATAAAGCAAGTAGATTCCAGCGATATTTGTTCTAATCAGTTTGTTTAGCATTAGACCTCTGCATGATAAAACAAATTTGTGACCTGTTTTTAGAAAAGTCCAATCATAAAGACCTCACATGACCACATCATCAGTGTAGCATAGTCAAAGCCTTCCAGACTTGTACAAACTTACTATCATTTCATATTCCCATTTCAAACTGGACTACATCACTGATGAGGACTGCATGTTCAGCCTTAAAGTTAAATTTACAGAATGCAAAAGATGGCATGGAAGAACATGGGTTTTCTGTGAACAGGATACTCATCATTTCCATATTAGAAACCAGAAAGTCCAGTCTCGGCATCTATAAGAGGTTACTCTATTTATTCTGTGACCTTGAGGCTGACACGTTCTCTAGAGAGCACATGAGGAATAAAGGCACTCTATAAACTTAACCACACTGCTGATCAGATGGTATCAGTGACTGTCCTGAGGCCTCCTTCACAAACCTCCCTCCGAGTCTGTATGAAGGAGGGCGTGACTGCGGAGTGGATTGCAGCACTCTCTCTCTCTCTCTCTCTCTCACACCAAGCTCTTCTCACATAAACTGAAAACCAGGCAAACGCACCGGCTATAAATGTCCATCACCTTTACCAAGACCACTAAAGCGTACTGCGATTTTTTTTTGTGCAGGAACACGAAACTACTGACGCTACTTAAGTTAACAAGCAAATAATCAAACAGCCAAGCTGAAGGCAATAAACCTACTCGTTTCTCATGCACACACGCTCACGGAACGCCTTATCCAGCGCGATCACGGTCTGGCCCAGGAACACGTCAAGGCCGATGAGCGCGCGATGCATGACGGTGAAGGTAAGGTCGCAGGTGCTCGCCGGGTGCCCGTCGTAGCCCCCGTCGTCTAGCACGCCAGGATGCAGCTCGAATGAGCACTCCTCGCCCCATTCAGGCTCCGTAGTTTTCTCCATCACGCATGTGGAGTACTTCTCCTTGCCGAGCTGCACCACGGCGTATGCGTCGCTCGTGCCGTGCTTGCCCTTGGCGCGGAGCCCGCGGGCGCGGATCACCAGCACCTGCACGTGCGTCGGCACCCATCGCAGCTCCTCGTCCCTGTTTACCGAGGCCATGGGCGCGCGTGCTCGCGGCTCAGAGACATAGACCGCGGAACGGACGGTGACGTTAAAAGTCTAGCACCGTCACGTGAAGCCCAGGCACTGCGCTGCTGCAGAGTGATCGTCAGCTTAATCTCTTTCTCTGCAATAAAGCATGATTTCCCCCAGCCTACGGTACGAGACTGCCTGCTTCAAATAAATGTACGAATCACGTTCTCCCCGTGTGTGTGCGCGCGTGTGTGTGTGTGTGTTCCGCGTCCTGTCTCTCTCGCCAGCTCGGCCGAAGATTCTTGCCTTTGCGGCGCTGTTGCCACCGAATCAGTCCGCCGACGTCACTGCTTTATCCTCCCGCAACACGAGGAAGTACCGGAAAGCTCCGCGCGGATCCGTCCCCAACCGCATACTACACTACTGCACAGTTCATCAAAATAGTATGCAACTATTTCTAAAATTTAGCACTGTAATGGCGCGTTTGGGATGTATATATGCTGCATGGGATTTCATTCCGAACTAGCATTAGATGCTCTTAACCACTGCGACGGCTACAACGTATTCTCAACAAGTAACTATTTTTGCAGCGCTTAATAATTCTAAATGACTACACTGGTAAATGACCTGTATGGGAATTCCCTTATTTTGCCTAATAATGGCATGCTGTTCCAGATGGCGGTAATGAGACACTTTTTTTTTTTTAGATTAGTGAACAATGGTAGACTGTTTTCGAAGATGCACTCTCTGAAAGCCAGCACCGGTTCACCTGCCAAAAAAACTGAAGACAGGCCCTGCAGTGTGCATGAAGGCAGAGAGCAGCAGAATGTTGAAAGCTACAGTGCCTGGGCGATATTATCGTCTGGGTTCAATAATGTCCAGAGTTACCAAAAATCCGGGCATGTCTATGTACATATCACATTCCTGCACATCCTCATGTCCGCCTTATCTTATGAAGAGCAGAACATGACAAGATGTCAGTTTTGAAATCAATAGAATGTACATTAACTCACTGTGAACATTTCTTCTAAGTAGAGATTATAATATGTCGTAATTTGTAAAATATATATTAGACTCTAAGTAGAAAAGTAGTTGTTCAGAACCATTAATACTTGTATGGCAATTAAATTGTAATTTATCTTTTGGGGGAAGTTTGGTCTCTGGATGGTGAAAATATTTCTTACAAATATTTTTTTCAAAGACAAATTTCACACATATAGCCATACAACAATTTGTCCCCAAGAATACAAGGACAGAAAAACCCTATATTTTTTTATTATATATATATATATATATATATATATATATATATATATATATATATATATATATATATATATATATATATATATATATATATATATATATATATATATATATATACACATACATACATATACAAATATCAGATTAACATTCAAAATCAAATGCAGGCCTGGGTTCCGAAATAATTCCTGCACTAGCTGTCATTCCTCATTTTGTACTGCTTTTGTCCTTTTTCCCCATAATAATTTTTTTCTGGTAGTGCTTTTTAGGCCTGTCTTAGTGATTAGAGATAATATCTCACAGAATTACATGACAATAAAAATAGTAAATATTATGCCACTGTTTGCTGCTGTTCAATTCTGTGTTATATTTTTAACACAAAATGGTTGTCATGACTTTTTTTACTTTCTTTATTTCTAAGAATAAATAATTCTTTCTTTCTGTCTGTCTGTCTGTCTTTCAAGATGTGTTAAAAAATAAATAAATAAACCCAGAAACAATCCTGACTTATATACTGACTTGTAAATACTAACCTCTAACTCTTGCATGTATAAGCAGAGGTATTAATAAAAAAGCAGACAGTCGATAGAAAATGTACACAAAGGCAACACTCACGTCACCATGTTAATCTCAGTAATTCTACTCAGCTCTGTAATGGCCTTAATTTAATAGAAAGGTCTGAGTCCCAATGAGTGTCCTTGATTTAGTCCCAATTAACAGAAGCTATTCTTAGAGATGATATGTCAGTCTTTTCTCATCATCCACTCATTATCTGTGATCCATATCATCCACAGCTGTTGCATAATAATCACCAGTTAGATCATGGACCATACATTCTCTCTCTCTCTCTCTCTCTCTCTCTCTCTCTCTCTTATTCTTTTTCACTTTCTGTTTCCTCACACTTGTAAACACCATAAGAGGTACAAAAGTGGAGTTGACATCACAAAGCATATTATATATATGCACAGTCACTCGAGAACCAGACCACACATACCAACACCACTTACACCTGACAGAAAGGCTTCACAAACAAACACATATTCATTCATCCATATACACACTTTAATCCAAACAGGGTTGAGTTCCAGCACCAAAGTGCAAATAGACCACTTACAGTCTAAACTGGGTAATTAGATCCCTAATCAGGGATCAGAACCACAGTGAGGCACTGCATAATGAAATTCCACACTCTTACACAAACATACAGACACAGACACACTGACCTAATCAACTCTTATTCACAGCCTTGAGCAGCTGTCACTGATATGCTGCCTGCAATTCAGACACACATATATTCAAGGGCTGACAACAAAACAAGAACCAAGCAATATAGTAATGTTAACTAGATAATAGGAAACTAAAACGCCATTTACCTTTAACCTTCATATACATCATATACTGTAGCAATGATTCATATGAGATGGCTACTAACATCATATTTAACAGCATTGTGGGTCCAGTATATCTTTTGACTTTGGCAATATTTAAATGTAAGAAAAACATGATGATCAGATAATATTGCTTTTTCCCATTGTTTAGACATTATTGCATGAGTTTCACTGTATTGGTTGACCCACATGGACATATTTGTTCTGGCACAGGTTTTACACTGTATGCTCTTCCTGATGCATCCCTGCTAAATCTAGGCTTGCCACTAGCACTGAGATTGCATTGGCTTGTGCAAACCCCCAGTGGCCCTAGAATCAAACCTGGGCCATGGCAGGGAGAGCACTTGATCCTACCACTAGTCCAACCGGGAACAAAATTGAGCTATACTGTCATTCACTTGAATTAGATATGATTCAACTTAAGAGTAAAAAGATCTAAAATGAGGAAGTCATAGTCTCTGACTATAACCACACCACCTTAAGCCACACAATAGTACTTTTAACATGTCACTAAAATCCTGTTTTAATAATAGTGAGGTCGGCTTTCACATTTATCCTCCTTATTCCTTTTATCAGTGATATGTAGCCATTCTCATCTTTAAGAAAAACAGTGGACTGCTTTGGTTATCTGATGAAGAGTAAGTGTGGGTTATCCTCACAAAGATAGCAAGAAAAATGTGTGTGTGTATATGTGTGTGTGTGTGTAAGCACAGAGGGCATGATTTTATCTTTTGGTGGAGACCAAATGTCCCCACAAGAATAGAAATACACACAAATACGCACATTCTTTCCTGATACCTGCGCAGTCTTTGTTGTTGTTGTTTGTTGTTGCTCTTTTAAAATAAAAACTGTAAAAGCTTACTGTGTGTATGCACAGTAGGTACATTTGCTGCCTCTCCTGGATCAAAGCTTCAAACTTGAGCTTGTATGACAATCTGTGTGAAGTTTGTATAGAACACAGGAATATATGACAGTTTTGGACATGTGGGGGCCTTTTATAGGGTCCACACATACACAAACATCTCTGTCTAATGGGATCAACTAATATGGTTGCCCATATTGGGGTGTATGTGTGAGATATAACAGACAGTGGTTGTGTGGATTGTGTTTATCACAGACATTGCTGCAGAAGACAGGAACACAGTGAGTCAGGAGGTGAGAAACGTTTTGGGAACATGGAGTAGCCTACGTAGCTAGTGCATCCACACTCGACACCCTGACTGGTGCCTTGGTCGTGTGCTGTAGTGAGCTGCTTGCAGTAAGAACAGATTGAGAGACATGCCTAGCACCTGACCAGAGCCTCCTGAGCAGCGGCTGTTACTCTGGCTGCACACATTTTTTGACGCGGTTGAGCATATGCTGTGCGTCTCTCTGTTTCAGGGATTATCGATGGTGTCATTTTACGAGCTCAGTCTTGCACACTTCTCTTTGAAAGGTTTAACTCAATTTAAATTTTAATTATCCGCTAAACTGTGCGCAGAAGCCATTTGTGGGAACGAGTGGTGGGCCAGCAATCTCTCACGTCAGTCATCTGATAAATGACCTTCTCATGCCAATCTGCAGTCTCCTTCAAAGGCACAATAAGGATAAGTCTAGTATTAGTAGACTAGTACAATATTAGTGGTCTAGTATTCTTAATGAACAATAAACAAAGAGATATTTAAAAAAAAAAATCCTATGACCTGTGACCACAGCCATAGCCTAGAGAGAAAGATTTGTTCCACGTTACACAAAACAGATTTAAGCTTAAACTTTAAAACCAAATTTAAAATAGCACTTGTCGACTGAGTTGGCTGATTACTAAAAATATAATTTACTGATGTTTTTCCTTTAGTCAAATATCAAGAACAAGAATGATTCAAGTTCATTAATTAACTTATCCTGGTCAGGTGAACAACTTATTTAAATCAATGTACAGCTTTATTCCTGTGTCTGACAAGCATATGTGTGCTTTTTTTAGTAATAGTCCTAGCAGTGCAGTTGTGCTTGCTAAAATAGCTCACCCATTTTCTTAGTAATCTTTTGACAGGCTTGTGTTCTGAAATATACCTACTCCTCCTTTGTAACAGCAATAAATGGCATGAACATTACAAGTGAATTAATATATTATATTCTCAGTGACTGGCTCACACCAATAAGAAGGCCTACATTTATACACCAATCAGGCATAATATTATGAGCAGTGACAGGTGAAGTGAATAATACTGATGATCTCCTCATCATGGCACCTGTTAGTGGGTGGGATATATTAGGCAGCAAGTGAACATTTTGTCCTCAAAGTTGATGTGTTAGAAGCAGGAAAAATGGACAAGCGTAAGGATTTGAGCGAGTTTGACGAAGGGCCAAATTGTGATGGCTAGATGACTGGGTCAGAGCGTCTCCAAAACTGCAGCTCTTGTGGGGTGTTCCTGGTCTGCAGTGGTCAGTATCTATCAGTTGAGTAGGCTGATTACTAAAGCAAGAAGCAGAAGCAAGTGTCATGCTTTAGGCAATTTTCTGCTGGGAAACCTTGGGTCCTGCCATACATGTGGATGTTACTTTGACACATACCACCTACCTAAGCATTGTTGTAGACCATGCACACCCTTTCATGGAAACGGTATTCCCTGATGGCTGAACTCTTTCAGCAGGATAATGCACTGTGCCAAAGCAAAATGTCCATGCCTCGACGGTTCAGGCCTGTTAGGCAGGTGGTCATAATGTAGATTTCTTATCCAGAGATTATTAATGTTTTTTCCTTATTGTGTATAGTGTAATGCTTTTATAATTCTAATTTGCCAGTTCTTTTGTTTTTGATCCAAAGATGAATATGTATTATCATGTACATGTACACTCACTGTCCACTTTAATAGGAAATGCTGTACACCTACTCATTTATGCAGTTATCTGATCAGCCAATCATGATGCATCAGCACAAGTCATGCAGTTCAAGAGCTTCAGTTACTGTTCGCATCAAACTTCAGACTGGGGAAATCTGAATGTTATTTCAGGCTTGTACTGCAGCTTCTTTCAGTTGTTTGCTTTGGGGGGGCTCTCTTTTCATCTCCTCCTCAGGTGATGAAATGCATGTTCAGTTGTGTAAAGATCTTATAATTGGCCAGTTTAAAAACATTTTTTACCCTGATGAAGTTTGTTGTGTTGTCAGTATGTTTTGGGGAATTTTCTTGCTGCATGATGCAGTTCCTCATAATTAGATTGGACACACCTTTTTTCTGTAAATTGCTGTTTTTCTTCCCAGCATTCACAATGATTTTGTTTTCAACTGTCTTCAACAACCTGATCAATGTCTGGTTGTTAGTATACCAATAGGGTCTTTCTTTTTCAAGACATTCAAAATTGTTGTATGAACTATTCCCAATTCTACTGCAATGGGTCTAACTGATCTCTCTGGTCATCATGGTGGTTTATCCTTAAACAGTCACTTTAACAGCACAGACATGGGCAAAAAGAAACACCTGCCAGACACATATTTCAATATATTTGATCACTTGAAAATGGGTGAGAAAAAAAGGTGCAATGTGCTAAGATGTAGCCACATCCTATATTCAGTATTTGATGAAGGAAAAATGAGATTAGATTAAACTTTATTGTCATTGTGCAAAGTACATGAAATGCACAAAGCCAATGAAATGCAGTTAGCATCTAACAAGAAGTGCATAAGTGGCATATTTAACATAAATTAAAATAAAGATATACAGCTGTGTGATATGTACAGGGGAGTGGGTGTCTTTTATATGTGGTCTATATATGTATGTACAAACAACGTGCAGTGGGGAAGACATGTTAATAATACAACATGCTGAACAGGATATACATATGCAGATATTTGCATGTTTATATAGTACAACATATATACAGAATAGATTATAGATGAAATATATAGTAGTGCAGTAGTTAATTATATGTTACGGTATGTGTAGTGCAGGTGCAGGATTAGGACTCTCATTTAATCAAACATTAGAATGAGTAATGTTTGATAATGTATAGTTCACACCGACTTATTTCACTAAAATAAATTTCATAATCCTGCATGTTGTTGACCACTTTTCTTTACACTGCACTGTTCCTGAATGGTCTACAAAAACAGATGTCTCATTATTACAATCTTAAACTGTTGCAGTCACAGAATTATCTCATGAATAACAGACAATAAAAACTACAGTTTACATTTTCATTCAGTGTTATGTTTCATTTTGCCTGCAGAAGGGATTAACCTTGAATAAGGCTCCAGTTAGAATGATAATGGGACGATCTGCCAGTGAGGCAAGCACTGTTTAACTAACAGCTTAGATGGAGCAGCGAGATCTCTAAGCTAGATTTTGGAGTCTATTATGATATGGATAAAGCAGAACTGTTGGGGAGGTGAGAGGTCAGGGTGCAAAGATCACTGGGTCTGTGGTCATGATCATGGGTGGTCGATTTGTCTCTTGTTAGCATCATGAGGACTTACACTTGTTCTTCCTGAATGTGTGTGTGTGTGTGCATAAAGGACAATAATATTGCAAACGAATCACACTCATTTGTGTGCTCACAATCAAGTGTACACACACATATTCAGCATTTCTACTTGAAGGTCTGTAGTCATGGTCAAGGTGGCTGAAGCCACACAGAAATAATCAATCCTGCTGAACAACTAAGGCTTAAAGTCTAGAACATTTCTGTTTGGCTAACACCACGACTGATCAGAAGGTCATGAGTTCAAATCCCAGCATTGCCAAGCTGTGACTTCTGGGCCCTTGAGCAAGGCCCTTAACCCTCAAATGCTTAGTTGTAGAAAACAAATGATAGTATTTGTAAAATTTAATGTCCTTTCGCTTCTGAGAAACTCTGAATAAGAGCATCTGCCAGATTTTATAAATGTAAATGAAACAAAGCACATGTTTGATTTAAACACTGATTAGATTTTTGCCACTTGTGAAAATCTGTTCACTGACACATCTTGTTGAAGAATTACTAAAATAAAAGCGAATACTTTTGGCAATATAGTGTATATACACCCACACCCACGCACCCACACCCACACACATACATACACACCCACACATATATATATATATATATATATATATATATATACACATATATATATATATATATATATATATATATATATATATATATATACATATATACATATATATATATATACACTATATTGCCAAAAGTATTCGCTCACCTGCCTTGACTCGCATATGAACTTAAGTGACATCCCATTCCTAATCCATAGGGTTCAATATGACGTCGGTCCACCCTTTGCAGCTATAACAGCTTCAACTCTTCTGGGAAGGCTGTCCACAAGGTTTAGGAGTGTGTTTATGGGAATTTTTGACCATTCTTCCAGAAGCGCATTTGTGAGGTCACACACTGATGTTGGACGAGAAGGCCTGGCTCTCAGTCTCCGCTCTAATTCATCCCAAAGGTGTTCTATCAGGTTGAGGTCAGGACTCTGTGCAGGCCAGTCAAGTTCCTCCACACCAGACTCTGTCATCCATGTCTTTATGGACCTTGCTTTGTGCACTGGTGCACAGTCATGTTGGAAGAGGAAGGGGCCAGCTCCAAACTGTTCCCACAAAGTTGGGAGCATGGAATTGTCCAAAATGTCTTGGTATGCTGAAGCATTCAGAGTTCCTTTCACTGGAACTAAGGGGCCAAGCCCAGCTCCTGAAAAACAACCCCACACCATAATCCCCCCTCCACCAAACTTTACACTTGGCACAATGCAGTCAGACAAGTACCGTTCTCCTGGCAACCGCCAAACCCAGACTCGTCCATCAGATTGCCAGATGGAGAAGCACGATTCGTCACTCCAGAGAACGCGTCTCCACTGCTCTAGAGTCCAGTGGCAGCGTGCTTTACACCACTGCATCTGACGCTTTGCATTGCACTTGGTGATGTATGACTTGGATGCAGCTGCTCGGCCATGGAAACCCATTCCATGAAGCTCTCTGCGCACTGTTCTTGAGCTAATCTGAAGGCCACATGAAGTTTGGAGGTCTGTAGCGATTGACTCTGCAGAAAGTTGGCGACCTCTTCGCACTATGCGCCTCAGCATCCGCTGACCCCGCTCCGTCTGTTTACGTGGCCTACCACTTCGTGGCTGAGTTGCTGTCGTTCCCAAACACTTCCACGTTCTTATAATACAGCTGACAGTTGACTGTGGAATATTTAGGAGCGAGGAAATTTCACGACTGGATTTGTTGCACAGGTGGCATCCTATCACAGTTCCACGCTGGAATTCACTGAGCTCCTGAGAGCGACCCATTCTTTCACAAATGTTGCACACATTCTTCACAAATTCTTTCAGTCTGCATGCCTAGGTGCTTGATTTTATACACCTGTGGCCATGGAAGTGATTGGAACACCTGATTCTGATTATTTGGATGGGTGAGCGAATACTTTTGGCAATATAGTGTATATATATATATATATATATATATATATATATATATATATATATATATATATATATATATATATATATATATATATAATCATGTTAATGTATGGGATACTGTATAATATAATATAATATAATATAATATAATATAATATCCATGGCATGGAAATGCAAGGAAGAATCTACATGACAGATCTGTTAATGTTTTCATTGCTTTACTGTCAAGTGTATAACCTACAGTTAACAATATTATCCATGTAGAGTTGTCACTCCACCTACGGGCAAATTCTTGGAAGGTGTGAGAAAAATGAGAGATAAAGAAATAAAGGAGCATGGGGAAAACAGACAAGACTCACAAACCGACTGCACAGGATCTTACTTAATATGACAATCATTTTTCTCTTATGTTTAGATCAGGGGTATCTAAGGTGTTAATTTAGATAAACAGGAACCTACATCAGAACAAGTGCCCCCTACTTGCCTCCTTTAATGGTGTAGACCTGGCACTGCTTGTGACTTTGACCGTGTACCTGAAACCAGGAATATGTTCATGCGTCAGGACTAATCGAAGAGCGTCTGCAGAAGTAGGCTATTATAAATTTGTTTAGTAGAAATCCCATCGTTGCCCATAAGCAAGCGCAGCAGCCAAGGTCAAAGGCGAGGTTGTGTGCGCATTAATCAGAAGGATTGTAAAATTCGCTCATAAACACGAGTGCCCAGGACGCGTCTGGAGACAGAGACGCTTATTTTAATCTATCTGAAAAGTGTGTGCTTGCCATTCACTCGCCCTTCGCCCTTGATTGTTGACTGATTTGTGTATGAACATGTACATCTCCATGACCCGGAGCGCTTATTGCATGTCAAACATGTTATTAACTCCAGCACGGTTTCCATTCAGCACATAATCACGAGACTATGGGAAAAGGTGGAGACAGTTTAGGAGAAATAGCACATTAAACACGCTTTACATAATAATAATAATAATAATAATAATAATAATAATAATAATAATAATAATAATGCTTATTTGGCAAATTAATTGTCAGAGCCACTAGGGATTATGTTGCTCCACACATACATTTCAACATGCGCCGATCAGGCATAACATTATGACCACCTACAATATTGTGTAACATTGTGTTGGTCCCCCTTTTGCTGCCAAAACAGCCCTGACCCGTCAAGGCATGGACTCCACTAGATCCCTGAAGGTGTGCTGTCGTATCTGGCACCAAGATGTTAGCAGCAGCTCCTTTAAGTATTCTATAAGCATCCATGGACACCACCTTGCAACTTACAGGAATTAAAAGATACCTACAGGACTCAAAGGATGCTTACAAGATTTAAAGGACACCTTTGATAGATACTGACCACTGCAGACCAGGAACACCCCACAAGAGCTGCAGTTTTGGAGATGCTCTAATCCAGTCATCTAGCCCTCACAATTTGGGCCTAGTCAAACTCGCTCAAATGCTTACACTTGCCCATTTTTCTTGCTTCTAACACATCAGCTTTGAGGACAATATGTTCACTTGCTACCTAATATATCCCACCCACTAACAGGTGCCATGATGAGGAGATAATCAGTGATACTCACTTCACCTGTCAGTGCTAATCTTGCACCACTGATATAGAATATATTGTGGGTTCATATCCATTTTAAGCCCAGTGCCCATTTGGTGGGCTAAAATAAATAAACAACTAAATAAATAAAAACTTATAAACAGGTAACGCAACTCTCTGGTCTTGTTAAGCCCCTCTACTTTACAGGGAGTGTAAACAGTGTGCTTTTATTATAGAGTATCCGATATATCACCGGTCCTGTCCCAGTACTGGTTCTGGCTACCTTTTTTGAGACACGATAGCTATATTCATTTGTCTATATTAAAAGTAGCTATTTCATACTTATTAGGACATAACATAATTTTGGCTAAGTCATAGTCTTAGTCCTGGGTCCTGCACATTATAGTGTTTCCCTGCTCCCAGTGCATCTGATCCATTTAATCAGCTTGCTAATGTTAAGTAGAGGAAACCTCTAAAATGCGCGTGACTGAGGGGAGTCCAGGGCCAGGTTTAGGGATCTGTCATTTTTTACGAAATTATTGAAAGAACTAGGTCTACTTGTGTGTCTCTGATAGCTTAAACGGCACTTTAAACTTTCCTAATGTACACTTAATTGTTATAGTTCCTACACAAATGACAACAGAGTCATAAACAAATGTGTATATGTAGGCTGTTTATATGAAGTCAGCGTTTAAAATTGAGGACGTTAAAAACTTCTGGTTAACCCTAAAGGGATGAAAACATCAGGAAATGGGATTTAAGTCTACATGGTGGAGCGCAGGAAAAATGACATTTAACTTGTTAATATTTTCTATCGTCAGATCAACAATAAGTTGTCCATTATTTTTCCTTTAAAGAAAAAGATAAGAATAGGGTTGGCCCAGGGGCTGCGCGCTGCTCCTATGCAAAGTGACAACCAATTATAAATGCTGAGTGAGGGGTAACGACGCCGTGCCTTCAGCGCATAGATTAGCGTAATGACTTTTCAGTGCATCCACTGATTGAAATGTAACTGGCTTGTCCGCGGGCATAGAGCAAGAAATGGATATAACAGCCTCAAAGACAATCAGCAGCTATAAGACAAAGCATATCCACGCCACACCTTCTCATCCCTGCCCATCACCTCTATTATCGCTTTACATAGAACCTGTAACCTATGCAAGCCTTTATAAAGTGGAAAGATATGCATACAATGATGAAAAAATTATTAAATCAAGAACCGCTTCCAGCCAACATAAATTAGCATATTCAGGGTAAATATGCAGACCATTTACGATAATAAGGGGTGGATTATTCAATTCAATGAATGTTAAATAGATGGCGAAATTGTGTGTGCGTTATCTGCAATGACTTCTATTTATTTTCATCTCTCCCAAATTGGACTCTTCATACTGACCGTTTCATTTTTTTTCCCCCCCGCTTTCTCTTGCAGTCTACCTGGGCAGTGCGCTGCACGCGCTCAGGTGCCCTCAGTCCTATACAGGCTATACTAGCTCTGCGCCCTGCGGGATAAACTCTTTTCATTATGCATCACCCGAGATTACTGCCCAGATTAACGCGTCCAATATGCATAACAGCAAAATAAGCGAATAAAATTTAGATTAAATAAAGATGGCCTCTACATAGAAAGGTTTTCTCCATCCTGCCATATCCGCATCCTTCCTGCTTTGTGCAGTCTGAATAAAATAATAGAATAAAATATTCTGTCTTTCTCAGTTCTAAAGAAAAGGGGTATTTTCACTTTTTCCCTAATATTTATTGAATTTTTATTTACTCAAATCCAAACTCATTTCTGTGGAACAATTAGCCCTATTTAAGCTTTCTGCATATTATGGGATACACATTGCATAGGATACACAACCGGATACCAGAAATCTGTCAGTGTAGCTATCAGTATATACTATATTAAACTCTTAAAATCTGCTTTATGTCGCGTCAGAATGAAATAGAAATAAAAAATAAATAAATATAAATTATAGAGCTTGTTTTCGGCATGGGGCATGGGCTGTGCTGCCATCTTCTGGATATTCTGTGCACTGCAAATAAACTAAACTAAATCCTATTAAGCAATAAGATTTGATTGTGGTTTATGGTATGTATAAAATATTGAGCAGGCCAATCTGGTTTTAGATAATAGTGTGAAGGCGTAATGTTCTAAATAACTTTAAGAGCTTGAAAAAGTCAGCAACTGTACTCAACCCAAAAAGCAACAGTGACTAAAGTGACCTCTGCATTTACATCTCTGGGTAAGACATAGGTGAATTTGAGTAAATGAAGTTGAAGCATAATGCATAAATTCAATGACTGTGAGCTCATTATTTAAGAAAAACAGAAGAGTAACTGTTCTTCCGTTGACTAAGAATAGTAGAGCAGGAAATGATAAGACTCATAGCAAGAATAGTACTTAAATAACTACTGAGATAGAGATATTACTCATTTTTAGTGCATAAACCCCTCATTACACAGGCAGAACACATTTGAGAGTTCAGTGGTGAAAAATACACAAGCACTGGATTTGAGTCATCACCATGCTGCAAGTGCAAATCAGATGCTCTCTCCTACGCAGTTAAAAGATTTCTATTATGGAAGATTTTGGACTGATGTCCTGGTTAAGAGGTAAGGTGAAGGATTTTTTCCTTCAATTAGTTGCCAATTTGCAGTTGTCATTTTGATCTTTTTGAACATATAGTGACATGTTGCCTAGTGTGTATTGCATAGCCCATATGTGTCATGTGCATATAGGCTATACAGTTTATTAAAAACAATTTGCTACACTAATGCCTTAGCTTAATGGTTTAATAAATTAATACATTTTTAAATGGTATTTTTTCCCTTTAATCAGGCGTTTATAATGCCTGCCAGCTAGTGTCAATATCCTCATTGCTTATTTGTTAAAAAATTTTCAAGTCATTGACAGTTGGGAACTAAACAAGCCCAGCTGGACCACAGACTAAGTGCTGCCCTCACCACATGGACTGTCTTGTAACATTTTACACTTCTATAACTTTGTATTTCTTTTTCAAACTCTACCATGAGTGCAAGTAGAAGTTAGGTCAAGGATGTATTACTTCATTCAAAATAATCTCAGGGCATGGGAATTTATTGTCCATGGAAATCAAGCCATTTTTGTGCTTCAAAAGCCTTTGAGGGAGATTTTTAATAACACGTGATGCTCTTAAAAGATGTTGCTGTATATGAAGTAGGTGGACAGATTTAGCCCCTGAAATAAAATTCAGTTTCTTTTTAATAGTGACCTGGATTTCCCAAAAAGACCATTAAGTTAATGGTTTGCCTTTTCTGGGTAGAAAAAAACTAAGATGGAGCTTTGGGCACTATGTAACAAAGATGTGGGGCAGGCGGATGCAAACACACACACACACACACACACACAGAGAGAGAGAGAGAGAGAGAGAGAGAGTGAAGTCCACATTAGACTTTGCCCAGAGCTTGATTTAGAGATTTTAGTAGACACTACCTGTTTTTGTAGAGTCGTGACAATAGAATTAGGAACCACAAAAAAACCATGACTGAAATGAAAAAAGTGAAATGACACTGTTTTAATCAGCAAACAATACTAAAACAGCAACAACATCTACAGACAAACATGAAACCATGATGCTACAAGCCAATTTATGTTGGGTTGTGCTGTATGTGCTGGGTAACTGTTATTGAATATAGTAAAATCTTATTGTTAAAATTGGCTTGCTGCAGCCATATTGACAGTAAGAAGCCAGAACAGGTGGTAGGGTCCAAAACCAAGTTTATTAATACACATCTGAATCACAATTCAGAATCAGAGAAAAACTGCAAGACAAGGTAAGTGAAACAGAGGAAGTCGTATGACAAAATTCACAACAAAATGGACATGTAACAGCAAATCACTAGAGTTGTGGATGCAGAGCCAATCCTGAGACTGCCAGTAAATTCAGAATACCCAGACAAAACAAACATGAACAAAGAAAGGATGCCTGTGATGCAGAAATGCTATGTGCTGCACCTCCGTCTGGAGTGGAACAACCAAGATCTATAAGTAGTATGGGGATGAAAAACAGCTGAGTATAATGAGACTAGTGGGTAAAATATATATATATTCTATATATATATATTTCTGGGTTATATATATACTTTCTGGGTTATCCATTTTGCTCATAGCTCTCAAAACCATGCTGACAGGTCGACTGGGTACTTTAAATTGCCTTTAGGGAAATGAGTGAGTGCACGGTGGCCTGGTCTCACATCTCAACCAGGGTGCACTGCCATCTCACATCCTAGTCCTGCACTTAATAACCTTACACCATTTACCCAAAGCCTCATAATAAACTGTACTCTATAAAATGTCCTGGAACAGTTTAATAAATGACAAAAAAAGAGTACTAAAGATGTAGAGGAATAAACAATCCAAACATCAAGATGACTATATCCACAAATAAATACATACAGTGACTGAGCAGAAAATGGTGTATTATGGTGTTTAATACAAACAATTGTTGAGTAATTGATGAAAACATTATAATTGTGATGTAAACTGTGGAAAAGAGAATGATGCTCTTTAGTAAGCATCTAGTTTTCTGAAACCTTTCCAAGACAGTGCAGTATAATTGAGGCTTTGTGCATCCCTTAAACCTTGTCACCAACTAAATAGTAAAGCTAAGCCTAAATATTCTACATAATTTAGTTTAGCTATGTTGTTTGAATCTGTGGGCACAAATCACAAACTGTGTACTCCATTTTCAGAATGACTGAAGCAGTGAGTTGAAATTAATGGACGACCTATTTGCGTCTTCGTCTGATGGTGCCCCCCAGGCACAGCGCGCATTTATGTGTCCATGCAGCAAGTGCATTTAGTGACAGCAACTGACTTAAAATAACTCAACAAACTGTCTCTGTCGCCATGACACTTTCAAACCACAGATTTGTTTCCTCCATAAAAGATTACTAGCACACCGGAGACTCTAAATAATAGTGGCCGTGTATCCGCGCGGTCATGGAGCCTGAAACTGCACTGAACGCTTGTTTTGTGGGTTTTGATGGAGGAGTTCAGCTGCTTTCCGGCGAGGACACGGCGGTCATCCTACCTGCCATTATTGCGTCGATCTGTGCTGTAGGAATAGTAGGAAATATTATGGTCCTTGTCATTCTGATACACAATATAATGGTTAAGAAAAGTGCTAATGGGATTGTCGTGATGCTCGTTAACCTCAGTGGAACAGACTTGTTGATCCTTGCTGTGTGCAGTTCGACCCGAGCATTCACTTATCACAATCGGACATGGAGACTTGGACATTTCGCCTGCAGGACAGCTGAGTGGTTCCAGCATAGCTGTTTGGCAGCAAAATCTCTCACTCTAGCAGTCATGAGCCGAGCGCGATATCATACTGACTGTGATCCTCACCTAAAGCTAAATAGAGTTCTTATTGCTGCTGGCTCTATATGGCTTCTAGGGTTGGTGCTACCTGTCGTCCAGATCGTTTTTTCAAAGTTGCAGGTGAAGGGGAACTTTAGTCTGTGCGTCACCGAGCTATCGAGTCACTCCTCTGACTTCATGCGCGTGTATAGTAAAATCTACGCTCTCGTGGTCTACGTCTTCCCGGTCATCTTTTCTGCAGCGTGCCATGTGCGTGCCATCATTCGGATCACACATGGCCACAGGGCGCGATCTGCGCGCAGGACTGAAAACCGCCTGGCTCTGTTGTGCGTCACTGCAGCTAACGCGCTTCTGTTGCTACCCGAGTGGACACTATGGCTGTGGCTGCGCCACCGTCCCCGCGAGATCTACGAGCCCGCAGTTGCGCTGCTTGTCCTCGCTCAGGTGTGCACCTACCTGACCAGCGCATCGTCTCCGGCCATTCTCCTCACCATGTTTGTGCCACTCAGAGAAAACCTGACTTGGCTGCTGTGTCGGGGCGCATGGGGGAAAGGAAAAAGGGAGCAGAGCGAGATGGCTGTTGGGGCGCTGGACGATGACATGATACATACTGATGCGCTCGGGAGACCTCTGCCTGATGTGAAGCATTTTTGGACCAGTCGGAGGAACACAGCAGTTCCAGACAACACCAACCCTTTTCCGTGGGAAGGACTGGAGCACTGCCATGCTCAACTCTAAAATATATATATATATATATGTGTGTGTGTGTGTGTGTGTGTGTGTGTATGTATATATATATATATCAATAACAAAATGCACATAGGTATTACAAGTAAAGCATACACCGATCAAGTATAACATTATGAGCTCAGGCAGGTGAGGTGAGTCTGAGCTCATAATTATCTCCTCACCATAGCACCTGTTAGTGGGTGGGATATATTAGACAGCAAGTGAAAATTTTGTCCTCAGAGTTGATGTTAGAAGCAGGAAAAATGGGCAAGTGTAAGGATTTGAGTTTGACAAGGGCAAATTGTGATGGCTAGATGACTGGATCAGAGCATCTCCAAAACTGCAGCTCTTGTGGGGTGTTCCCAGTCTTCAGTGGTCAGTATCTATCAGAAGTGGTCCAAGGAAGGAACAGTGGTGAACCAGCGTTTAGGGTCATAGGCAGCCAAGTGGGGAGCGAAGGCTGGTCCATGTCGTCCAATCCAACAGACAAGCTACTGTTGCTCAAATTGCTGAAGAAGTTAATGCTGGTTCTGATAGAAAGGTGTCAGAATACACAGTGTATGACGGGTCAGGGCTGCTTTGGCAGCACAAGGGGGACCAACAGAATATTAGGCAGGTGGTCATAATGTTATGCCTGATCGCTGTATATAATAAATGTGAAATATAATAAATGTGAATTATAATAAATACAAAACAATAAATGCTTAGGTGTAAATTTGATATTCTGTCAATTAGTATACTTAAACATGTTGAATTAAAACTATGCAAATGTTTTGAAGTATAATGATGTTTACTTTCTGCTGGTGTTTGCTACTGTGTTTAATCTGACAGTGTTTATCTGCAGCATAGTGTTTAAAATCTGTAATTGTCAGACAGTGACTTCAAAAATATGACATATATCAATCAGCCATTACATTGAAATCACATGTCTAATTTCCTGTAAGTCCCCTTTGTGCTTCCTAAACAGCTCTGATCTGTAAAGGCATGGACTACACAAAATCTCTGAAGGTGTGCTGTGGTATCTGGTACCAAGAGATTGGCAGTAATTCCTTTAAGTTCTGTAAGTTGCCTCCATGGGTCAGAATTGTTTGTCTAGCACATCCCACAGCCAATCTTGAACAATTTTTGCAGTGTGGTAGGGTGCATTATCCTGCTGGAAGAATCCACTGCCATTAGGGTTGTACAGTGTTTGTAACAATGTTTAGAGAGGAGGGTAAATCTACATGAATGCCACAACCAATGATTTCCCACTAGAACATTAACCAAGTATAACACTGCCTCTGTCTGCTTGCCTTTTCCCCATATTGCCTCTTTCCCAGGTAAGTGAGGCACTCACTTGGCTATCCATGTGATGTACAAGAAAATATGATTCATCAGACCAGGTCACATACTTCCATTGTTCTTTACCAGTTCTGATACTCATGTGCCCGCTATAAGTGCTTTTGGTGGTGGACATTGTTCAGCACAGGCACTCTGATCTGTCTGCATATACGCATCCCTATATGCATCAAACCTCCCCCCCCATCACTGCCACTGTTGTGACTTTGGACACGGTCAACATCCTAACATGCTGGAATACATGAAAAACAAATAATTTCACTGTGCTCTAATGTATATATGACAAAAAAGTCATCTCTTTCAATCAGTGTAATGTTCACTTGTCAGTGGTTATAATGTTATGGATGATCGGTGTATTTTAAACACAATATGAAAATTTTACATTTCTTGTTTATTCTTACTGTCTTCTGTATATGAACTGTAGTGAGCTGTGATTTTTGTTTGGTAAATTTCCCTTCTAAAATATGTAATTATTGTATTATCAGGTGATGCCATTATTATTATTATTATTATTATTATTATTATTATTATTATTATTATTATTATTAATAATAATAATAATAATAATAATAAACATTTCAGTAAAGATTTTTACGATTTTCCAGTATTTCCATATATTTCTGATAAAGTTTTGCATGCTCTTTGGCATCTTCTCCCAAGTTTCATGAGGGTAAACTGGTATTATACATTTGACCAAATATTTCATTACAATTTATACATTAATAATGCATTAAAGGATAATACCCTATAGACATAATCAATGTAAATACATTTATGAACACCTCTCACCCTAAATAAAAGAATGTAACATTTCACTGATATAAAGTGTTTTATAAATGATTTAAAATATCCAACAGAAAAGTACTTCTCAAATTAACAATATTAGAGGGGAAGAAGCAATATCAGTGAATAATTTAGCTCTAGCCAAAAACATTGATCTGCTATTAGATGACTAATGATTGATGATCTCCACTGGTCAGTCTCTCTTCTCTGTAACATTCATCAGGAGATAAAGAGTGTGAGTCGAAAAGACTTGACGTGACTTGACCAAGCTGATATAGATGTATGAAGCCTCTCAGTATTAACCACAATCTTCTGTGGACACACACATACACACACACACACAATACTTTTTGTCACACACACCCAGATCAGCCATAAACATGCTCAATTATTATTATTATTATTATTATTATTATTATTAAGCCATAAATATTCTTAATTATTAAACAAATAAATTTCAGTTAACTCTAAATTACTAAATTTTAATTTGTAGTAAATTTGTCTCAGAGAGTAAAACACCATTTAGAAAAGACCACCTGCCTTTGGTTGTAATGTTACAGGTGATCTGTGCATATGCTATAGCATAGTTCATTAGTTTATTTATTTATTTGTTTGTTAAGAATAACTGTCTGCTGCTGTGGAAAGGAGCCTCACAGTGAAAATGTTTACCTTCCAGTTCTTTTCTCCTCACTCATATGACTGAATACTGAACATTTTTAGGAATTTTCTGTCAATAATTTGGTGACTACTAGTGTAGGGATCCAGAAGTCTGAGTAGTTATTAAGCATCCAAAAAATATTTTTATTTACTGCAGACAAAAAGACATCCAGGTGGATATGTGAAAGATTAGAAAGATGTGTGAAAGATCCAGGTAGAATCTGGATATTGGAGAAGATGGCATCATTATATCCAGTCTCATACTAGTCATGATGAAGATTTAATGTAACTCTTATGCACACTTAAACAAACAAGCAAACAAATAAATCAATTAAGTCTGACTAAACAAGTAGTATGGTTATATTACCCCCTAGTGGAGTTCATCAAGTATGACAGTTTCTTGTTTTTAGTTTCTCCCTAGTGCAGGATGTCAAACTATTTTACAAAGGGCCAGATTAGACATCAGAATACCATACATATCATATATGCCTAACCAGATTGGAAAAGGAACTACAGCACTATTTATATACATTTCAGGAACCAAAAGTAATTGGATATACCGTTAAATAAAAACTAACAATCATAAATTAAAGTGTCATTTATAATATTTGTTGCCAAATTCACTTTAGTTAATAAAGGAGTTCAAGAATTCCATGCCTAGCTTCTCTATAGTCATGATTAAATATCACTATGTAAATTAATTTGGTTCTTGCATTTTAACTAATGGTCATAACATAGTCTGTTGCTACAGACTGTTAGAGGAAAAATTGTTGGCCTCTGGGCCACACGTCATATGTTCTAGGGGAGAAGCCATGAGCCAGCTATCATCTTTCTGTGGGCTGCATTTGGCACTTTATGGATTAGTGGATGTCTGACTGACCTGTTCATCATTTTGCTCAAACAGATACAGTCTACACACACACACACACACACACAAACACACATACACACTTGTCATTCTGTACTAGCTATATTCTACAATAAATATAAATTAATATTTCTGCATTTTGCATTTACACACTTCACTAGCAAAAAATTAACATGGTGATGTAATGTCCCGTCAGACGTAGGAGTATTAGAATCCATACACGGATGAAGTAAAGGGCCAAAGGCTAAGATCTTGGTCGAGGTCACGGAAAAGATAGAGTCGAAAACCAGAAAGCAATGAAGAGAAAGTCAAAACCAAAACGCTAGTCCAAAAAACGAAGTCAGAAGAAAACGAGCAAGGTCATACACGAGGAAACGAAACTATTGATAAATCAAGGCTTGGCAGGTAACACAAAGGAAACAATGCTTCGCAATGAAACTAAGATAGCGTGCTGTTTATATAGGTCATAGAACCGGAAGTGAACAGAAACAGTTAATATTCGGGCGACGGCTCCCTCTGGCGTTCAGGCCTCGTGACAGAACCCCCCCGTCTAAGAACACCTCCAGGTGTTCGGCGTCGAGGGCGTCCCCTCGGGCGAGGGGCGGGTCTGTGGGGAAAGTTCAGGTGGAATTTGTCTATGAGAGCGGGGTCCAGGATATCATTTGCATTGACCCAGCATCGCTCCTCCGGGCCATATCCCTCCCAGTCCACCAAGTATTGGAGGCGGCGGCCCTGACGACGCGAGTTAAGGATGGTGTGGACCCAATAGGCGAGGGAACTGTCAATGTCCAGGGGAGGGGGTGGCTCATGGGCAGAGGGGTCCGCGGTCTGTGGCTCGTGATAGGGCTTGAGCAGGGATACATGAAAGGTGGGTGCGAGGCGGTAGGAGGCAGGCAGCTCTAGGCGAAACGAGAGGGGATTAACCTGGCGGATGATCTTGAAGGGGCCGATGAACCTGGGGCTGAGCTTACGACATGGCAGCTTGAGTTTCAGGTTGTGCGTGGATAACCAAACCCTTTGACCCACTTGGTAGGTAGGGTGGGGTTGGCGTCGGCGGTTGGCTTGCATCGCTTGTCTACGTATAGCCCGTTGAAGGCGAACATGGGCTCGTTCCCAGATCTCCTGGCTTCGCCTGGACCATTCGTCCACCGCGGGGACGTCTGAGGGCTCCCCGGACCACGGGAACGGGGTGGTTGATAGCCAAAAACACACTGGAAGGGTGTCAGCCCCGTAGAGGAATGGGTGAGGGAGTTCTGAGCGTATTCGGCCCATGGGAGGAATTCACTCCATCGATGCTGTTCCTTGCTGCAGTAAGCCCTCAAGAACCTTCCTAGTTCTTGGTTCAGACGTTCAGCCTGCCCGTTAGATTGGGGGTGGTATCCTGAGCTCAGACTGACCTTGATTCTCAGTTGCTTGCAGAACTCCTGCCAGACCCTGGAGGTAAACTGTGGCCCCCGTTCCGATACAATGTCCTCGGGGAGCCCAAAATTCCGGAAGACGTTGTGGAAAATGGCTACGGCGGTCTCCATGGAAGTAGGTAATCCCTTCATGGGAACTAATTTGCATGCCTTGGAAAACCGGTCAATGATAACCATGATGGTTGTGAAGCCCTGTGAGTCGGGGAGGTCAGTGAGAAAGTCAATAGAAATGTGAGACCAGGGACGGCGTGGGACGGGTAGGGGCTCCAACAGGCCTTCAGGCAGATGGCGATCGGTTCGGGACTGGGCGCAGATGGAGCATGAGCGTACAAACCTTTCTACATCCTGGTGAAGAGAAGGCCACCAAAAGGTGCGATGCAGCAATTGGGCCGTACGATGGATGCCAGGGTGGCCGGAGCTGGGGCATTCGTGCGTCCACCTGATCAGTCTTAGACGGTACATGGTGGGAACATAACGTTTGGAGGGGGGACAATTTGGGGGAGGAGCCTCGGAGGTGTAAGCCCTTTCAATTTCTCCTATGAAATCCCAACGAATGGGGGCTACTAAAACAGATGGTGGGAGTATATTACTGGGGTGTGAGGGTGATTCGCTGACCTCATGGATTCTGGAGAGAGCGTCTGCTTTCCCGTTCTTTGTGCCGGGACGATAGGTGACCGTGAACTTGAACCGTGAGAAAAATAAGGCCCACCTGGCTTGGCGTGGGTTGAGGCGCTTAGCTTCATGGAGGTACGCCAGGTTACGGTGATCTGTGAGTATGAGGAACGGGTGAGCTGCCCCCTCCAACCAATGTCTCCATTCCTCGAGGGCAACCTTCATAGCTAGAAGTTCCTTATTGCCCACGTCATAATTCCACCGGTGTTAGTTTCCGAGAGTAGAAGGCACAGGGATGTAGTTTGCTGGACTCTGGTTGGCGTTGAGAAAGTACTGCTCCCACCCCGCTGTTCGAGGTGTCCACTTCTACTGTAAAAGGTAAGTCCGGTCGTGGGTGTCGGAATATAGGGGCAGAGGAGAAGCTGTGCTTAAGCTTATCGAAGGCTGTTCGGGCTTGATCAGTCCATTTTAGTTTCTGTGGTTTCCCCTTTAATAACGAGGTCAGGGGACTGGCTATGGTGCTATAGTTCCGGATGAAACGGCGATAAAAGTTAGCAAACCCCAGGAATCGTTGGAGGCCTTTAACATTGGTGGGCTCAGGCCAGGACATGATCGGAGACACTTTTGACTGGTCCATCTCCACCCCCGTTTGAGAAATCACGTAACCGAGAAACGTGATGGAGGAACGGTGGAACTCACACTTTTCCAACTTTACGAAGAGGTTATGGGTTACCAGGCGGTGGAGGACTGCTCGAACGTGGGAAACATGTTGTTTCAAGTCTGATGAGTAGATCAAAATGTCGTCAATGTAGGCTATTACGTGGCTGTGGAGCATGTCCCTGAATATCTCATTTATCATGGATTGAAACACCGCCGGGGCATTAGTGAGCCCGTAAGGCATGACTAGGTACTCGTAGTGTCCATTAGTGGTGTGGAAAACAGTCTTCCATTCGTCTCCTTCTCTTATCCTGATCAGGTTGTAGGCACTGTGTAGGTCGAGTTTGGTGAACACCTTGGCCCCTTGTAGTTGTTCAAGGGCGGTTGGAACTAAGGGGAGAGGATAAGGGTAGGGCACGGTGATAGCGTTCAAACCGCGATAGTCAATGCATGGGCGGAGCCCTCCATCCTTCTTTTCCACAAAGAAGAAACCCGCCGCCGCTGGAGATGTAGAGGGCCGTATATAACCCGCTGCAAGAGCTTCTTCGATGTAGTCCTCCATAGCTTTCTTTTCTGGGATGGAGAGAGGGTAAACTCGGTTCTTAGGAGGGACGGCATTGGGGAGGAGTTCAATGGTGCAGTCCCATGGTCTGTGTGGTGGGAGCCTGGCTGCTTTTTCCTTACTAAACACTTCACGTAGTTCGCAGTATTCAGGAGGGAGCAAAGTGGGGCTGGACGAAGCTGGGCTTTCAATGGAAGTAGCGAGGCATGGACGTGGAGTGTGGTTCAAAAAACAGTTCTTTATGCAGAAAGGGGCCCACTTTCGGAGGTCACCGTCCTTCCAGGAGATGTCTGGGTCGTGAAGCTGTAGCCATGGAAGGCCCAGCACTATGGGGTTGGACGGGGAGGAGATGACAAAGAACGATAAACGTTCATGATGGAATAATCCAAGTTGGAGGTCGATAGGTTGGGTTTGCCGAGAAATGAGGCCCCCTCCGATGGGCTGATCGTCGATGGCAGTCACTCTGAGCGGGGGAATGCATGGGACTGTGGGGATGTGTAGATCGCGCACCAGCATCTCGTACATGAGGTTGACCGCCGAGCCCGAGTCAATTAGTGCTGTGACGAAAAACTGAGAATGAGCAAGGAGAAGATATGCCGGAAGAGAAACTTTGGATAAGTGAACTATGTTTTCTATCTGTGGCGTAGATGATTTTTCAGGACATCGGAGCACTCTATGACCGGGTTTTCCACAGTAGAAGCAGAGATTGAGTTTAGTACGCCGTTCACGCTCCTCTGCTGTGACTCGTGCCCTTCCCAGCTGCATGGGTTCAGAATAATCCTCTGTGTGCGGTCGCTCCTCCATTTTATAACGCGGCAGGGGGCGTGAGGTGGCGGCTGTAGGGCGGTGCTGGCGACGCAGGTTATCCAGACGGATGGCAGTGGAAATATATTGGGACAACGTGACGTTCGTGTCGCGGCATGCCATTTCTGCTTGTAACTCCGGGTTGAGCCCCTCGCGGAAGACCACCATGAGTGCAGTAGCATTCCATCCCGACTGCACTGCCAACGTGCGGAATTTTATAGCATAATCCGCGGTGGCGTCCCTCCCCTGGCGTAATTCCAGCAGCTGAACGGAAACATCCTTGCCGCCTGCCGGGTATTCGAACACTTCCCTAATTAAATTAGCGAAATAATCCGCGGATGATTTAACTTGGGGGTCAGAATCCCAAGCTGCTGCTGCCCAATCTAGCGCTCTACCGGTTAGTAAGGATAATATGAACGCGCACCTGGTTCTTTCGTCGCGGTAAGCCTCAGCTTACGTGAGCGAAATAGTTATCACACTGACGAAGAAAACCTCGGCAACGATCGCAGATCCATCAAACTTCTCAGGAAGGGCAAAATGAGGAAGTTCGCGGCGGGCGTCATGCGCTGGCGCGGCGGCTGCTGCCTGATCCAGTGGCTGCTGCTGGAGCTGGTGGTTAGCTGCCCTCAGCGCGTCGACCTCCGCCTGGTAAGCTTGAATAAGGACGCGCTGCCGCCACAGTGCCGCTTGCATATCCGCTGGACTCATCTCTGGCGAAGCATTCTGTAACGTCCCGTCAGACGTAGGAGTATTAGAATCCATACGCGGATGAAGTAAAGGGCCAAAGGCTAAGATCTTGGTCGAGGTCACGGAAAAGATAGAGTCGAAAACCAGAAAGCAATGAAGAGAAAGTCAAAACCAAAACGCTAGTCCAAAAAACGAAGTCAGAAGAAAACGAGCAAGGTCATACACGAGGAAACGAGACTATCGATAAATCAAGGCTTGGCAGGTAACACAAAGGAAACAATGCTTCGCAATGAAACTAAGATAGCGTGCTGTTTATATAGGTCATAGAACCGGAAGTGAACAGAAACAGTTAATATTCGGGCGACGGCTCCCTCTGGCGTTCAGGCCTCGTGACAGGTGATGGGAAATAAATACAGGTATAGTATACTTGTCCTGAGACACAAGCTCCTGTCCAAGTTTTGTACAAGTAACCCAAGCAAATATGGCGAGAATATGTGAAACTATAAGTGAAAGTATTCAGAACCAGAAGTGCTAAACACTTGCGACTTTTCTTACTTCTTACACTGTGGCAAATCCAGGAACCAAACTAAAGGTTAGTAACCCTAGTAAACTAAGGAATTCCAGGAACAAGAAGGTTATGCTGCTCACATGTATTTCTTTCCTCTTATACTATCTCCATTATGGGTTACCTGACATAAAGTAAAAATGCTCCTGTACAATGTCGGCACACTACCTCAGTTGTAAAAACTATGGAAAATTCAAGTGTAGGTTAGTTACATTGATCAAAAACAAGGAAATATAAATGCTAGGCATTTTAACTTAACAAAAATCATGCTGCTTAACTAGTTTTGTCTATTATCCCAGTAACTTAATCATTATGTGCCTGTCCAGAGTCATACAAGGTCCAGAGTCCACCTCAGTCATCAACACTAAGGCAAAGCCATCACCCATCAGCAGCAATGATGACTGCTGTTTAAAGGAATTGGAATATTTAAATGCTTGGTAAAAAATCTATGTTGTCTTCATTTGCATGGTGTGTAATGGGGGAAGGGGGGTCAAGACTGACATTGTGGTTCAATTACTTTCCATCAGTCACGATCTACATCTAAGATTTCAGCTAGTGCGCTGTACTACACTGTAATACAGTATAATTCTATATTTTGCTCGGCTCTATCTCAAGATATTTACACACTAGGATGAAACTTAACATCCTCCCATACTGTCTGATCTAGACTAACATTGGATCTATTCCAGACTAACATTGTAGTCAATTCCTTTCCATCAATCACACTCTACATCTGAGATCTAATATACTATACTATACTATAATCATAATTTTGATCTACTATATCACAGGATATTTGCATGATAGAATGAAAATGTTTAACTTGAGTTCTCTAAACCGGCTAGGTTAGCCTTCTTCATACCGATTAACTTCTTCATACTGTATCATGCTCTTCACTTGAGATCTTAGCTACTCTTCTGTACTCTATTGTACTACTATAATTTTATAGTTTGCTCTACTATCACAGGATATTTCCATGATAGGCTGAAACTAGAAGAAACTAATTCTAGACTAAATTCTTCAATGGTAAACTCCTAAGCAACAAATTTTATGCACAAAAACCTTTCACAAAGGACATGCTGTTCCACTCTTTTAAACTCTTGAGACTGTTATTACTTCTTTTGATGTTTTTGTCATGGGGTACATGACTTGAGGCAAATAGGTTCCTGTCCAAGTTCAGAACTCCTTGGTGTCCAACACTGTGGCAAAACAAAAGGTTAATCACACTATATAAGGAAGTGGGATATGTAAAGTCTAGGCAATATACTGACAAAAATCACAACACTCCACCTTTCTGATCAGCTCTGGCAATTTTAAGTGTATTTTCCAAATGTAAAGTGAAAAAAAAGATGTTTAACTATGCTAAGCAGTATCTTGTCTTACCTGTTTTCTACCTGTAGAGCACTATCAAGCCATCATTATATTAAACTGTAAACATACTGGTATGTGGGGTGTCTTTCTGTGGATTATTCTGGTTTCACTTTTGCAAAATTGTTACAACTTTACTTCAAAAGAGAAACTTCACTCACTGAACACTTTCTCAGTTAAGTTTTCTCAAGTGATTTCGGTGATTTTTACTATTGCATGATTGTTAGTGTTATCTCCTAAGATTTTCATTCACAACACTCTCTTAGGTTTACTTGCAGAGTGGTGCAATAAAGAAAAAACATCCAGTGAGCATCAGTTCTGCAGACAGAAATGGCTTGTTGGTGAGAGAGGCCAACAGGGAATGGTGAAACTGGTTCAAGTGGACAGAAAGACTACAGTATCTCAGATAACCACTCTATACAACTCTGGTGAGCAGAAAAGTGTCTCTGAATGCACAATTAAATAAAACATGTCAAACTTTGAGGAGTATGGGCTACAACAGCACAAGACTACGTTGGGTTCCACTTCTGTCAGACAAAAACAGAAAGCTGTGGGCACAGACTCACCAAAACTGGACAGATGAAGAAAATGTAGCCTGGTCTGTTGATTCTCAATTTCTGCTGAGGCACACAGATAGTAGGGTCAAAAAATCAGTTAAGTTGTCTTTATTTGCCACATATAATAATTACTACACAGTGAAATTCTTTCTTCGCATATCCCATTATTGGGGGTTGGGATCAGAGCACAGAGTCAGCCATGATGCAGCACCCCTGGAGCAGGGTGGGTTCGGGGCCTTGCTCAAGGGCCCAACAGTGGCAGCTTGGAGGTGCTGGGGCTTGAACCCTGATCTGCCAATCAACAAACCAGAGCCTTAAGCACTTGAGCTACCACTGCCCCAATTTGGCACCTTCAGCATGAATCCTTGGACCCCACCAATCAATGCAATGAATAATTGAGGCTGTTCTGAGAGCAAAGGGAGGCCCCATCCAAATTATTTTTCACAAAAAAGTTCTCGGTGCGTGTCTATCAGCTCACGGTGCATTTGAGCTCCAATGAGAACAGGGCAGCGCTGTGGGCGGGGTTTAAGCTTGCAGTTGCGGAAGACAAGCCGTGGATTGAAAGTCAGGTTTGATTTAGACAGAAGTTCGTGGACATCTTGATCTCGAGGTACGTGAAAGCTTACCTTCCTTTACAGCAGAGACAGGCTTTATTTGCCTCCTGTTGATCATATGTCGGTAATATGACGCTTCACTGTGTTTATGGTCTAAATCTCAGATTCAAAGCCACAGCCTCGAATTAAGACATGTGGTTTACAGCAATAAATAAGACAACAAATTCTCGTTTGGAAACACTTTTATATAAACGCGGTCAATATAAAACGAGGTTTAGCTCGTCTCTGGATTGCGATCGACAGCCTCCGTGTATTTCCTGCCCTGTGATCTGCGAGATGGCCGGGTTTTGCTAATACAGCCCTGCAGCTGTGCTCCACTGAGGCTAAAGCCAGTACGTGACGACAGACACTTACTTCTGTCCTTTCGACTTCGCTCCGATCTTAAAGTACACCTTAGAGAAGTGAAGGGGTGACCTGGACGTTAGAGGACATGTCTCACAGGTAGTTCGCCCTTGACGTTGCCTCCAGGTCTCTTGTCTCATCGTTCTCTATAACACATTAATTAAAGTGTTGGGATAGTCTGCATTTGAAGCCAGCAAATAAGAAGAGATCTACAGGGTAGAGGACAAGGCCTGTAGTATATCCCTTACACCCATAGTAAACAGAATATCAAAATGCAGTGCCACTTCCTGTTGTTAATACATTTACATGGGCTGAACCTCAGATCACAGTCTGTTGGAAATAAAAGTGCCTTATATAGAGAGAATATTGTCATGGCACCTATATAGAGAATAAGGGGACCAACCAATGTATTAAAGAGACGCTACTTTATGGTGTCATACTGTAACATGCAGAATATTTGAGATATGTGAGTGTGAAGGAGAGGCAAAAGTGAATATGGATTTGTGGAGTGTGAAGGGCATTACGGTCACATTTGTCAGGCAATCCTGAACTGTCAGATGGTGGAAGCTGTTCAACCTGACAGACTAGCACAACAGATTGTACTATCTTATCTAAATAAATAGCTGGGAATCTCCAAACTCATCCATATATTGCTGTGTTTGAAATAATTGATGGTGATTTATAATAGAGTATAATAATCCACAGTTAAACCTGTTAATTACAGTGCAATTAATAGTTGTTTTTGTATGCTGTTATAAATCTATAGAACAGAGGTTAGAAACTTGTCAATGTTTACAGTAGGTTTTTGCTGAAGTCTGGAGATCATTAATTGGTCACCAGCTGGATGATGTCCAGGTCCTTATAGCCCTCATGTGGAAAAATTGAGACATGCCTAAATGCCAAAGATCATTGCTCCCTTTCAAGGTCATTAGATTTTGCTGCTTTTCAAAATTTGTTGGTATAGTTTGTAAGGGGATCAGTATTGTCTGGCCATAGCCCTAGTCTGTACTCTACAATGAACTGAATGCTTATACAATTTTAAAACAAACTATTTAAATGGAGTGCACAGTTGCTATATCATGTTGGTGCATTGTCCGTAAGGGTTTGTCAAATGTGGCTTGAAAATCAAGAGAAGGACAGCCTAAACAGAGAGGGTGAGATCTATGGAAGATAAGATTTAACTATGTTATGTGTGAGGTTGAGAAAAATTAAATTGGTAGTCAGTCACTTATTTAGTGTTCCACCCAAATAGTTCAAACATTCATAAAGACACATTGAAGAATGGGGATGTCGAGACTTTCACTCATTGTAGGAAGATGTTTTTTAATTTACTTGCATATCAAGTGGTTTTCATTTCTTATTCTGCTTAGCAGTTACATTTAATGTTTCTTTCACAGGAAAGCTGACCTGAAAATCTTGGTTTTTCCAAAGACTTATGTAGCATCGACATTTTCACTTTCACTTTCTGTTAGATTTCCTTTCCAATGAAAAATATTACATCACACTAGAAACCCAAACTTATTAGATAATTATAGCATTGTTGTAGAGCAAGAGCTAGTGATTTGTAGAAAAGTTTTCACATAAGCTTTCTGCTCTTGATTCCAGTGCTGTTTTTGGTTTTTGGAACAAGTTTCGAGGGGAGTAAAGTGAGAAGTTTATACTTTCACCGTACAAGATCTGACAAAGTAAAGCAGGTACTAAATTTACGGAAAATGTTTACATTAAAATGTTTCTATCAGTATTATCTTACCAACTACACATCTCCTTCTCATTCTGACAGTGTGAAGATGGCATATGCATGTGACAAGCTGTATAATGAAGTTATCAGGAAAATGATGGCTGAATTGGCCACAAATGTCAAAGTGAGAGAAATCATAGTTCACTTGCCCTGCCTGACAATTTCTGATCGGGTAATATACGCAAAACATTTAACAAAACACACTATCACACTTTGTGTTTTGAATAGTTGTTTGTTTTTTAAGATTTTAATAATGTAATACAATTATTTGAACAATAATTTTGATGGGTATTGCAGGAGGAGATAGATGCTAAAAGAGAGACTTCTGGAAACTACAACGCTATGGTACTGCTGCTTGATAGCCTACGTAGACGAGAGAACTGGCCTGATCAATTTATATTAGCATTGAAGAATTGTGAACAGTGGACTCTGGCTGATGTGATCAGTAAAGCTTATGACAGTATAAGGGGGATCCACAGTAAGTTTCTGTACTTAATGCATAACAAAGGACATTTATGCTTCTTTTAACCAACAAATCTGTGATTTATGTTTTATTTGTTACAATTTGTTATATTTTTTGTTGAGTTTTATGTAGCTAATGAGTTCCATCTTTACAAATGTGATGTATAGACCTGTAATTAATATCCATGTTTTCTATCTTCAGCAACAGACACTTTTGATGCATCTGTCAGTCCTGCAGCACCGCCAGCTCCTGCACCTGCCCCTGCTGCTGCTGCACCCATTCCAGCCCCATCTCAAGTACAGGCTTCAGAAAAAGTTACCACAGTGACAATCCACAAGGTTCCAAACTCCACCCCACCCTTGCTGACTCCTACAGTGGAAACTGAAGCCCCTGCTTCAGTTTCAGCCCCAGATGCTCAAGTACACACTCCTTCTGCATCCGCCCACCCTGCTGAACCCCCACTGTCAGTTCTAGCTCCAGATGCAAGGCCCCCTTCTCCAGTTTCTGCTCCTATATTGACCCCCCCTATTAGGCAAAGTGAAGTTCCAGTTGGCACTAGAGAATCATCCAAATTGGGTACTTCAGAAGCCTTGACTGAAGCCCGTGCCTTAGGTTCAGTCCAAGAGACTGTAACTAAGGCAGGGGCTTCTGTACACACTCCTCGTGAACTAGCTCACCTTGCTGAACCCCCACTGTCAGTTTTAGCTCCAGAGGCAATGCCCTCATCTCCAGGCTCTGCTCCTAAGGTGACCCCCTCTGTTGAGCAAAGTGAAGTCCCTGTCAGCTCTAGAGATACACCCACACTGGATATCTCAGGTGGCCTAACTAATGCCGCCCTTTCTGGACCATCTTCACCTGCACCTACCCTTCCAGCTAACCCAACACCCATTTCCACCCAGGTTAACAAACCTGCCACCACATCTCAGTCTTCTGCTTCAAAGAAGGTTCCAGTGGCAGTCTCCATTGCTGTGAAACATCCCATTCAAGACACAGACCCTCCTGGGGTAGTCTTAGCCCGGGACTTACAGAACAACCCAGCAATAAATCAGGTAATTGTAGAAGAATTTATGTAAAACCTTTTTGTGTTATTGATAGAGATTATATAGAGATTTGAAATAGATTATATAGAGATCACACTGGTCACATACCTGTGCTCATTGGTGAAGAGCCTATGAAATCTGAGGTTGACAAGTTTGATAGCATGGTTAAATGAAAAGCAAAATGGTTAAAAAGAGCTTTTCATGAGCTTTCAAACAACACCAAAATACAGAGTCTGGAGCTTTATTTCTGTTACAGAACACATTATGTTTCAGTCAGTCATTTTAGTGCCCTGGGCAGACACTATTCCAAAATGTTCCACAATTTTTAACTGTATTTATTTATTTTTATGGTGAAACTGTAGAGCATTTTGTTTACAATTTTAAACCTCTCAATATTAAACCTTTTTTTTTTTAATTACACATCATTTTGCTTTGTGAATTATTTAGAATTTAGAAGGAATCTTTAATTCAGACATAAGTTTTGCTTAATATATTATGGTAATTAAACTGAATTGAAATCCTGAAGCCAGTATTGTGAATTGAATTATGACTAGAATGTATTATTACATCCTTATGTATTATTGACTGTATCTCTTGCTACTACATTTGACCTGTCACTCAGTGCATGCTACACTCTAGTGCATTCAGGTGTGATGAGTGATTTCCATTATAAAAACGCTAATAAAACTGTGGCTTGTACTTGAGGTGTTTATGCCCTGCATTCTTATGTGAATTGCATATTTACATTTTCTCTGCAGGTTGGAGAGAGGGTACATACTGCATTGTTACCAAACTGCCAGACTCAGGAACCCTCCCATGGAACAGCACAGGTCTCACCTTCAGCGTCTTCAGATGCTGTTGCTGGCCGCTTGACCAACATCCCAGATGAAAACGAAGAGAATTTTAGCAAACCTGGTGTCCTAAGAGGAGAGGAACCCTTGTCAGTCAGTTCTGATCTCAGTCTGCAGATCAGCAATATAACCATGGAGCGTTCACCAATACAACCAGCTAGGCCTCAAGCTGTGCCCAACTCCCACAGGGGTGATGAACAATTAAATGAGACTGTCTCAGTCACTACTGATAATCTGATGATCATCTCTTCCACCGCAACCCTTCCATCACAGTGTGTTTCTGATTCTGTTGCCCCTGTTCAAAACACTATTCCTAGGACACTCAGAAATGGGTTTCCAGAAGAAGATAGTAGTTCCTATCCACATCAGCCAGTGGAGGATTACTATGAGTCTTTGCAGATGGAGCCAGGCACAAGAGAGCACGTTGTTGAGTTTTCTGAAGAGCCATCACTCCAAAATCTTAATGATCAGCCTTCAAGCATGGTTAGACAAACTACAACATGTTTAAGCCACAACAGTGAAACTGAGAGTCTTGTTTGGTCTGTTCATGAAGCTCAACCTAACCAGGAAATCTCACAGTCCAAACAGACTAGGGCTGCTACAAGTTCAGCAACACATACAGGGTCAGCTTCAGCTACTTTTCAAGAGTCAGAATTAAATGTCTCAGGCCAGACTAACATCGTTCAATCAGAGCAGACAGAAGAGTCCCATGGAGTGCTGCACCGATTTCAGTCTAACTCACACCTTATTGCAGCTGCAGCTATTGGCATAACTGCTCTTTTTGTGGCCTTGAAGCTCAAGGACTAACATCAGAGCAGCTGTGTGCCACCACTAGTGCCTTAAAGCATGACCAGATAATCTACCCATAAATCATGTACTCGCAGGTTTGCTCTAGCCATCTTGTCTTATTTATTACCTTTATACTATATTATGTCCAGTAACTGACCAACTTTCAATGACTAAGTAATTACCCAGCCCTGTGCTTGTGGTGATCCTGTGGAGATTTAAATGAGTGATTAAATCAGTAAAAGTGGTATTTTCCACTTTGATTTTAAACTTACTGACATGTAAGTTTAAAATTAAGTTTAAAATGTAATGTAATGTCATGTAATCAATTAAATGCAGTACTTCTGGGATCTATCCAATTGCATATATTTTTTTTTTTAAGCAGCCAGTATATGTTAATATTAAGCCTACTGCCTTACAAATCATTTATATTCTGTGGCTCCTTCTGTAATTTACTGCACTCTAATTTTGACTGCCTTACAGACATCATATAGAAAATGTGCACTGTAGAATTCACGGAATGTGTTTTTAGTGTCATTTAGTGTCCAAACTCAACAGACATGTGGACAAATGGAATCTCATACTGTTCTTACAGAAGACCCAATGACAACTGAAGGTTATTTAGGGAAACTATGAGACTGTCATCACCTTCAAACCAATCCTTATACCAAAACGCGAAACTTTTATAAATATAGGTATGATAAATATATTTTAATGTGGACAATAGCTCTTTGCACTTAAGCTTAAATACTCATTTTTAAGCTTAAAACTGAATTTGACTGAATTTTTTTTTTTTCAAAATCCTATGGTTAATCAAGTGATTAATTAAATAATTCCACCACTGTCGAATGCCGTGTCCTCTATGAGCGCCCACATTTGTATAGCATCATTTCACTTCAAATCATCAAGCATGATTCCATGTCCAGTTTCACCTTACTTTTATAACTTATGCATAAAGTCTTTGTGTAAATATGATATATTTTTGGCATGTAGTCCAGTGCTCATACATATTCCAACATTTTACAATTACTGCCTGTCTTTGTAATCTGATGCTGATAATTACCACCTTTGTTGGCTAATTCTGACTGATTTATAGGCCTTTCCTAACTGCACCTTAAATATGATATATTTCCTCTACTTAGAAATTTAGATTGCACTGGTATACACTGAATTGTCACTTTGTTTATGTACACCTTCAATGTTGTCGCTACTACAGTTAGAGAACTATTTAAGTACACATAGTCTGTCAGCTACCCTCTGACCTGTCCCTGATTGGAAATTTTGAGCACTCCATTATAGGACCACCACTGACAAGATATTATTTGTTAATATTTGTTATATGTTAGTATTTGTGACATTAGTGGTCTACTCTTAATCCCACAAGACCACTAACAAAAAGATATAGAGAGCAGCAGACCTGTGTTCAGAAGCTAACTGTGGGCAGAGTAGGACTGTCTAGATACAAGTAAATTTACACAGTGTTTCTCACATTTGACATTTGCTGTTGTATTACATAAACTTTATTGTTATGGGGTGTTTTTTATGGTTGTTTTAGAGGGTAACTGACAAACTGCCTAGCAACAGACAGCATGTTTATGTAAATGCATGTTAATTGTAAGCAAAGAATAGGTGAAAAATAAATAAAATGGAATCTGGGGGAAATATCATCTGTGACTGTTCGATCAGCAAGTACACAAAACAACAACAATCAACAGAACCTTTTGTTGGATTAAATTATGTGCATCTTTTGGAAATTTGCAATGAGGAATGTCAGTACAACGTACAACACACAGCACTAGTAGAAAGTATACTCAGGTTTATACAGAGTGCATGAGTAGTCTAAATACAAAAAACATAATGTGTTGTAAGGCTACATTGTATGTTGGAATTTGAGTATATACATGAATATACTTTCCACATTGCAGTAGAGGAAACTGTGTAATTTGGTATTAAGCAAAATCTTAATTTACCAGCTATAGTAGCTCTGAGCACAGAAACCATTTGCAGCCTATTTCATTGAATCCACATTGTGGAGAAGGAGTGAAAGAGGAAGTTGCCTGAAACCCAACACAGACAAGATGTATGCTCTTGACTAAAGTGTATCTTTTATCTTTAGCCTGTGATTCCCCTTACCTATTATAAGACGTAATATTTTTGGTCTCAGACCCATTCCATCAGTACTACATTTCATACACTATATTTCCAAAAGTTTTGGGACACCTCTCCAAATCATTGAATTCAGGTGATGTTTTTCAGGGGCTGGGCTTAGCACCTTACTTCCAGTGAAAGGAACTCTTAATGCTTAAGCATCCCAAGACATTTTGGACAATTTCCCAACTTTGTGAGAACAGTTTGGGGATGGCCTGTTCCAACATGACTGCACACCAGTGCACAAAGCAAGGTCCATAAAGACATGGATAAGCCTCCTGGCCTCAACCCAATAGAACACCTTGAATTAGATGAATTAGAGCAGAGACTGCGAGCCAGACCTTCTTGTGCAACATCAGTTCCTGACTTCACAAATGTGCTTCTAGAGGAATGGTCAAAAAATTCCCATAAACACAATCCTAAATCTTGTGGAAAGCCTTCCCAGAATAGTTGAAGCTGTTATAGCTGCAAAGGGCAGGCCAACTCTATATTAAATTCATGTGCATGTAAAGCCAGACGTCCCAGTTTTGTCCTGGCTCGCAGTCTCCTCTCTATTTCATCCCAAAGGTGTTCTATCAGGTTGAGGTCAGGACTCTGTGAAGTTCCTCCACACCAAACTCACTCATCCATGTCTTTATGGACCTTGCTTTGTGCACTAGTGTGCAGTCATGTAGGAACAGGAAGGGGTCATCACCAAACTGTTCGCACAAAGTTAAGAGCATGAAATTGTCCAAAGTATCTTGGTATGTTGAAGCAGGGGCCAAGCCCAACCCCTGAAAAACAACATCTGAATTCAGTTTTAGGGTGTCCTAAAACTTTTGGCAATATAGTGTACTTAGGCTGGTAAATTTAACAAGCTGCCAAGTCTTACCAACTAATTAGTGAGTGTCATGAGAGAAAGATGGTTAGCGGGTTATGACTTAAGAACTAAATCCATACTATTTGTTTTTGTCTTTTTTTAATCGTATTTGTTAAAGATATTTGCCTTTAAAAGCCTTTAATCTTTATCAAATGAAGATCTCTTTTCTTGCTCCATCTCAGTTCTGGAAATCCCGGGAAATGATTGGACCGTAGAAATTTCATCTGCCATGACGCACCCTTCCTGTGACCAATCCTATGTCTAACGCTTGTGTTGTAAACAGAGATGTGAATTCAGCTGGAGACGCAGCTCGCGAATAATAATGGACAATGCTCAGATACACTGCGCAAGGATGTGTCCGGTTTTAATGTTCTGGTTGTAAATTTAAAGGCTTTAAAAGCTGTCGCACCTCTGTCATGGAACTGAACGGTTATCTTAGTGACAGTGAGGTCAACGATGAGGACACGGCGGAGACACAGCCGCCCCACTATAGGGCCGAAGTGCCTTCTAGTTGCGTTGCTACAGCGGACTTGGAGCGCAGTCCTGCCGGGGGAGGAGCGCTCCGAGAGCGCCGAGTGTCGAACTCGAGGTCGGGGAGACAGAGGCTCGACTCGCTGAAGAAAAACAGGCCGCGTATGTGTTCCCGTTTTGGCGCTAACGTTAGCCAAATAGCTACAGAGCTTAAGGGGTATTGGTTCTCATAATAAACATAAAGGTACAGGAATCGGCTTATGATATAATGGTGCCAGGTTAAGGAAACAATAAATTACTCTGTGTAATCCTAATGAAAGCCTTATTTTTCTAAATATAAATAGCGTTTTCTGTAGTATAGTGTACAGGTGGGGCCACGCCCACAAAATCCGCTAATAACAACGTTTATTGTTTATAATACCGCTTATAACGAGTTAGTTAAAGGTAATTAGCACTAAAGGAATACAAGTGTGTTATTCTATGTCTACATTGCAATGTCAGTTTTGTTGAATTGTATATCACTATCAAAGTATTTTGGCTGCTTATATTATCCCTAAACTTATAGGGAACTTGGGTAAATCAGTGAGGAAAAAATGTATGCAGTTTCTTCAACCATAGGAAGTGTACTAATTTGTTTGTTATTGGTTTCACAGCTTTCCCATGGTTTGGCATGGATATAGGTGGTACTTTGGTAAAGCTGGTTTACTTTGAGCCCAAAGACATAACAGCAGAAGAAGAGCAGGAGGAGGTGGAAAGTCTGAAAAGTATCCGTCATTACCTCACCTCACACACAGCCTATGGCAAAACGGGCATCCGAGATGTGCACCTGGAACTGTTGGACCTGACCCTATGGGGGCGCAAGGGCAGCCTACACTTCATTCGCTTTCCCACACAAGAGCTTCCAGCTTTCCTGCAAATGGGCCGAGACAAGCATTTCTCCAGCCTGCATACCACTCTCTGTGCCACTGGTGGTGGCGCATACAAGTTTGAAGCTGATTTTCGTACAGTGTGTACCTGCCTGATTCATTTAACACATATGCCTACAAACATAGATTGTAGTTTTGAGATTTGTTTGCCAGTATATTATGTTTCATTAAATGGGTACCTGCCCTGGTTCTTCTTTCTAAGATGGCAGACCTGCAGCTTCTGAAGCTGGACGAGTTGGACTGTCTGATTAAGGGTGTCCTTTACATTGACTCAGTGGTCTCAAGTGGGCCTCCTGAATGTTACTACTATGAAAACCCCACAGACACGGAGCACTGTGAACAGAAAGCCTACAATCTGGAAAACCCTTACCCTTTGCTCCTGGTTAACATCGGCTCAGGGGTCAGCATTCTGGCGGTCTACTCCAAAGACAACTACAAACGTGTCACGGGTACCAGGTCAGTCAGGGCTTAAAAAAGAGTTACAGTTCATTAAATGCGTAATAAGATATCATTGTTATTTAATTACAATGAGTGTAGTAACTTGGTGTGATCAATAGAATGAGTTTATAGATAACTGGGGGACACTGGAAAAAAATCTGTTCATTTATTTGTCGCGTTTCATAGTTTGGGTGGTGGTACTTTCCTTGGATTGTGTTGCTTGCTCACTGGCTGCTCAACCTTTGAAGAGGCGCTGGAAATGGCTTCAAGGGGGGAAAGCACTCGTGTGGATAAACTGGTCAGAGATATATACGGGGGTGACTATGAGAGATTTGGTTTGCCTGGATGGGCTGTTGCTTCTAGGTATGTACAAAACCCTGCTCATCACAAGCTTATAGCCATAACTAAAGGTTGAAATATGACATTTCTTTTGTGCTAAAGTCATGATGTTATATAAATAGTAAACATGCAACATGTAGAAGAGTTATATACTTTTATTTGTATTTTTTTAGTTTTGGGAGCATGATGTGCAAAGAAAAGCGTGATTCTGTCTCAAAAGAGGATTTGGCTAGAGCCACACTTGTAACCATCACAAACAACATTGGTTCAATCACACGCATGTGTGCACAAAATGAGGTACGGACCACACTGCTACACGCTAATACATTTTTCTGCTTTGTGTTTTTAGTCCAGTTTGTTCTTGCTCTGGTCTCTCAGCCTCTTTACGGTGCTGCCTTGTGGAATCTGGATCAAGCAGCATTGTACAGGGCTATGAGTGGCCAGGGTCCATGCAGCACTTACTGTGGATCACGTGGTTCATAGTTCAAGGAACTCTGTTCTGAGAATGTGTTTGATGAATGTGTCTGATTTAGAGCATTGAGAGGGTGGTGTTTGTTGGGAACTTCTTGCGGGTGAATACACTGTCCATGAAGTTGCTGGCGTATGCTTTGGACTACTGGAGTAAAGGACAGCTCAAAGCTCTGTTCCTCAGACATGAGGTATGTGTATGTTGTAGGACAAATCATACAGAAACAATAAAAAGAAGACATTGCTGCTAAGGATAAGTGACCATTCTTTTTGTGTTTTTTTCCCCAAAGGGCTACTTTGGTGCTGTTGGGGCACTGTTGGAACTTTTGAACTCATCTTGATCAATGCTGTCTCATCATGACTACTACCGTTCTCAGTAACTTGAGAAGTTCACCACAGACGCCTTGACTCTCTGGCTATCATCCAATGACCAAAAGTAATGATGCATATATTATTAATGAACATTGTTTAATATAGTGGCTGTGTAAATATGTCATCCATTAGGTGTATAATGGATAGCTCAGGCTATGGCTCTGATCCAGTATTGGTTCAGGTAAAACTTTTAGCTTTTGGTTAATTATTTTGGATCTGTACAACAAACTGTCCTTAAAAGCCATGATATATAAGGGTACACACACTAGTGAACATGGTTAATGTAATAATTTTTAATTATTATTTTTTAATAATAAGTTTAAGGTATTTCAATTAAATGCGCAAAAGTGTGACGAAATTCCCATATGTAATGTCGTTAGAGACCAAGTCAGGCCAGTCACTACTTTCCTTTTGTAGTATTGATCATAAATGAGGCATATATTTTCCTTAGGTTCAGAAGACTTTCAATAATAAAATGTTATCTGTACATCCTTCTATCATACGTTTTACAATTACATACATACATTTCAAGAAATTGTTATATATATATATATAGTTAAATGGTTTTAGACAAATGTATTTTGCTGTAGTTTTTTTTTTTTTTTTTTAGGTATTGCATACAGACAGAGTGACATTTTTGAAATGACTTGTATATTTATGTTACTTGGTAAAGGAAATATCTTCAGATTTGGGGCTGTACACAGTAAAAATGAGGGAAACATGGTCCATCAGCTCTTTACTTTGTTAATCTGTAAATGGAAGTAGATGTACCTTGCCTCCTGGTGAGCATATTTTTAATGCATTTTTTATTATTGTGTCTGTATGAAAGAATTTCATCTTTATAGAAGTTTGGACCTTCATCCATCTAGGGACTAACCAAAGACATGGATGTTACAGGGATTGTGGGCCAACACTTAGTTTTGCTTTTACCTTACTGTAAAACTTTAAGAATGTAATTTTCTTCCCGAACCGTTTTGGTGCATTTAATTATGAAATAATTAATATATTACTGTAAACAGTTACTTCTGTATGTCATACAGTATGCTACACTTTGCCAAAGGTTTTGGGACACCACCCCAAACACGCCCCTTCTGTTGTGTTTCAGGGGTTGTGCTTGGCCTCTAGGTTCCAGTGAAAGGAACTCTTAATGCATCAGCATACCAAGACATTTTGGACAAATTCATGCTCCCTACTTTGTGGGAACAGTTTGTGCACCAGTGCACAAAGCCTGGCCTACACAGAGTCCTGACCTCAACCTGATAGAACAGCTTTTGGATGAATTAGAGGGTTGAACTGTCGGGTTGAGGTGCAGGCCCGTCAAGTTCCTCCACACCAAACTCGCTTATCCATGTCTTTATGGACCTTGTTTTGTGCACTAGGGCGCAGTCATGTTGGAACAGGAAGGGGTCATCACCAAACTGTTCCCAAAAAGTTGGGAGAATGAAATTGTCCAAAATATCTTGGTATGCTGAAGCATTAAGAGTTCCTTTCACTGGAACTAAGGGGCCGAGCCCAACCCCTGAATTCAATGATTTGTAGGGGTGTCCCAAAACGTTTGGTAATATGTGTGTATAAGTGTATATGAAAAGTGCCTAAATAAAAGACAATCATGTGACAGAGCTCTTCAAATAACACTGATCACCATCATCAGAGATATTGAAAGATGGTTTACAGGGAATGTATTGAGACCCACCTTTGTACTTTTTGTTATGTTCTTTTATAATAAAAAAAATATATATTCTTGATTCTGTACTTGTCTCGGTATATTTACTCAATACTTAAAACACACACACACGTCTAGCTGAAAAGGCATTGTTTTTGCTGAATACAGAGACATACGAGTCTGAAGAGACACTGCTTGGTGCTTTAAGGACGCGACTCCCGGCACGCAGACGGAAACATGGAGAAACGCTCCTTAACGGTGAAAAGGCCAGTGTGTGTTTTCTGAAGAAACTCTTGCCAGCTGTCTCAACTCCTCCTTCTCTCTCTCTCTCTCTCTCTCTCTCTCTCTCTCTCCATCTGGCACGTTTCTTCTTTCCCTTCGCACTCATCCGTCGTTATAAGGATTTGCAGTAAACGTCGCTCTGTACAGCAGCTATGTCGAGTCTTAAGCGATCTGAGCCATTTTTATAAACCCTTTTTCTATTGTGTTATACAGGGGGGAAAACGTCTTCAGGGCATCGGAGCAAAGCTGAAAAGGATCGATAAGCTTTATATATATATAAAAAAAGGTAGGAGCCATGCACTGTTGGATATTGTTTTATTTCATTTCCTCAGTTTTTTGCTGCTCCTAGTGTTTTCATGGTGTTGAATAACGGTGTTGGATTTGAAGACTTTGATAAGAGACTCGAGGCTGGACACGTAGACCTCTACATGAATACCTCATTGCATCTGCCTTCATTTTTTCCTCAGTGGCTTGAGGCTTGAGTTCATTCGAAAAGTTTTATTTAACGTTCCTAAATTTCTAAAGATAATTAGTAAATAATTAGTCGGTGATCATGGTAATCGTCCACTTAACATTCGTTGGTTTATGCTGTGATCATTATTTCCTGTTTCATTTCTGTGTCTATGACACTATGTGTCTATTTATCCAGTATTAGTTTCATATGATTAACCACAGACTTCAACATCCTGTTTTTTTTGTCAGACATGTTGTTCTTTAACTTTGTAGCAATTGAAATAATAGACATTAAGCTCAATAAAGCAATCAGTTTTGTCTTTGCTGTGTTTCAGTTTCTCATATAGGAAGTTAGGTGCCCACAGTAAGGGCAGCTTCCAAATGAGCTGTTTTTGCTAAACTCCCCTTTCATCAAATATATGAAAACACAAATAAATCTAGTAATAGTCCATCATGTTAGCTCTATAAGCTGTAATTGTCTGCCGAAGTAATACAAACTATAGTCCTGTCCTTTCTTTAGTCTAGCTGTCTCATGAGAGGCCTATAGTTATCTGCTGCATGAAATTACAGGAGTTAAAATCCATTCATAAAAAAAAAAAAACATAACTGTGTTAAAATTGTGACAAAGTTCAACCCAGCCCAAAGCCATACAAGTGGTTGTATCAACAGACTCTGGATCTGACTCATGCTTGCACCACTAGGGCCATGGTGCCCCGCCAGTCAATCTCATAATCCACTGGTCATCAGAAAATATCCACTCACTTTTCTGTCAGATATCCTCGTGGTATGCAAACCTCTCTGCCTGCCTGCTGTTTTTGAGATATAGCAATTTTGAAAGAATTCTAAAAATCCAGAGAGATTTGCTCCCACGAAAAAATGCCAGACCTTAATTCTTAAGAATAGAGAGTGACAAAAGGTCTGTAACACAAGTCTTTCAATCATTTTTTTTATACATATAAGGTTCTATGTAACATTGTAAAAAGATACCATGTGCATTTTTGTGCATTCACTGTATACTGTATAAAGTCCTCACATCAAGTAGGAACTAATATTTCTCAACTGTAGCAAAAGCACTGGAAGGGAAGATAGCTTGTTATGATGCTAATTGGCCACAGACTTCAGAGCCTTTTCCACCAGTTACCACTAAGTATTGGTTTGTCCCTACTGGTGGTGCCCTAAAATGGTAGGCGATGATTCCTATATACTTTAAGTCGCTCTGTAAAGTGACTTAAAGTTAGCATTGTGTGCATTTAGTGTCATTTTTTCATCATTATTTTAAAATCCAGGACCAGAATTCAGAGCCAAAAATGTGCTATTATCTAATTATTTAAAGCCTGCACTTTATACCGTGATACCGTTTAATCTATTTCTGCAGAAAGAGGTGACTTTCCTGTTGTAGTTCACTATGAATCTCTATGTACTTTTGTTATCTGTCACGCACCAAGCGAATATCAAGTAATAAGTTATACAGTAAATAGTAATATTGCAATGTCGAAAATATTTTTGTTATTATTTAATTGTCACTTAAGTTGAATAGGTGTAATCTAAAGTTCAGTAACTTTAATATATATCAACTTTTACTTTTAGAAAAATAGAAAAAATGCTTTTAATATATAACGTTCCAAATGTACATTTTAATTCAATGTCACCTAATTTTACCTAATGTTGGATTATATTCACTTAGTAATTTCTAATAGCCTAATTAAAGTAAAAAAAAAAAAAAGTGAACCCTGGCTGCAAAATATTTGAGAATTGCTGGTTTATCGAATAAAAAAATTATTATTGTAATAATTTTTTATATTTCTTTTTATTGACACTGTTACAATTTTTAGGAACGGTTATTATAATACACCATATTGTGTATAATTCTGATCAATAGTGCAAATGTGCAAGAGCTGTTTTCTCACAGGATTGCTGGACTTTCAGCACTGACTGTGTAGTCATTGTTGTTTCAAGCTCAGACTAGTGAAAACTATGCCTTGAGTTTTGAACTATGCCTCAAGCATCCCAGGTCAGTCAGGTGAAAGATCAAAGGTCAGACATTCTGACTAATTTATTCAAACAAATATTCATAATAACACACCTTCAGTATACACAGTATTTATATGTTAGTTATACAGTGCCAGTGGCTCATCTCTTTAGCCACCCTGTTTGCTCTGCTCTTGACAGCTGGTTCACATCACGCCCTCATGTAGACTCGCAGACAGACATGATCAGTATCCTTGCATCTGTTTAGCATTCCATCAAAGGGTTCTTTTTCACCTTTAATCTTTGCAGATCCAGCTATGGAGCAGTCTCAGTCATGGAGACACATAGCCTTCTTCTTTCTTGGCATTTGGGTTCCATCATGCTGTGCTCAGACGACATCCACTGTCCGCCCAAGTCCCACCCCAACGGTCAAGTCACCTGAGCATCTAAAGTTTAGACTTGCTGGTCATCCACGAAAGCACAATGAGGGCCGAATTGAGGTTTTCTATAAGGGGGAATGGGGAACCATCTGTGATGATGACTTCTCACTGGCCAATGCTCATGTGCTCTGTCGCCAGCTCGGGTTTGTCTCTGCTACAGGCTGGGCCCACAGCGCCAAGTACGGCAAGGGAGCAGGTAACAATAATAATACATGGCAAGCTAATTTTACCTCTTAAAGATCACAGTCAGGACACATTTCTTTCAACTGCGTACTGAATACATTCTGTATGGGTTGTGTGTGTGTGTTTCAGGTAAGATCTGGTTAGATAATGTGCAGTGCAGTGGCAGTGAGAGGAGTATATCGGTGTGTAAGTCTCGTGGATGGGGCAACAGTGACTGTACTCATGATGAAGATGCTGGGGTGATCTGTAAGGATGAGAGGCTGCCAGGATTTGTTGACTCCAACATCATAGAGGTAGTTTTTACCAAACTGTCTCATCAATGCAATATAAAATACTATATTTGTATGTATCAGTGAATAAATGTCACTGAACAAATAACACTTAAATGCTTGGGAAATTAAACCTTTCTGTAAAAAAAAAATAATGCATGTTAGAAAATACAATCCTTGGATTTATTAACTTCAGTTTCTGTGGCTATCATCAGGAAAGCATTTTGTGACCTGCTTCTGTAGCATGATTTTCTGATTATTTGATGTCTGCTACTGACTTTCCATTTACCCCTCAGCGATGGACATCTGTGAAAAATTAGCTTGCCCTTTCCCTGACTGACTCTTCAGCTCTCCCTGTCTCTTTCTGAGATTTTATTGCCAAGATTTTCTCTCACTGGCTTCCTTTCATGTTTGGCTGCTTCGTGTCTGTCCCTCAGGTGCAGGTGGATGAAAGGAATGTGGAGGAGGTGCGTCTCCGGCCGGTGGTGTCAAGCAAGCGGCTGCCAGTGATAGAGGGAGTGGTGGAAGTAAGATATAAAGACAACTGGGCCCAAATCTGTGATAACGGCTGGACACCTAAAAACTCAAGAGTTGTCTGTGGAATGATGGGTTTCCCTCATGAGAGGAAGGTCAACAAGAACTTCTACAAGTGAGTGTCCATGGAACGATTTAGTTTTATGTGATCACTTTGGAGGCAGTGATTTAGCTCTCCAGATAACAAACTCTGCCCACACATACGCATGCTGAGAAATGGAAATAATGAATCACACCTGTGTGTAAGCTGGCCAAGACTGGCCTGCATCTGATAGGATGTGCAATGTTGCTTTACTTTTGGTCCATATATAGAACTAACACATACACACAGAATACACACAGACAGGTAAACATCATGTATAGACAGCATATATAGATCAAATACTTTACATTCCCATACCATACAGACAGTACTGGTACTCATAGACCTGCAATTCTGCTTGCTGCTTGCACTGAAACACAGAGAGCAGTAAGTTAGTGCATGGTTTAACAGTGAAATGACTGTTGAATCAATAGTCCACTGTGTTGTCTGTGGGGGGAAAAAATCTAGCTAAGAGTATACATTAACACAAATTACAACAACCATAGTACTTGTGTGTATTTGGAAGTGTGTAAGCGTAGAATTTGATAGAAGAGGATGCTTGTAGTAAGTAGTATTTGTATTTTTCTCCAAAAAAATACTTTACATTTCTTCTCAAAATATACTTTATTTTTCTGTAAGATTGAATGGGGATAGAATGTCTGTGCTTGTGTGGCAAAGAGACAACACAAAGGGAGTGCCTTCTTAAAACAGAATGTTAGAGGAATGTCGCACTTTTAGAAATCGCTGTGTCACCAAAGTTCATGCTGTCGACCACCAAGCCTTCCCCCCTTTCCCCACACATGCTCTCAAACAAACAAACCACCACACAACAAATCCACCACCACCACCAAAAGGAAAGCAAGGAAACACACACACATACACACAGAGGCAACATTTGTGTCTAATTATATGAAGCAGTTTTAAGGGAAACCTGTGAGTTATGTTTAACCTCAAGAAATTCAGTTTTCCACTAATCCATCACTGTCTTTATGATTGCTTGTGTAAATTTTCATAGTTCCAGAAACATTTCCTTTTTGGTAATGATAGGTATTTATAAAGCTCACAGAAATATTTTTGGGTGTTATTTAGCTCAACACTACTCTGAAAATATGAGTGAAATTTAGAAATACTTGAACACTGTACAAAATGTAACTGGATCATATTTGCATTTAAATTAAATTAAATTATTCTAGAGCCAACTGTATGTGAAATGTACAGTATGTATGCAATATTAAAGGCAGTGGTGGATTTGTGAAATACTATTTTCTAGACCTTAAAATCAGCTCAGGTTTTCCTTAATGAACTGCATCATGCAATTAGACTTGAAAGGTTGGACCTTTTTTCGTATCCTTTTTCACCAAGTTTGTCAGTAATTATGGAGCTTACTGTACACTTTACCCTCTTGTGCAGTTTATTATGGGATGTTACTTCCCCACAGGAGCTTTTACAGTTTCTGGAATATTTTGGAAGCTGTAAATGGAACCCTGTTAGGACTGTGGAATGTCTGATGTTGGAGAAATATGCAAAGCACACTGCTGGTCCATAACACACACTGCTTCATTCTTTGCAATCAAATTGAAACATGTCAGTTCCTTTCAGGCAGATACAGTAGTGTGCTGCTGTCTCTTGGAAAATGTGTTGAGTTTAATAGTAATTCTGATGATATTAAAATATAAAAATAGTAATTAATTTAAAAGTAATTCTGATGATATTAAGATATCATAATTGAATAGTAATTAAATTGGTAATTAGTCATTAATCGAAATTAAAATAGTAATTAATTTAATAGTAATTATGATGATATTAAGATATCATAATTGAATAGTAATTAAATTTGTAATTGGTCATTAATAGAAATTAAAATAGTAATTAATTTAATAGTAATTATGATGATATTAAGATATAATAACTGAATAGTAATTAAATTAGTAATTTGTCATTAATAGTAATTAAAATAGTAATAAATTTAATAGTAATTATGATGATATTAAGATATGATATATATAAAATTCTAATATTAAACAGTTATAACTTTCTTTAGCTTTTTTGGCGGGGATACAGAGATTATTACTATTCAGAGCACTGCATAAGTGAGAATGCTGACATTCGTAGGATGCGCATCAGCCCAGATAATATTACACATCGCTGTCTAGTGTCAGTGTCTATTTTCATTTGTGTCTTTGTATGTGTGTCTATGTCCATGTGCCAATCCCTGCACAAAAGATATCTTCATCTCCATTGTCTGTATCCTTATCTCCTGCAGACAACTCAGAAAGAGATCCGCTGAGCCAAAAGTCAAAATTAGAGTAAAAGCAAACAGGTACCATCTAAGGGGGAGAAACAAACAGTGCTCTCCCCCTAGAGGTCTCTTGTGCATTGTGTCCTGTAGAGACTCTGTAGTGGTGGTAGTCACTTTCTAACTAACACTTAACTTTGCTTCAGGGTAAACCTTGTTTTACAATGAATTGCTTAATTATCTTATGGATAATTGAGGCTAATTCAGGTGCTTTTGTATTTTTTTTTTTTTTTTTAGTGTTGTTGTTTTTGTTTTGTTTTTTTAAGAAACCTTTGCCCATTGTTAACCCTGCATGATTGCCTTTTACAGCCTCTTACAGCAATAATAGTAGTCTCTTGGTCCGCTCCTATTTCTTCATAAAGGGGAAGAATAACACTGATGGTGGTTGTCTCTGGCACCTGTTTCATGTGACTTTGGGTTGAATTTCATTTATTAGTCTGAAATAATTAGCAGGAATAGTGGCAGTAATAGTAAGCGTTATGATTTATTTTTATAGCAGGATGCATTTAAAAATAGTATGCCAACATAGACCTTTATATGTATGACAAGCTAGAGTCCTTCTAGTCCCTTAGTGAGACTCTATGAGGTTTCTGATACTATGAGGACAAAGATCTTGTCTCTCACACCCAGTTCTATTGCAATAACAGTTTTATTTGTATATGCTGACAATCTCAACAATTCTGAATTTCGATATCTCTTATAGTATAATTGAGTGATGTCTGAACATAATAGGCTATGGCTGGGAATTCTTGTTGATTTTATGACTTATTTGCATAATGTATTTTTAATACAAAATGCTACATAACATTAAAAATGAAACTGTATATAGCATTAACGATTATATAGCATTAATGTTTAAATGTTTATTTCATTTTACATCTTCTTCTAGTTCTAGAAATTTAGCAATATGGAAATGCAAACATTGCAAGAAAGTGGCTTAGTGGTTAGCACTGTTGCCTCACAGCAAGAAGGTCCTGGGTTTGAATCCCGAGTTCGAACAGGCAGGGGCCTTTCTGTGTGGAGTTTGCATGTTCTCCCCGTGCCTAAGTGGGTTTACTCTGGGTACTCCGGTTTCCTCCCACATGAATGTACATTAGGTTGATTGGTAATACTAAATCGCCCATAGGAGTGAGTGTGAGTGTGTGTGGCTGTCTGTCTATATGTGGCCCTGCGATGGACTGTCGACCTGGCCAGGGTGTACCCCTGCCTTTCGCCCAATGTGCACTGGGATAGGCTCCAGCAGACCCCCTAATTAGGAATAGAGCGGGTATGGACAATGGATGGAACTGTCAGAATAGCATGAAAAATAAGTTGTGAACAGTGGTGTACAATGTGGAGCTCAATATTTTTAATAAAGCCTAGACTAAATAAATGCATAAAATATTAGTAATAAAATGCATTCAACAATTTGTAGTACCAATTTTTAGAGTATGAGTTATTTATATTATATAATTAGATTTGGGACTGAAAAGAGACAGGATAAAACTGAGCTTTTAAGATTCATTTTACCTCATTCTAATTGTTGCTCAAATATACAACAGTGGCAGATTGGTGCTCAGTTCTGAACAATGGTTGATAACATGGGCTGTAGCTGTCAGTCTTACAATATTTGAAGAATTTGTGTTAGAAAAAGGTCTGGTTCATGAACAATCAAAGGAATATACAAGGGACTGAGAAACACCCATGGATTGAAAGGCTAAAGAGAAAGACTGGTTATAAAGGAAAACAGAGAAAGTTACTTGGGCCTGGTGATTATAGTGAGAGAGAATAAATATAGAAGAGAATGACAGAGTAGGAATGGAGAGAATGACACAGGGATCAATGACCTGATGGAAATCTTTCCCATCTGTTTGTTCTATTACAATTCAAAGCTATGCCTGAGTCAGTGTAAAAACTAATGGAAAGTGAGAGAGATAATTAAGAAAGTTTGGCATCACATCATCATAAAGCAATTCAGTTTTATTTCTATTATTACTAACTATTCTAATAACACTTTCTACTAATGTATGTATCTGTATTGATGGGACTAGGATGGTACATTTAACTGATACTCTTTTCAAGAGCTGTTTATCTGTCCTTTTTTCTGCATGTGTACTACATCTGCATCTTATGTTCACCTAATGATAAACTATATGACCAAAAGTATGTGGACGCATGAGCTTGGAGTGGAAGAATTAAATGGCCTAGCCTGAGGTCTGTCCAACTCTGATCAACACACCTGATCACCTTTGAACTGCAACGTGACCCAAGCCTCCTCGCTCAACATCCACACTGGATCCCACTACTGTATTGCTCTTATGGCTGAATGGGTAATTCTCCACATTCACACACATTCAAAGTGTGGAATAGTGGAAATCCTTATAGAACAATTAAGAAAGGTTATTATTACAGCAAAGTGGGGACTAAATCTGAACTGGGACATTTAATAAGTATATAATGGTGTGATTGTTCAAGTGTCCACATGCTTTTGGTATAGATACTGAACACCTTTCCCATGTACAGTAATATGTATATTTGCATATGCATGTTAGATTTATAGTGGAAATGTGAATGTTTTTCAGACTTAATGGATGTTTGCATTGCAGGCAAGAAGCCAAAGCTAAAGCTATAACTAAAGCTAGCTCTAAGTCTAAACCTGGCAACTCGGGCACAGCCAAAAGGTAACCTTGGTAAAAGTTGGGGAAATTGACCATGATCTACCTTGTGCAGCTGCTGAGATATTTGAATTTTGGTTGCGACTAAATGTTTAACTTTATTCCATATGTTTTTTAGACTAGAGTTTGCTCCAAAGAGACTGAGTAAAAGAAAAGAAAAGAAAAATTCTCTTTTCAGTTGTATAGGATTCTTTTTTAGGCCTTGTCTCTAACCTATGATCTTTTAAACAGTGTAATATGAGCAGAAACACTTCAGCACCCACACCTGTCCTCCTTATCCATCTCTATCTTAGACTATATGCAGAGCGGCAGAAGAATTACTTCTTGGTTCACTCTGTGGCATGTTTAGGCACAGAGGTTCACCTAGCTGCCTGTCCTTTGGAGTTCAACGCGGCCAATGCCACAGACAAATGCCCAGGTGGCATGCCTGCTGTTGTCAGCTGTGTGCCTGGACCAGAATATGCCCAAAACCGTGCCATGAAGAAAAAACTCAAATCCTCGGTAATATGATGTGTGTGTGTGTGTAGCTCATGTATTTTAGCCTGCAGGACTATTTTTATTGATTGTTTTCTCTTGTGCAGAGTACAGTGCGTCTAAAAGGTGGAGCAAAGCCTGGAGAGGGCCGTGTGGAGGTGCTAAAGGGCATTGAATGGGGGACGGTGTGTGATGATCGCTGGAACATGCAGTCTGCTAGTGTGGTGTGCAGAGAACTGGGCTATGGATCTGCTAAGGAGGCCCTTACTGGAGCTCGAATGGGACAAGGTGTGATGGAGGAACAGGGAACAGGGAAAGACAGCAAGCTAATTCCTGGAAATGTCAGTCCAAGTCTTTCCTGTACATATGTTTACATAATGTTTATGTGTGTGTGTGTGTGTGTGTGTTGCAGGCATTGGTCCAATCTACATGAATGAGGTCCAGTGCACAGGTCATGAGCGTTCTCTTTGGAACTGCAACTATAAGAACATTACTGCTGAAGACTGCATGCACACTGAGGATGCTGCAGTCCGATGTAACGTGCCATACATGGGGTTTGAGAAAATGGTCAGAGCTACCCTTCTTTCTCACACATAAACTCTAGAGGTGTAACGATGCACTCAATTTGATTCACAGTAAATAATGCTGGCTCTATGATTCACTTTAATTGGAAATGGAGCTCTAAAGTTGCCTGACATCTGCAATCTCTTTCTCAGATACTGTGTGCCCATTTTGGGCTGTGTCATTTAAAGAGATTGAAGAGATCTTTTTAACCATTATAACACGGTTGTGCATTCATATAACCTATAAGGTGCTTTGGTTGTGTTGATGCAGAGCTATCTATATATTTTAACTCAATCGTTGTACAGATTAGGACCTCTAGTGTTCAAACAGTACAATTGCTGTAGGTACATAATTAATAGCTACAATATAAATCACACATTTCTACAGCTTTAGAGTGTGATACACACAGTGTCACAACGTCACTAAGTATTGTTACACCCCTAATAAACACTACTACATGCACATAAGCTAAAGTGATTTTGCTGTGTATATATTTTTGTTAGTGTATATTAATTTTATAAAATATATTTTAAGAATGATTATCTCTTTTTTCTGTCCCTTGTAATGTTGTTTTATTGTTACTTCTGCTACTGAGTATGTCATTAGAATATGCATAGAATTAATCGAGTTTCTTTGGCAGTGATGCAGTGATACTGTAATAAAGTCAATTTTTTTTTTTCCATCAGAAAGGAACTTGCTGGTGCTTATACTAATAGAAAATATCTTCAATGAGCACCAGTTGTATCATATTAATTAGGCTATTTCTGAGGCCTGATTAATATTTTGATACACTAATTATTTTATTAGTAGTAGTAGTAGTAATATATAAAAATTTGCAACTGAATCATTGCAGAATGGCAGTGTATTTCATGCAAATTCGATTTATATAATTGTCCTGCTTTCCTATGCTCTTATGGGTAACATACTGCTAAAATCCATGTAACTTGATGTGAACACATTGTGATACCCCGCAAGATAATATTGCCCAATTATGCAAAAAATTTTAAAACACTGCTTGGTGTGATAGATATTATCACCAGGGCTTGAAATTTACATTGTGATTGCTAAGATTTTTTAAGCCCTGCTGAAAATCAGTGCATATTAAGTTACAATCAGTCTGCTAGCAGGCATTACCCACAGAGCATCTGCATTTCTCCTAACCCTCCTTCCTGTATGGCTATTCCGCTGTAAAGGAAGTTGACCCCTTCCTGCATTTTTTCTCCTTGGGCTGTTTCCTGATCAGGTGCGTATCACAGGTGGTCGTACACCCTATGAGGGCCGTGTGGAAGTGTTGCACACCAATACTAATGGAACGCAACACTGGGGTCTGATCTGTGGAGAAGGCTGGGGTACCAAAGAGGCCATGGTGGTGTGCAGACAGCTGGGCCTTGGATACTCCAACCACGGCATGCAAGTAGGACACTACCACTAACAGCGGAACCTGTTGCCTACTGTCTGCTTTCCGGAAAACTTTTCCTGCTATCCAACACAGTCACTGATGCATAACATATTACAAATCACTGCATTACACTAACAGTAACATATACAGAACAGAAGGGCAGTTTGTAGGTAGTGCAGGAAGAGACAGAAAAGGTTGTGTGACTGTATGATGTAAAACAAAAAGGTGTGACTATATGTAATGACATGCTGTAGGCTGTGTGTACAGGTACGGCTGGTGGGGGGGCGGTCGGAGTTTGAGGGAAGAGTGGAGGTTTGGGTGGGTCAGCGCTGGGGCAGTGTGTGCAGTGAGGGCTGGTCCACCAAAGAGGCCATGGTGGCTTGCAGACAGCTAGGGCTGGGTTTCAGCATGCATGCTATTACTGTGAGTACACACACACACACACACACAAAGTAATTCCTACTCATGAAATGCAGTGATCTACATAGACCAAAGGTTACAAGACTGCAGAAGGTTACAGTGGTTCTAATTTTAATTGAATACCCAAGTTTTTGGCCTCTACCATATCTTTACCCATTTCTCCTGTAGAACACACAAATATGTAATGCACAGAGCCCCAAGTTCAGAAATTAAGAGTCAGTGTGCATATACAGTATACTGTGGAAAAGTAACTAAAAGTCAGTACTCACCTTTGAACACATCAATATTGATTTTAACCAGTCTTCCAAAAATCTGCGGTTCAGTGTTTGTGTTTGTTTGGTGGCTGTTAAGGAAACGTGGTACTGGGATGGCAGTAACGTGACTAACATGGTGATGAGCGGTGTGAAGTGTACAGGAGACGAACTCGCCCTCAGCCAGTGCCAGCAGCACAAAACCGTCACCTGCCAGAAAACAGCCACAAGGTTCTCCGCAGGGGTTATATGCTCAGAGAGTGAGTGACCACAAAAACACATGCACACCACACGGGGGTTTAGTGTGACAAATGATTTGTGTTGTAATAATTCACTTTCAAAGCAAAAAGAGGAAAAGAACTTTTTGTTCTTTTGCTTCATGAGCTTTCTTAACAATGCAGCCAGTGAAGTGAATAACACTGATTATCTTCTCATCATGGCACCTATTAGTTGGTGGGATATATTAGGCAGCAAGTGAACATTTTGTCCTCAAAGTTGTTAGATGTGTTAGAAGCAAGAAAAATGGGCAAGCGTAAGGATTTGAGCGAGTTTGACAAGGGCCAAATTGTGATGGCTAGGCGACTGGATCAGAGCATCTCCAAAACTGCAGCTCTTGTGGGGTGTTCCCGGTCTGCAGTGGTCAGTATCTATCAAAAGTGCCCTGTAGGACTTAAAGGAACTGCTGCTCACATCTTGGTGCCAGATAGCACAGCGCACCTTCAGAGATCTAGTGAAGTCTATGCCTCGAAGGGTCAGGGCTGTTTTGGCAGCAAAAGGGGGACCACCACAATATTAGGCAGGTGGTCATAATGTTATGGCTGATCTGTGTAAATACACTACATAAACAACCCAACAAGATCTAGTCTCAATCTGGTCAGTCACACCAAGTGTTAGTTTAGTTTGTCAGCATGATGAATATCTATTTGAAGGTGTGTATTTTTGTTTCCTCAGCTGCGTCTGATCTGGTTCTGAACGCATCTCTGGTGCAGCAGACGGGATATATTGAGGACCGTCCGCTTCACATGCTGTACTGTGCTGCAGAGGAGGACTGTCTGTCTAAAAGTGCTGCAAAAGTTAACTGGCCCTATGGCCACCGCCGCCTGCTTCGCTTTTCCTCACAGATCCACAACATTGGTCGTGCTGACTTCAGGCCTAAAGCTGGACGCCACTCCTGGGTCTGGCATGCATGCCATGGGTAACTATAGCAGTGAGATGTGCTGGGGCTGGAAAACATCATTTTAACACACACTGTAGTAAAAAATGCATTTAGTATTTAAGGTACATTCAATATAGCAGATGCATAATATGTGTTACTGTGTGGTCTGTAGGCATTATCACAGCATGGATATCTTCACACACTATGACCTGCTAAGTGTCAATGGCACCAAGGTGGCAGAGGGACACAAGGCTAGCTTCTGTCTAGAAGACAGCGACTGTCAGGAGGGTAAGACAAGAAGACATATACATACACGCTTACAGTCAAATATATACTGTATATAGTTACTTGGTGGTTTTATGACTGTTGTATTAATGACAATGGTTTGTGTAAATATTGCAGGTGTTTCCAAGCGTTATGAATGTGCTAATTTTGGAGAGCAGGGCATCACAGTAGGATGCTGGGATCTTTATCGACATGATATCGACTGTCAGTGGATTGACATTACTGACGTCAAACCAGGAAATTACATCATGCAGGTCAAATATTATGCTTTGTAAAAGTGCACAGTGGTGTATTATTATTATTATTATTATTATTATTATTATTATTATTATTATTATTATTATTATTATTATTATTATTATGTCCTCTGCAAACTAAATGTACCATTGTGTGCTGTGTGCATCCTGACAAATCCATGTACTTCTAGATTATTCTCATCATCTGTGAGATTTCAATATTTAGAAAAGTTTGACTTAATTCTTATTATATTTTCAACATTCATTCAACAAACACTTTATTCCAAGCTAATATCTAAGCTGAATGTTTGACAGCAGGGAATGAATTTGTGGTGTTTGTTTTCTGTATTGTTGTTTTCAGGTTGTGATAAATCCCAATTTTGAGGTGTCTGAGAGTGACTACACAAATAATGCCATGAAATGCAACTGCAAATATGATGGTAACCGGATCTGGTTTCATAACTGTCATACTGGTGAGAGTTCTTTACTCACAGCTTACGTAAATGCAAAGTGCTTCAAAGATTTATGGATTTGTTATGTACAACTGAAAAAAAGTGATATTGATGCAGCAATATAGAGTATGTTGTAACCCTTATTTGAAATCAGATATTGCTGGTCAATTTTCAGAAACAGGCCAGATTGTTGACTTTCCTAAGAATTTCAGCCATCTTGCAGTTTGAGCAACCTCACAATCCGATTTCACACACACACACACACACACACACCAATCGTCTATCGTCCCAGTCACCTGCAAGTCCATGTGTGTCCATGTCTTTTTATATATTAATTCTATTTTTAGGTGATTTGAAGTTAGGTCAAACTGACGAAACTGACTGTAGGTCTTTGAGAATTACCTCATGAGAAGTCTATTTCACAAGATAACAGACAGAAAAAAGTCTACATATTTTTATTTACAAACACCTTTTTTATCACCTTTTTTATTTTCCTAATATTCCCTGAAACACTACTCCATAGTAGAAGCAATATGATAAAAATAAAAAAAAATTTGTATGGAGTTGTGAATTAACAAATCTTCCTTCCTCAGCTGTGCAAAGTGTTTTATCTGTCATAAACAAGACTTTTTATCTAATGCAGTGTTCAATAATCAGCATTTATTTTGTGTTAACACACAGGATTATTTTTTTCTGTCTTGGTTTTAGAGATTATACATACATTTCAATTATATTTAGTGTTACACCAAGGCCCAAGCTTTTACTTTCACATAGCTGTCAAGCTCAAGGGTGTAAACAGCCTTACTGGTGTAAACAACCTTTCTGTGAGGAGAATTTTTATTAGTTATGGGATGGAAGTTTCTGGTATTTCAAGTACACTGTCTTTTTATAGCATTCTATTTTGCATAGTTATGTAACTGAATCTGGTAAATTGATAAGTGTAGTTACTCTGTGTGGCCATGAGGTTGTGGGGATTTGTCCATCTATTCATAAGAGCATTAATGAGGTCAGTCAGCAGTGTTGGATGAGGAGGCTTCGGGAACAGTCAGTGTTTCAATTCATCTGCTTCATTATAGTTTTTCCACTCCAATATTGGCAAACCATTTCTTCATGGACCCCGCTTTGTGCAGAAGGTCATTGTCATGCTGGAACAGGTTTCAGTAGGCCCACATGTGGGCGTGATAGTAAGGTGTCCACAAACCTTTGGTCATATAATATATGTATCATCAGCATAGGAATAAAAGCCAGCATTATTATGTTTATGAATGACATGTTCCAGGGGCTGGGGATAGTGGGAGATAAATAGGGTGTCACGCAAGTGCTAAACCATCTTATCTACAAAGGGCTGGTGCAGGTTTTTCAATGTAATCAAGCAGAAAAATGAAATGAGCCTGGCTTTCAATAGATGAGTGTGGCTTCTGCTTGGCTGGAATGAAAAACTGCACCCACACTGGCCCTTTCGAGATAAGATTAGACAACCCTGGTCTAAACTGAGAGTGTTTGTAAGCCTGTCCCTTATAACATGATGAGCAGTGTCAAATGCTGCATTTATAAGTCCAGCACTACTGAAATATCCAAGAAATGCAGCTCTGCCAGTTATCCAGCACTGACTCTGTATAACGGTGCTTCTGAAAACCAGGCTGAAATACAAATGATCTTTCTTGGGATAGGTACAGGTCAGAGACACTCTAGATGTCCACAAAGGAAAGCAGTTTCTATTTGTGTCAGTAAATACAAACTCAATGTGAACAGACTGTGTGAGCACTGAAACTGGCAATTCAAGCAGACCTGATTCTAATTTATGTACTCTTCTCTACTTTTTTATATTATATTTGTACAGTGTGTGCATGAAAATAATGTAGACAGTTGACTACACTCACTCTGTTTTGTCTCTGTGTTTTGTCAGGTGATGCATTCAGTGAGGAGGCAGAGAGAAAGTTTGAGAAATACCCAGGACAGCTCAATAATGAGATCTCCTAATCAATATCAGCAGATCATCTCAAACATTTTACATTTTATTTTGGACTGGATCATATACGGCATATTACCCAGGTTAAAGAGTAAGGATCTCTTTTACTCTTTTCATGTTCACACTCAAGGAACAGGCAAAGGTCTGACAGTGTGAACACCAAAGGAAATCCCAGCGATCACATTCATGGTGTTAGCATCAATGACCTGCCATCCTGTGAGTCGCAAAGGTTCAAATCCTGACCTTGTTAAGTAGTGTTTTATTATTAAAAAACAATAATACAGTTATCAAACATGTACCTCATTTTTAAGGTAACGAAATGGGCATTAATCTTTAAGATATAATAACCGACAGGACATTAACTAATCTAGTGATTCAGAGTGCGTCTCACACATTTATTAACTCCAGAGGCACAAAGTGTGTCTTCAAAAAAGTTTAAGACAGTATCTTCAAAGTGTTACAGAAAAAATGTAAGAGTTTTCTACTACTTGAATAGTATATTTTCATCACATAGGAACAATTTAGTTGAAACAGCTTTATTTCATATGCACAGACGTTTCCATAATGTCATTCTTACTGGTGGGCTTACAGAGACAGACCCTATCAAAGTAATGAATGTTGTTTTTTGAAGTTTTATTAATGTTTTATGCCATTTTGGCTTTAGAAAGCATTATGTACTTTTCTGCAGGTACTGTAAAATTGTTATATATTCATGTTATATTTTTTAAACAAAAACTTATTTATACTTTTAACTACAGGAATCACACACAACTTTTTTTAATTTAATTATAAGTACCAAAATAAATAGCTTTTTATGACTGACTTCTGACATTGCACAATACTTGCTTTTTTTGTGTAGAGAAAATCCTTAAGAGTAGACATCTTAAATGTCGTTAGCATTTGAAATAGTTTATTTCTTTGATCCAAAACTGTAGTAAAATCTATATCTAACACAGTGAAAGTCAAAGAGAGCACTAAATAAAACATAATGTACAGGTACATTAGGAACACTCTATGGTCTTCTAAAAAATTAGAAACATTTCTCCAACACTGTTTCAAACATTGCCAGTTACTGCTACTTTGAGGGGAAAAAATCATGTTCGGGTATATTTTGATGGCCGAAGACAAAATTTAAACTTCCTCTTTCACATATACAGGGATTGACAAGGTCAGTGATAAGTGAAATTAAGCCATCTTTGCAATCATCTTAAATTTTCTAGCTCAAATTTGGTTCATTTTTAAGAACAAACAATATTTTAAACAGCTGCAAGATTAAAAGATTAAATATAAGACAAAAAAAAAACCTTTGGACTGATGTGTTGACATGATTTTTCTCAAACAAGTGTTAAACATTAAACACACCACAATTTTATTCCCACGTCTAAGGCTCTAATGTGGTCATGGCATCATTTCCGTGGCTATATGTACGAATCATTTATACATGGATGCCTTTTCAAAAACTTTGCAAGCTTTGCTTGTTTAATGTCTCACATTTTTAACTGTGATTCCAATATATATACTGTCTGAAACTTGTATATATATGCACATCTGCCCCATCACATCATTGTTTCAACAAGCCACAATAACAGAGAGAAAATGAATCCTGTGAACCATTGGGCATGTGACATGAAATTAAATAAAAATGAATTAAATGTTAACATATGCTCAAGTCTAGTCATCTAACATCCCTTCAGAATATGCTAACTTTTTAAAAAAAAAAAAAAAAAAAATCTTCCTCTTTGTATATTTCTTGTCTGCAATTTTTCCATAAGGCAAAATACTGTGTCTGTTTTCTGTTATTCTGTGAACTCAGGGGAAATGTGCAGCATCAGGAGGTCTTGACCTCTGCGCACCACCATGTTGATGCTGTCACTTGTCCGTACTGCATTGTAGATTTCTTCTGATGTGTTCACCTTTTTCCCGTTGACTTCCACCACAATGTCACCAGGTTTCATACCCGCTCTGACAAAGATAAAAAAAAAACACAAAGGGTTTACGTGAAAACATGATATTATAAAACATATTCCACAAGCTAGCTCTAGGCACATTTTTATACACAAACACACCCCTTTATTCGGAACACCAATATATCTGCACATTCATGCATGTGGCAGCAGTGCAGTGCAAGAATGCAACGGTTCAGTTATTGTTCCCGTCAAACATCAGAATGAAGAAAATCTTTGATCTCTGTGACTTCATTCATTTTATTTCTGAGTAGTGTGATGTCAAACCATACTCAAGAAAATAAATGAAAAAGCAGAATGTTAAATCAGGTGAAAAATGAGAGTAAACTTTCCTCAGATAAGGCACTGAATTTGGAATTGTTTACAAACAGTATTAAATTTGACAGTGTGTGTGATCAGTGACACCATTTTAATCTGCTGACCTGTTGGCTGGAGAGCCAGTGATGACGCGATGGATGAGGATTCCATGTGTTACATCAGGGAACGAGGGATCACGCATCTTCAACTCAGCAATTATACTAAAGAATAATAAAGACATCGAGAATGACTGGAGCTGTTGCAGCTGTGTTTGTGTTTCTAATGAGCACTGATAGATCAGGTTACCTCTGTGTTAGTGTTAACATCATCACTCCTATGTAGCGCCGTTTAGTTTCAGAGCCACTGAACCAAGAACCTGTAAACAACACAAGAGCAGTGAGAGATCCAAAAGTGTTGTCACGAATGATGGCAAAGAATGAGGAAAATGATGCATCTTACTCTTTTTATCAGCAGCACGCTCAAGGAAAAGACGAAGTCTGTCAGAGGGAATGGCAAAAGAAATCCCAGCAGTCACCTTCATAGTATTAATACCAATCACCTCACCATCCTGAGAGTAAAAAAAACATTTGATCTGAGTTTGTGATACAGTGATAATATTATTTAAGGTAGGTCTTATGGTAGGAACTTACCAAATTAATAAGTGGACCACCTGAATTCCCAAACTGTAAAGGCCCAAAGCAGTAAATAAATCAGAAGGTTTTGCATTATGTTTTTACACACTTAGAGATACAAACATGATATCTAAAGTGGGCAATTTGGTGCATACTCACATCTATGGCGGCATCAGTCTGTATGTAGTCCATGTCGCCATTGGACAGGCCCAGTTCTTTGCTGCCTCTCTGAGCTGAACTAACTATTCCAGAAGTGATGGTGTTCCTCAGAGCAAAGGGACTCCCCATGGCAACCACAAACTCCCCCTGACGTACATCTAACGACTGCCCAAGACGCAACGTGGGCAAGGGATTCTGAAAACAACAGAAGAACCAAATATCAGTGACAAAGACAATGAGGATAATAAATACTTCTAAGCATAAGCTGTAACAAGGACATACTTCTATTCTTGTACCATCAGTAACAATCACAGTATCATCGGTGCTACCTTGGCATTGATTTTAATTGTTGCAATGTCCGCAGCCTGATCCACATCTTGTACAGTGGCATTGTACGTCTCGCCGTTGGCCAGTTTGACACGAACCCCACGCTTGTTGGCTACAACATGGGCATTGGTCACTATGAGGCCATCAGCACTGATGATGAAGCCAGAGCCATTAGAAATAGGGATCTCACGACCAGAGAATGGATGCCTGTTAGGAAATGATAACCAGTGTGAGCTCAGGCTTTGTGATATGAGACAGTAAAGCTATTTAATCTTATTGAATTTAAATCAATAAATTCTCACTGATATAAACAAGGCTTTTTTAACCATTACACTCATAATTCAATGCAATTATTCAATTGAGTGCACACATTTGGCTACATCTAGGGAAATATAATAAGACAAAGAATCGAACATAACACCAAAAATACCTTTTGTATACTGGGATTCACAAAGATCTAATGTTGTAATTTTACCATTTGCTTATGACTGGTGTTGTGTATTATCGTGTTAATAATACTCTAAAACCAAGTTTTCTTAAGTTTAAGAACATTTTGAATTTGTCTGATTTTTGCAGTCATGCATGACTTTTGAGCATCCCATTCCAGATTGAGCCCCCTTTGCTGTTATAATAACCTCCACACTTCTGGGAAGGCTTTCCACTAGGTTTTGAAATGTAGCTGTGGGGATTTGTGCTCATTCAGCCACGTGAACATTAGTGTTGTCAGGCATTGATGATGGGGGGAAAAAGCCTGCAGCATTCCTGTTCATCCCAAACATGTTCAGTGGGGTTGAGGTCAGGCCGCTCAGGCCTGGTTCTTTTACCTCAGCAAACCAATTTTGTAGGCCAATTTAAATTATACATTAAGTATGTACTATTTTTTGTGAAGGAAAAGTACATGTATTTGAGTGTGTAGCAAGTATTCAAATACTGGGACATACTAACATGCTGTTGCCTGTTTATTCACACTTGTCACCACAAACAAATTTTGCATTGTATTTCACCTTTTCTTCCTTCATTATTACTTATATATAATTTAATTTACTATTTCCTTGATTAATTTTTCCATTTATTTTCCTACCTACCAACCCAAAACAACTCATCCCTTCACAAGGAGTTGTGGGCAATAAGATGCTCATTTCAATATACTACTATTTGGGACACACTAATTCTGATCTCTACTGCTATTATTTAGGACAGACAGAAAACGAACTGGGATACAGGGAATGTCTTAATGAACCTTGTTTGGTGCTTTACTCTTAATTCAAGTGAAGGTAAATATTAAATATAAAGACATTCTGTACATAGACATTCTGTACAATTGTGTGCTTACAAGTTAAAAAGGTTTGGGAAAGATGCCAGGGCATGATGGTCAGGTGTCCACAAACTTTTGGCTTTATAGTTTAGATAATCAAATGATTTTGTAAACACGAAATACACCGTATTGCCAAAGGTTTTGGGCCACCTCTCCAAATCACTGAATTCAGGTGTTGTTTTTTTAGGTTGGGCTTAGACCCTTAGTTCCAGTGAAAAAAACTCTTAATGCTTCAACATCCCAAGGCATTTTGGACATTTGGGCTTGGCCCCTTAGTTACAGGACAATTTCATGCTCCCAACTTTGTGGGAACAGTTTGAGGATGGCCCCTTCCTGTTCCAACATGACTGCACACCAGTGCACAAAGCAAGGTCCATATTCAAATGTGCTTCTAGAGCAGGGGTGTCCAATCTTACCCGCAATGGGCCAGTGTGGGTGCAGGTTTTCATTCCAACTGAGCAGAAACTACACCTGAGTCTACTGAAAGCCAAGATCAGTTGATTAGCCAGTTGGAATCAGGTGTAGCTTCTTCTTGGTTGCAATGAAAACCTGCAACCACACCGGCCCTTTCTGGATAAGATTGGACACCCCTGTTCTAGAGGAATAGTCAAAAATTCCCATAAACGCACTCCTAAACCTTGTGGAAAGCCTTTCCAGAAGACTTGAAGCTGCTTTAGCTGCACAGTGCAGGCTAACTCCATACTACATTCAAGTGCATGTGAAGGTAGATGTCCCAGTTTTGGTCTGACTCGGAGTCTCCGCTCTACATCATCCCATAGGTGTTCTAACAGGTTGAAGTCTGGACTCAAGTCAAGTTGTGCAGGCCAGTCATGTTCCTCCACATCAAACTCTCTCATCCATGTCTTTATGGACCTTGCTTTGTGCACTGGTGTGCAGTCATGTTGGAACAGGAAGGGGCCATCCTCAAACTGTTCCCACAAAGTTTGGAGCATGAAATTGTCCAAAATGTCCCGGTATGCTGAAGCATTAAGAGTTCCTTTCACTGGAACTAAGGGGCCGAGCCAACTCCTAAATTCAATGATTTGGAGGGGTGTCCCAAAACTTTTGTCAATATAGTGTACATGAACAATAATACTACTGAATACATTAACTGAAGTACTAATGTGTTCAGAATAGAGGGCAGATTGCTCTACCTGCTACACCCATACCCACACTGTGGTAACTTTTATAAATGTTGGATTTATTAATGCAGTCTGGAGTCAAACTCACCGTCCTAATATCTCAATGTAAACTACAGCAGGCGCTGACTTCTCCACGACATCTGCAATAAAGTTGTACTTATACCGCGGACCGTCGCCTTTGTATGGAGAAGCACAATGGGCTGTAGGTATGAGGTAGTGGAGTAGAGTGTTGGTGAGAGGTCGTGTCCTCATGGACAGCTCTTTATCCCGCTGCTTTATAACACTGTACAGAGCACTCATCCCCAGTCCTAACGCCGCAGCTCCGAGGAGACATGTCCGAGATGATCCACCACCAGCACCACCGCCTTCCTGTCCTCTACCCGAACCTGGAGCTCTGAAGATGGGTGTGCTTCCTGCAGTCTGATTCTCTGGACATGTGCTGGATAAATATCGTACAAATCCTACAGGCGAGAACTTCACATGATGTCCCCTCTCTTGGAGGCATGTGATTATCCGTAAGAGTGGACGATGTGTTGTTGCCATATTGCATCAGATATGAGATAACTTCTCAGGAAACTTTGCAGCCCGTTTGACAACTAATATTTTTCATAAAGTCCTTATTCTGAAATTTTTTCCCTGGGGAAATTTCACCAACCAACTTCATCAAATGAAACTCACGATCAAAGCCTTGCCGTAATTCGTGCTATCTCCACATAGTTCGTGCTCCGGAAGTCTCTGAAGTGCGCATGCGTACTCACGTCCGGTTATAAACAAGAAGGAATTTGTACGTCAGGAGGGGCTCGTGCCAGTCTGACCCGAGGGACAGTGTTTGAGTGATCTCTATTTAGATACATCTTTTTTTTTTTTTAATATTCCGTATTAATTTGGTTTGAAAGAGGAAATGCAGCCCAAGGCTCATGAATATTATTTAATGCATCGATCTAAAATGTAATAGTCTGTGGCAGGACTGCACAAATTCTATAGCAGTTTAGAGGAAAATGTAATGACATAAAAGCAATATTGCAACAATCCTGTTATCCATATAGGACTGTTGTGCAATATTTGTGATCACGCTATCTTGCAAAAAGTTTTGGGACACCCCTCCAAATCATTGAATTCAGGTGTTGTTTTTCAGGGGTTGGGCTTGGCCCCTTAGTTCCAGTGAAAGGAACACTTAATGCTTCAGCATACCAAGACATTTTGGACAATTTCATGCCCCTAACTTTGTGGGAACAGTTTGGGGATGACCCCTTCCTGTTCCAACATGACTGTACACCAGTGCACAAAGCAAGGTCCATAAAGACATGGATGAACAAGTCTGGTGTGGAGGAACTGCACAGAGTCCTGAAAGAACCCGAAAGAACACCTTGGGGATGAATTAGAGCAGAGACTGTGAGCCAGACCTTCTCGTCCAACATCAGTGTCTGACCTCACAACTAACTGCTGAAGCTGTTAGAGCTGCAAAGGGCAGGCCAACTCCATATGAAATTCATGTGCATGTAAAGGCAGATGTCCCAAAACTTTTGCCAATATAGTGTATAAAGGTTAAACTGCTATGAATTGCGTTGTATTATAAAAGAAGATTAGAATGAGCACATTTCAAAACATAAAATACATTACCTCACTTGCTTAACTTGGAAAAATCTGATTAAGGTTAGTTAGCTACAGTATAATTTTCTAGGTAATATTTATTAGTAGTTACATCAACACCCAGGGTTTGATCGATGAAAGTAAAAATCCTCCTCATGTCAGTGTCTTGTTACACCAAATGACACTGTGCCTGAACTGCATACACGTCACCATGTTGCTATGACACAGAGAGCTGAGTAATTGCTGACGTTTAGCAGCCATCATCTTGTAGTTAAGGGAATGCTGGCATTTATTAAGGTTAAGCCAAAACATTTGGAAAAACACTTGTAGTTAACTGCTGGTTATGTAGATGATAGAAAACAACTGAAACAGCCAACATATTGCATTTTTCAGAATTTAGCAGCACCTGTTATAATATAATGTTTAAAATTCTTCACAATCACGCTTTGGAGTCTTGGTCCTAAGAATTAATTAAAGGTAGTCTAAAATTGGACTTGCATCAGATGCAAACCTGGTTAAATGTAGTTTAGTTGTGTATATAGTGAAGACATGAGAGCGTGCAGTGAAGCGAGTCCTCAGGACCCCTCAGAAACAGATCCACATGCTGCAGCAGGGCTTCCAACTTCATTGGGGACATTTTAAAAAACTGAGTTCTTAACCACAATCATTTCCACACAAAATACATGACATAAATGTATATAACTGAAACACAATTAAACGTTTACTTAGGAAAACAAAGTAACATCTTTAAAGTGGACACTTAAAGTTACATAGGTTGGATAGAGCAAGGAAACAGACATGCATCATTTTCAGTCTCTTTAATCCTGATGTTTTGATCACTGTTTCTTATTGAAGCACAGTTCGTTTGACCACTTTTCCTTCTTTATTTATAGCAAAGTTGTAGCTTTTGGGGTTGTCTAATGCCTCCTCAATCCGCTGATCCAAATTTTCCAGTGTAATAAAGTTCTTTGCCTCTTCCTGAAAAAGAGATAAAGTAAATGTACGCGTGTTTCACATATTTGCATCATTTTCACATATTTGCATCTTATTTGTGTGATCTTCCCACCTGCAGCTGGAGGATTTCTTTCTGTTTTTCTTTTATGTAATTCTCAAGCTTTTGTTCACACAAAATCGCTGCCTCTTTCCTCCTCTGTTCAGCAGCCGCAGTCTCTGCCTGCACACGCAGCTCACTAGAGGGCACAATACACACGTTTAATTGCTGCTGAGAAAAGGTCGGTGCATGTTGTGATAGTGTTTTGAATTTATCTGTCTTACCGTATTTTTCGTAATCTGAGGTTTTCTGCATCATTCCAGGCCATTAATGATCTGTGTTCCTCAGCTTCCTGTTTGGCTCTCTCTTCTGCTAAAGAGCCAGTCTCTTCCTCATAGCGCTTCCTCAGCATTTCCTCTTTAAACTGTAACCTACACACGCAGATAGACAGTCATGAAATACCCTGAAAATATCTGTTGTTGTTTGGCCTTGTACTGAAGCACACGCAGAATTTCATCTTTACTTTAATCTATATCTAGATGAAGGAAATCATGGATGCCCATTTTTTTTCCAAAGACCATAAATAATTGGACACATTACAAAGCTTGATGAATTCATCTATTTGGTTACCCCAATTGAATGCTGAAGTAAATGCATAGTTGTATGACTATGCACAGTGTCTGTGATGTAGTGAATTAACGAATGAAGTATTACATTTATTGGCAGATGCTCTTTTCCAACGACGTACAAGTGTTTTGAATTCTCCATCAATGAATACATCGATAGCATGGTGTATCAGTAATATAACTAGTAACAATTCAAGAATTCTATCATTTAAAAAAAAAAAATAATTATGTCTTCATTTGTTAGTGACATGGTTTACTCGTTCAGATTGTTGTAATTTATTTATGAAAAAGGATTTTATAATACAAGACTATCACAACATGTTCAAAGAATTGTTTATGGATGCTGTTTTAAACATGTTATCATGTTTCGTTACAAATAGTACAATATATTTGTCAGTAAAGACTGTGCAAAAGTTTTGGGAAAAGCAGTGCTGTTGCGTTGTTCCAACCATAATCAGTATTGACAGGTTTAGTATTTGCTTGAATATTTTAAATACCGACTGTCTAAAATCAGACTAGGTGCTGAGTATCTTCCCTGGTGATACCCTGCCATTTTAAATGTTTCTTTTCAACTAAAATGTACTGAAACAGAGAGCTAAAATATAAAAGTATCACCAGAAACCCAGCCTTGAAGTATTCCTCCGAATGCCTTTATTGGAAGAGGTTGCAGTAGAAGGCCCTGGCACTGCCCAGCATCCCCTTGGTTGATGACACTACCTGGGCACTGTTTTAATGCCTTCAATATAAGACCCCTGCTGTCAACGTCTCACACTACTGAAAAAAAATAGCTCTTGCTTGCTGGCCGGTACAAAATAAATATTGGCCTTTACATCAGAGTGGGCTTGGAGAGCCTTGCTAGCCACCCTGAGTCGCCCGCAATCTCCATCTTACCAGGCCGCAGCAGCACCCAGTCCCAGCTGAAGTACCTCAGTTTACTTTCTTTCTATAAAGTACATTGTAATGAGTATGAACCAGGGAATGATTATGAACACAGAAGAGGATGATAAAGATGGAACAGCTACTGTGTGCCAACGATCACAGCACATCCAATGTTCTGCATTCTCCAAGCAGGCAGCAAAAGGGTACAGAACTATTATTACTAGCACCACAAGATTTAGATTCTAACCCCAAGGAATCAGACAGTTCAATAATCGCATTAGGAACACTTACAACATGAGCATGTGTGTTCTGACCTCAACCCTACAGAACACCTTTGGGATGAATTAGAGCGGAGACTGCGAGCCGGACCTTCTCGTCCAACACCAGTGTCTGACCTCACAAATGCGCTTCTAGTGGAATGGTCAAAAATTCCCATAAACACACTCCTAAATCTGTTGGAAAGCCCTCCCAGAAGATTTGAAGCTGTTATAGCTGCAAAGGGCAGGCCAACTCCATATTACATTCATGTGCATGTAAATGCAGCTGTCCCAGTTTTTACCTGGCTCGCAGTCTCCAATCGAATTCACCCCAAAAGTGTTCTATCGGCTTGAGGTTAGGACATTCAAGTTCCTCCACACCAAACTCCCTCATCCATGTCTTTATGGACCTTGCTTTGTGCACTGGTGTACAGTCATGTTGGAACAGGAAGGGGTCATCCCCAAATTGGTCCCACAAAGTTGGGAGCATGAAATTGTCTGGGCATGCTGAAGCATTAAGAGTTCCTTTCACTGGAACTAAGGGGCCAAGCTCAACCCCTGAAAAATAACCCCTGGTTCAGTGATTTGGAGGGGTGTCCCAAAACTTTCTGCAATATAGTGCATGTGTGTGTGTAGTATGTACGTCTTCTGAGGATGCTCTATTTAAAAAAAAAAAAAAAAGTAAAAATCTAAGAATGATTTAAGGTTTTATATTGTCTTTGGGTTCTGAATTATGTCTAGTTTTGAGGAACAACATGCAAGTTAATAATTTGTGCTGTGCTTGTTATACACAAGATAATGAAATACTTCAAATCAGATTTCTATAGACAAACAGACTGACAGCTTAAAAAATGATGGATTCACAAAAAGAAACAAAACCTATGACCAAAGTAGTTGATCTTGTGGCACTCTGTGAGTGAGGTGTGGTGTGTGTTCAGCATGCTGCTGTGTGTCAGTCTTTACCTAAGCGCCCTCATGATGAGGTTGTACTCAGTGTAGCGCTCCTTCAGCACCACCATCTCCACAGGGTCCACCGGGGGCGGGGTCTTGATTCGGCCCGCTTTGGACTTGGCTTTCGGGTCAGTGCGGGACTTCCTGCCCCGCACACTCTCCACCACAACACCAAACCGAGGGGACAGCACGAAAGACACCGGAATACGGCTCCGTACTACAGCTGAAAACATTTTATACTCTTATGTCTGTTGGATTAAAAACCGCTAACGTGGTGCATGAGGTCAGACCCGAATATAAACAGAGCTATTACTACAATCAGCGCGGCTCTGTAACATTGAACCTGTGACAAGAGGTCGCCATGCTCGAGACCTTTCACAGAGGAAATGCTTTCTCTTCTTCTTCTTCTTCTTCTGACTGAGCAGGAGTGATGTAGTGCCTTCTAATGGTCATATATAAAACTGCAAGATGCACCAAAAAATGCTGCATTTCATACGTCCGTTGCCAATAAACTAAACATAATCCACTGAGAATCACAGCATAAGCATTTAGGGGGGATCATTGCTTGATTGCATTTACACACGCTCTTGATGAAGAGAAAATATCATTAATGATGCTGAGCAGTGGGTTTGACAGGGCTGCAGTGCTGCTTCTTGATGTTAATGATCCAAATGCATGGGAGGAAATCGGTTAACAGAATACATAAAGGTAAACCTTCGTAATGAAACGCAACAACAATTTTTAATTTTAAGGTATTGTAATACACAGATCAGGCATAAAATTATGACCACCTGCCTAATATTGTGTTGGTCCCCTTTTGCTGCCAAAACAGCCCTGACCCATCGAGGCATGGACTCCACTAGATCCCTGAAGGTGTGCTGTGGTATCTGACACCAAGATGTTAGCAGCAGATCCTTTAAGTCCTGTAAGTTGTGAGGTGGGGCCTCCATGGATCGGACTTGTTTGTTCAGCACATCCCACAGATGCTCATCTGGATTGAGAGCTGGGGAATTTGGAGGCCAGGTCAACACCTCAACCTCGTTGTGCTCATCAAACCATTCCTGAAGCATTTTTGCTTCATGGCACAACACATTATCCAACTGAAAGAGGCCACAGCCATGAGGGAATACCATTTCATTTAAAAAGGGTGTACATGGTCAGGTAGGTGGTACAGATCGGCTTTTGCTCCCCAAGTGCATCAGTGAGCCTTGGCCGCCCATGACCCTGTCACCAGTTCACCACTGTTCCTTCCTTGGCCCACTTTTGATAGATACTGACCACTGCAGACCGGGAACACCCCACAAGAGCTGCAGTTTTGGAGATGCTCTGATCCAGTCATCTAGCCATCACAATTTGGCCCTTGTCAAACTCAAATCCTTACACTTGCCCACTTTTCCTGCTTCTAACACATCAACTTTGAGGACAAAATGTTCACTTGCTGCCTAATATATCCCACCCACTAACAGGTGCCATGATGAGGAGATATCCACTTCATGATGACTGTTATCCACTCCACCTGTCAGTGCTCATAATGTTATGCCTGATCAATGTATATGGTTGTTTTTAATTCTTAATTATACAGACACCTGCATGATTCTTTTTAGGAGGATTGTCTGTGATCCATAATTATTTGTAGCTATTAGATACCCGTTAAAACCAGGCTATACATGTATAAATATTCCTATACCCTGAATACAGGTTATACATATTTAAGTCTTAAATCATCTTCTTATATCATCAGGATAAATATTCTATATACTTCTATTCAAACTCATCAGTGCTAAATATGTTAGGAGAGGGTGTGTGGGATGACATGCACAGTACAAATATAATATAATTAAAATAATGACATATATAATTATTTGAATGACACTCTTGAAACAATTATTGAGAAATTTTGCAGTATAATTTTTCAGTTAAAAAAATGTCAGTAAAAAAAAAATACATACGCTGTACAATGAGTTTTGTATTTGTTTTATTCAGTAGGTATTGTTTTTAGGAGCAGAGGTACAGACTACAGCACAGACGATACTGATGCCGGTTACTTCTCTGCTAGTTGTTTGACCCACTAGCAATTAACTTAGTTTCACATTGATGGGCAGATGTAACAGAAGCATATGAAAGCACACAGATTCACTACTGTAGTGTCTGATAAGGATAAACACAATTATTCTAGCTAATGATTCTTCAGTAACAATGTTTGACATTTCTAGTCAAGATATTTCTATTAAGTAAAATACTTTTCTATTACTGAAGCAACCACTGCTCACAATATTAGTATGAAGACTAAAAGTTATCTAGAAATGTGAACAATAAGCAAATGAGGTGCTGCAGCTCTGAATGGCTTGACAAACCATTCAGTTTTGCTTACTTACTACACTTAGAGTCGCTGTGTAGAGTAACATCCTGTTGGTGAATTTTGGGTCAAAACTAAGTCACTACCTCAGTACTTTTCTACCTAATGCAAGACTGGTTTAGAAAAGAATCCACTTTCACAAACGACTGGTTAATAGTTTGTACAGAAGGGACTTGATCACCAGTCATGATTGGCACTTGGAGAAGAACTGAGGAGTGACAATTCACCAACATGAGGATATTAAACTCTGACTGGGCAAGTGCTGAACTTCATGTTCTCTCCATGGTGGCCTTGTTTCATTTAGTGTGAAGAAGAAGGGGGAAGATCCTGGTTTACCTCTTGTGTGACACAAGGGCTCATTTATCTTTAAATTAGTGATGCTGGTAATGGGAATATATGGTTAGGTGTCATAATGTGGGTTTAGGTCTTAGTTTAGGAGCAACATAGTTTGGGGTTTGGACAATTAGGATTAAAGTTGGAGTGGCTGCAGACATTCTTTCCAGCCAAAAAGGGTCATACCTAAACATACCTATTTAATCCAGCTTAACTGATATGAAAATCTTACAGTCACATTGGCTCTTTGTAGACAAAATTGGAGACCCCTGGGTTAAGGGGCAAGCATTATCCAATACGTTTACATATTCTATGAGGCTAGAACAGTGTGTTAAACGTCAAGAGTTGCATGGTTTGATGTGAATAAAGGATCAGCATCGATGGGTTATGGTTGATGGAAATTTTGAAAGGGTATTAATAGGTTAGGGTTTACGCCAGAACAGGCACAGAGCAGTATGTCAGCCGAATCTCCTCCCCCTCAAGCAGCTGCCTGCATGAACAAAAGTACAGAATAAAATCAGAAAGGGCACAGCATGGAAGACTAAAGGGCTTTTCTGTAAGAGTAATTCAGTACTGGGGTTAGATTCTTTTTTTCTACATTATCTACATTACTATTCAAACATTAAAAATTAAATTAAATTATATGACTGATTTATTAGTGCTATTAATATGGGAGGCTGTGGGAGTATTGTGTTACTTGTATGCTGCAATTTCAATGTCCAGGGCCATCTTTACGTTCAACAGATCTTGGTATTCCTTCAAGTAGCGTGACATCTCCTCTTTAGCCTCAGCAATATCCCTCTCCAGATGACTTATCCTCCCCTGCAGAGCAAACAAAAAAATGCTGCAGAGCAAAGACCATCCATACACAAACATGCAGGCAGTCAAATATGCAACAAAATGCTCGTGTTCTGGTGCTGGAATTGTTTTAAAGGTCTGTGATAGTTTTCAAAAAAATCTCTCTCTCCTCTCTCTCATAGACATATATATCATACATACATAAATAGAGAGAGACAGAGAGAGAGACAGAGAGAGAGAGAGAGAGAGAGAGAGAGAGAGAGAGAGAGAAAATGACATTTACAGTCCGTGTAGTGTTGGTAAAGTAATTCGGTCATCTATCAGCAGTAAGTTAGCAGTAAGAATGAGTCAGCAGTCTGCCTCAGGATCTATGCACAATGCACTACCTTTTTTTGGGTAATATATTGTGGCAGAAAGAAAGATTTGTGTTAACAAGTGCTTTAATTGTGAGAAGTATCAATATTGCTCTTCTACACATAGCTCTATGCTTTTCTACTGTTCCGTTATACCACTTCTGTCTGAATCACCAAAATATTTTTGGTGGAGAAGAACTGTAGTAACGGTATAATGTGTTAGTCAGTATAGAATGACCTCAGCCAGTGATTTGTAAAGTACCTGATACTTGGCAACCTCCTCACTCTGTGTCTCCTCTAGTTCTCTGAGCTGAGCATTAAGCGAGTTGATAACACTCTTCAGAGTTTCAACCTCAGTGGAGCAAGCCAGCAGCAGCTGACGGTGCTTGGCCGTTTCCTCGCGCACCAAGCGCACAGCCTCCTGCTGCTTATCGGTTACTTGTGCCACATTGGCCACCTTTCCCTGGTACCAGGTTTCGGCGGTTTGCATGTTGCGCCTGGCCAGGCTCTCATACTGTGCACGGATCTCTCTCAGGGCGGCTGAGAGGTCTGGTCTGCTCACATCTGGCTCTGTGATGAGACTGGACACCTGCAGCTGCACCTTCAACCCCTCCCGCTCTTCTGCGAACACCTGCTTCAGAAAGGCCAACTCCTGCGCCAAAGAATTCACTTTCACCTCGGCATCACAGGTCAACATTGCTGTCCTGTCTGCCTCGTCTCTTGCATGCTGCAGCTCATCCTCAGCCCTCTCACGCTGTCGGACCTCCTCCTGCCAGCGCTTTTCCAGTTGCTCCTGCTCCACTCGCAGCTTGTCTCTGCGCACCTCTGTGTGCTCCTTGTCCTGAGTCTCATGGTGCAGCTGCTGGCGGAGATCCTGTGCCTCTTGCCTATACAGCTGCTGCAGCCGAGATGGCTGAGTCTGCATTCCCTGCAGGGCTTCCAGCTGCACCATGAGCATCCGATTCTGCTGCTCCAAACGACGCACCTTCTCGATGTAGGAGGCAAAGCGGTCATTCAGCCCCACTAACTCTTCTCTTTCCTGAGCTCTCAGTCCCACCAGCTCTGCACATACCACACTCAGCTCATTTGGCTCCCAGCAGCGCAAAGGCTCGGACTTCAGCAGCCGTCGTGAGGGAGTGAAGGACATCTGGGAGAGGCGGTAGGGGCTGGAATGGTTGTCCCAGCGCCGGATCAGTGAGGAGGAGGAAATTAAACTCATGATGATGAATTTTTAAGTTGCGTTTTTTTATATTAACGTGGAGATTTTTTGACAAAGTTTTCCTTCTAGGTCCCCCTTGTTCTGCACACCATCGGTGGAGATGAACCGGCACTGCACCAGTTCAGAAATACTGCGTGCAGCAGGCTTTATATGGGACACACAAGCAGGCACTCACAGACACACACACAGCATCTTCTCAGCCTCAGCCAATAAGGTGCTCAGCAGCGGTGGAGGTTGGTCTTATGTTTCACACAGATAAGCATGAGGAGAGAGAGCAGGGTTCTCATTATCATCTCTCACAATGTAATAGAGGACACAGAAAAGGAAAGCAGTATCTAAGATATAACAACATAAAAGACGACAACGACAACCTATGTTTGCAATTATGTGCAGTGTATGTAAATAAATATTCTATAAATTTTACCCATAGAGTAGAGGTGTCAGTATGTTATCTTTTGTAGGTTAACTAGAAATGTGCCAACAGTGTTGCTTAAGTTCTGGGGACATGGCAGCACGAAGGATCAGTGGGCAGTTTGGCCAGTTTTCTCTCCTTTGTCCTTCCCCACAACTCTGACCAAGATAATGGGTTTACTGAAGTGAATAAGTGAATACTGACATTTCAGGCCTCTAAGCCTACTTTTATGGAAATGGTTAATCAATGGTTAATGCTTTGACCTATTGATAAGGTCATGACTTCAAATCCCAGTAGTGCTAAGCTGCCATGGTTGTGTCCATGAGCAAGACCCTTACCTGCTCAATTCTATCTTGTCTCCATAATAAATCAATTTGAATATTCAGGTAAATGCAAATAGCACATTTAGAATTGATATCTTCTCAGTGAAAGACTGCCAGTTGTTCATTTCTTCCTTCATCACATATTACACAGCTCTGGAGAAAGAACAACCTGCTTCAAATATAGCCTTTTGGACATGTCATTAAAGTTTAAACTGTCTATTAACAGTAAGTGACAGTGCCAATTTCAGCCTCACATTTAAGACATGTAGGTGAGAAAGAGGAGTTAAAAGTGTGTCTATGATTAGGGGATAAATCTGAACTTTGTATTCTCTTTAACTCTATTGCATTTACATAATTACTTGATAGTTTTAGCATGATTCTAAACCTCCTCCCAAGTTTCATAATTGATAATTTCCTTTCCCAAGTTTTCCTGGTACCTTGTGTGTATACACTGGCCTAACACATGATTAAGGAGACTAATTGATACTCTTGCACATGTCTGGAAAATATTTTTTCCCCCAGTACATTTAGTTAAAAGATATTAACTATATACTTGTCTAATGTTAGCTAAGGCATGATAGATTTCCAGGGTGTTAGGTGAGAATTAACTCTGAATTAATCCAGCATTAAACATGCACATAAAGAGCCTTGCGGAACAGCAGGGAGGATCTTTATGAAATTTTCACATATTTTACCAAAAACATACTAGAAAACTGTTATTTCAAATTTATTGTACCTTTTACAGCAAACAGCTAAAATGCAATGGAAAACAGAAATGAGCACAAAACTGATATAAGTAATAAAGGAACATTAGGTTGATTGTGTCATGAGAAAAATGATCACACAGAGACAACTTGATTACAACCATTTACTTGCACAGAATGTAATGAATACAACCATAAAGACAAGTTTTAAAAAATTATAAGAGAAGGGCACAGAAAACCATATTGTAATGTTTCTTACATTTTATTTTTTTTTAAAAAGTGTCCAGTTGAATAGTAATAAGCCTCCTGAAAGTTCTGATAATCAAGAAAATAAAATAAGTTTTGAAATGCAAGGAAAATAGCTAAAATTTTCTACTTAAGATAAACCAATTCCCAATACTTTCTGGTTTCAGATAGAAAAGTAATACAAATCTTTTTTATAGAAATAATGGTTTTAGTTATCCAGGATTCTAACAGCAAATGAAGAACATAATTAACCTTTCTAGTGAAGCTCATTTGTTTAAAAAAAAAAACAAAAAAAAACAAAGAAAAACCATATTCCAGCCAGTTAATCGTCTTTGAGTGATTATAACTTGGCATATATTGCTATGTATTTAGTGAGCTGACAATGATCATTAATAAATGTGACATGAGAAACATCTGGAATCTGCTCTTGCACTGTTAGCAATTCTATGTCTTCCTATCATTTAACTTTTGGGCGATCAATGCCCTTGTGTTCTGGTACATGTCTGTATTGGCACCGATTATTCTTGATACAACCTGTTGTCCTCCAGAAATAGCACTCATCAGGAAACTTACTGCACAAATGAGAAAGAAATCATTAGAGAACAAAATATTTTACACAACACAGACATGTAACAAATACTTGCAGAGACATCAAACAATAAATGAACTGAATTCATTACCAAGAAATAAATGTAAATTTATACCATTCCATAAGCTCTGACATAAAATGATGAATCGTGATAAAACGTGTTCACTTACGTTACTTTTCCTGCATCTGTTGTTGCAGTCTTGGATACACCTAGATGTGTGTGGATTCTGTCAGGGTACCGAACTGCAAGACAAGTCCCTGCTATACGAAAGCCCTAAAATAGACATACACATATAATCAAACAAGTCAGACACACCAGTCAAGATCTGCAGCACCATGCTGAGAGGACATCTTTCAGGTAAGTCAGCAGCTTTAAGCTTCAACAGCAGTTGGATTTATAGCTTAGTTCTCCAGAGGAAATTGGTGGCTCCCATACAAAGTACATAAAACCCTCACATATACAAAATCGACACTGTCTGAATCTTTAATTAACTGGGGACATTAATTGGGAATTGTACCTATCTTCAAACATGAGAAATATTTCTTTTTAATTACTAGCTTGCTCATTACATTGACTTCTAAAGCTGTTCTTTAACCTGTAATGTAAATGCAGGTCCCTGTACATGCCAGTTGTTTTGAGACTTTATATGGTAGAAACATATAGAATCACTCCAAAAACAAAAATACAAGAAAATACTTACATGCATTACGTTGATGGCTCTCTCACAGTCCTCTTTGTTGGTGTAGTTAATAAAAGCACATCGTCTTGCTGACAATAATCTTACACTATGGACTGGCCCAAAACTATACAAAAATAAACAAAAAGTACAGTAAATTATCTCCACTAATGTTACCACCGACAAATTCTTTCACTATTTTTTCTTAATAATTCCCTCAACAAAATACATTCTACTTTACAGTAATCACAGATTTCTGGCAGGTAAAAAAAAACATTTTGCATCCAAATAGCAAATATAAACTAGAAAACGTTGGCCAGTGTGTATGAGATTATGACACTTACTTGCTGAAGAGCTCATGAAGTTTTAATTCTGTTATAGCAGGCACAAGATCCCCAACCCAGACTGGAAACAGCTCTCTGCCAGTCAAAGCACACACACAGACACAGCTCAGAATCTTCACAGATAAAGCCAAAGTGGATCACCGACAAGCGTTACTCTAAAAGAGTTGTCTCTTACGGGGTAGGCGATACAGCTGTGTTGACTTTAGGTGGGTTCTGGGAGACTGTTCGGAGTGGGACTTTCACAGGTTGAGGACTTCTCTCTGGAAAAACTCTTACTTCTTCAGCGGTTGATATATTACCTTTAGGCAAAGAAAATGTGGCAAGAAAAAAAAGCCTTTAGTTTAAATAATCAATAGGTTTGTAAAATATATTATTTCAGGGAACAACAGTGAGTTTAAACAGAATGGGCATTACCATGTAAACCAGAGAGTGCTTCTAAAGCCTTTTCTACTGTTCCGTGTATAATCAGAGCATTTGAACTTTGCTCTCTAGTGTATCCCATATCCTGTAGATAATATCAAACAAAAGACACTTTATCAAAATAGTACTGGCAGACACGTAGAGGGCAAGCACAAAAGACGTATATTAATTTGGTCACTATTAAGTTACACAAAAAAAGTTAAGTTTATGGTATTAAGTTAATATTTTAATAATCAGTAAAACATTTGTAATCAAAACTATTATATTTGAGCCCACTGATCACCAGGTTTTGCTAATGGAAATTCACTAAGCCTTCGGACATCAATTATTTTCAATCAAAACCATGCAGCAAACAATTCACACTGCACATTTATTAACTAAAAGAACTGCACCCAGTGTTACTCACCATTAACTGCATTATCTGTACCCTCATGAGCTCTTGAGCAGCATCAGTACAGGAGCTGTCAAGCTTTAAAACTTCCTTATAGGTCAAACAAGCCTCATAGTATCTCTAAGAGGAAAAAAGACATTAGCTACAGCATGTGAAGGGGTAAATCTTAAAAAGTTTCTATGCAAATTGTCAGTTGTCAAGATATAATTTACCTTAAGCCCAACTAATGCTTTCCCTTTTCTGTAGAGTCCTTTAATCCACGAGGGGTTCAGTGAAAGAGCAATATCGGCATCTATTAAAGCCTTCTCGTATTGTTGCATTTTCTCATAACAGAAGGAGCGATTTCCAAACAACCTGTCAACCAGAGCAACAAAAGGTTTATCTTTAGTTTTTGGAAATGCCACTAAACATCTGGAAGTGTGTGTGTGTGTGTGTTAATACTCAAATTCAAGAAGTTACTTACTTAGCTTCTTGGGGATTGTGCTTTATAGCATCAGTAAAATACTTCACAGCCATATCCAAATTTCCTGTTTGAGCATATTTATTCCCCAACACTGTAAAAAATTAAAATGGGTCACTAAACATATTTTTTAAAAAAGAAAATCTGAACAGACACATTTTCAGGAAAATACACACACCTGCCAGCTCCATGCTCTTTGTAACATTGTCCTTTACTGGTTCCTCTGATGCCTCCTTTTCTTTAACATTCTGTGGATAGACACGGTTTATAAAACTGCATAGCGCTCACTTAAAAGTGTCATAAGTTGACTAGTGTGTATCTGACTGAGAAAACTGAGTAACTGTATTACAAAAGCTATTAAAGTAAAAAAATAAATAAATAAAAGTAAAAAAGTGGAATTTTCTGAAAAGTTCTTTTACAAACCTCAGTCTGAGGATCTCTTTTTTGTGCTGTTCCATGCTTCTTAACGTTTCCAACTTTTTTCCAGTCTTTCCTATCAGATTTAGGTTTCTGCTCAAGTTTGCGTTTTGCGATGGCTGCAGCATTGGTCACAAAGCAGCTGCTCATATCAAGCTATTGATAAACATACATTGCAGATTATGATTGTTAGATACATGTGCAGGTGCTACACAAACTCTTGCAAAAGGAGACACAGAAGCAGAAAACAAGCCAACCTCCAGTTCATCAACTAAACTATCTTTATCATTATCATCGTCGTCATCGTCATCATCTAAATCATCACAGCTGTCACTGCTCTCTGTAGCTACTGAATTGCACTGTGGGCCAGGGTCAGGAGGTACACTGTTATTTGTTTTCTTCTTATTTTCACACTCTCTTTCTGTTGGTTTAGATTTAACTGAAGCTGGAGCAGCAGCAGCACCAGTATCCTATGGGAAGAAAACGCAAGTGAGACACTATGTAGTACAAACAAAATTTTACATACACATACTGTAAAAGATACAGCCTTAATAAAAGCACTAATAGATGAGAAACACTGGTTGGGTACTAATCTTGCATACCTGTTTGGCACCATCTTTATTCCCGTTTTCCTTTTCTAATTTTTCTAACCGACGTCTTTCTCGCTGCCTCTGTAGTATACCAGAAAGAGTAACTTGTAACTCAACTAAACATTTTCAATCCCCTCACTGAAATTATGATGCATTGTAAGTGTGTAATGTTTACATTACCATTTTCTTCTGTTTTTTCTTTTCTGCTTTTATCTTAAGTTTTTCCTCTTCAGCTAGAAGTTCTTTAGCAATTTTTGCAGCCTCCTAAAAAGGGCATAAAATATTCTTTAAACAGAAATCAATACTTTCAAAGACAAGGACTTTGGGGTGTCAAAAATTAGACTTAATTTAAAAAAACAGCAAAGCCAACATGTCTGCAGATCATCTGAATTAATACAGTTGTGAGCCAGCCTTTTATACAGTTTTGAGATGACTGCACCTTTTTTCCTTTCGATCACACCTTGGTCTTTTGACCACAATTACTTTCCCATTTACACCGAGCAGGCATAACATTATGACCACCTGCCTAATATTCTGTTGGTCCCCCTTTTGAGCCAAAACAGCCCTGACCCATCATGCACTGTGTATTCTGACACCTTTCTATCAGAATCAGCATTAACTTCTTCAGCAATGTGAGCAACAGTAACTTGTCTGTTGGATCGGATCACACGAGCCAGCCTTTGCTCCTGAAGTGCACCAATGTGCCTTGGCCGCCCAACCACTGTTCCTTCCTTGGACCACTTTTGATAGATACTGACCACTGCAGACCGGGAACACCCCACAAGAGCTGCAGTTTTGGAGATGCTCCAGTCGTCTAGCCATCGCAATTTGGCCCTTCGTCAAACTCGCTCAAATCCTTACGCTTGCCCATTTTTCCTGCTTCTAACATCAGCTCTGAGGACAAAATGTTCACTTGCTGCCTAATATATCCCACCCACTAACAGGTGCCATGATGAGATGATAATCAGTGTTTTTCACTTCAACTCTCACTGCTCATAATGTTATGTCTGATCGGCGAATTCTCTTATTTAATAATTGTGGCAAAAGCTAAGTCAGTTCATTTTTTTTTTAAAATAACTTAATTCCTAAACGATGACTAGCACGGGTTTGACGTAATCATCTTTTCATTCTCACATGCTTAAATAAGGACTTAATTTCTTAATGTTTGTTTCATATTTTATCACAAGTTCAAATGTTCACATGGAATTTTACACTGAGTATATTGCATCAACATATCCCTTGTGATTCAGACACATTTTTAGGCTTTGCTGATTAAAAAACTTGCTTTTCAGCCTTGATGAAACACACTAATCACACTCAAGTCAAATTCTGGGTATGATAACGATCAGGTTAACTACATTCATTGTGTAACGATAAGTATTCTATTCAAGGCATGCAGTAATAATCAAAACTGCACTTACCTCAGGTGTGGCGCGTTTGGTTGTTTTATAACACTTTATTGCAGGCAGCTGTTTGGAAACCCCTTTATCTAGAAAGTGTTCAGTAAAGCCACAATATCTATTGTTTTGACTGCCAAATTCATCGTCGTCATCATCATCATCATCAGTCAAATCCTCATAACTGTACATTTGATCTGGGTAATCAAGCCCTGAAAGACAAAACATTAGTAGGATGAAAAACCTAAAGTCCCTAAAGTCAAATCCATCTCATGATTGAGCAAACCCAGTTGTATGGTTACAGATATTAGAAAAAATGTAGATGTTCTACATTTATCTTATCTATGGAGCTGCTTCAAACACACACATAAGGTGGGAGTCTAGACTATGTGACCTTGAGGCCCTGATCCAAGATAGAGTCGCTGTAGTGAGATCAACTAGAAAAATAACACTTTTGTTTAATTATTATTAATTATTTCAAGAGCCTTACAGCCTATGGTCTATTATGTGAACCTTATGATATTCAAACACCCACCCGCCATTTGTTTTATAATTCATATTTACATTAAAATTACACAGTACATTCAGTAATCACAGATTTTCTGACTATTCTAAAGCTGTGAACAACCAGACCTACAGTCAAAATCAGTACAACTCTGATAGTTTTGGACTGGTCAAAATAAAGGACAATAAAGCATAACTGTGAAAGACTATTAAAGCTTACCGATTCCACAACCATATGCCATGGAATTAACTAGAAATTCGTATTGTGTATGTCTCCCATTGATTATGTCGACCACAGCTTCCTATAAAATTAAACAGGTATCAGTCAATTCATTTTCAATGGACTCCTGGTATAACCAAGTGCTGTTTTCTTCGCGACCCCTGCTTTAACCGCCCGTTCATTTTCAATAGACCAATCATCAATCATCAAGAAATAGAACAGAAACAAAAACATGGAAATAGAAACAAAGGATTATTTAACATTTTAACAAATACCTTTTTGTTCGGACTTCAGGTAAAGTCCCTATTTATGTGAGGAAACCTTATTAAAACAGGTAACTAACACTGTGAGAGGTTAACAGGAAACACTCACGTGGGTCTGCATCAGTCGTGCGTTATCAAGCATGCGGAAGTAACCTGAGAAAACAAAGGACTAGAAATAAGACATACGAAAACCACACACTAAAACCATCGTGTTTTGACAAGTCATAGTGCTATAAATAACCGCTTAATTAACTAGTCTAACGTGTTAGCGCGTACTGCGCAAGACCTTTTCTTTTGTGTAGCTAACAAGCTAACCTATGTGTTGGCTAGGGGAACATATAACTAGCTTGCTAGAAAATGTTCTTAATTACAAAGTAAACACAATAAACGAATATAATAATAATAATAATAATAATAATAATAATAATATTACACATCATTGACTTCTGAAATATTTTAAAAGCTATAGGCAGCACGGCGTGATGATGCTATCTCCTCTTGCCGACCCACTCAGTTCGCTAGCTAGCTAAAGTTTGGGAAAAACTCATAGTCTGTGTGATCATGTGCCGACGGCAAAATAATTGGTACTTACCAGGAGCGTATCCCATACGTTTAGACATTTTGTAGCGTATATATTTACAGATTTGTACTAAATCTATTATTTAACTATTCATAAACCAAGTGTTTTCTTCATTCTGGCATTATCAGCGAGTTGCACACAGCTCTTACTGCCACCTCACAACTTAACCTAAAACCTCCACACTGCGCATGCGCACTGTTTCACTCTGCCAATATGCCTCATAACATCCTCTTTTAGCCTGTTAGACTTTTAGCTGGACCAAACAATACTACATTATACTACTTATTATTATTATTATTATTATTATCGGTGTTGTTGTTGTTGTGAGATAATCATGCCATGCATTCACTTTATTAAAAACACCACTAATACTGGGTAGGGACTCACTTTGCTCTAAAAACCAGCCTCAGTTCTTCATAGATTTCACAACATGTTGAAAACATTGCTTTAGAATTCTGGTCCATGTTGACACGATTGTATCACACAATTCCTACGCAATTTTCAGGAGTACTTTCATGCTGTGAATCTCCAATTCTACAGCATCCCAAAGGTGTTTAACTAGATTCAGATTTGGTGACTGAGAAGGCCACTGAAGAACTCTGAACTCATTTTTTTTGTGAAAACAGACAGAAAGGAACACAAAGCTTTATATTTGTGACATGGTGAATTATCACACAGGAATTTGCCATTAAAATATGAGTAGATTGTGGTCATAAAAAAGGATGCACATGGTCAGCAACAGTACTCAAATGGGCTGTCTCATTCAACAATGATTGACTGTCAAACCATTACACCACTTCCACCAGCCTGGACTGTTGATACAAGGCAGATTGGCTCTATGAGTTCATGAATTTATGTTGGTTGAACCAAATTCTGACCCTACCGTCTGTGTGCATCAGTAGAAATTTTAATAGTTAGTCCAGCTTTGGATGGTTGATGTGAACATTACCTGCATGATTTTATACATTGCACTACTGCCACACAAATGGCTGATTGCATAATTGCATGAATGTCTACATGTATACAATGTGTACATGTATTCCTAATGAAATCGCTGGTGAGTGTACACTGACATAAATAATGACCATTATCGGAGACCTCTGAGTACTCTACTAAGCTAGTGATATTTTTTCACCATAAGTCCGTATATTAAATCACCATTTTAACCATACATACATTCAGATAAACTAGACTGCATTTTCTGCTTGAAAGAATATATAAAATACACTGATATATATTCCAACTCGCGGTTAAAAATGGAAGTTATGGCAACCGGTACGGTGACTATGTGCATTCAAAGTGATTCTGCGCAAAAGTGTGTGTGTGTGTATGTGAGTGTGAGTGAGAGAGAGAGCGAGAGAGAGAGAGAGAGCCTTTCATGTGCGCATGCGCAAGAAATGTCAGTTATTCGCATAGAAACAGTTCATAGCTCCTCAAACAACAATGGAGACGTTAGGAGAAGGCGAACATGGAGCAAGTGTTAATAGAGTGAGTTTGTTTAAGTAACACCGCCTTTTTTTAAAAGCATGTTTTTTTTATTTACTATCTTTGAGTAACTGTTGTTTCCCGCCAGTTGTATAACTCTTCAAAAACGTTAGTTAGCTAGCTTTAGCAAGAAGCAACAAGTGCATAACCTAGCTTAGCAGGCTTCACGTTGGTTTATTTGGCAGCACGGATATCTTTATACGTTTACTCTTTAATCAGCACGAGTTCATGGTTTGTGGAATAGTGCCTATTGTTTAGCAAACGAAGATGAACCAGTGAGCAACAGCAGTGATGCTCACGTTAGCTCTCGGTACCCCATACTCGGTTTGAGCAGATAGCTAGCCGACTGTATAGTTGTTGTTGTTGTTGGGGAACCTGGAGATCACATTCTCAGTCTCTATCTGAAAACTATCTTTAGACTTATCTAGGCAAGCTTGTGCATCCACAGTAGACATTGCGCGTGGGAACAGTTCATTGTGTCGAGATTTAGTGCTGTGTGCTTTGCCTATGCATGTCACATCTGACCGATCTGAAAATAAAGACAATAAACACATATTGTGTGCATACATACACTGATCAGGCATAACATTATGACCACCTGCCTACTATTGTGTTGGCCCCTCTTTTGCTGCCAAAACACAGCAAACTGCGATGCACTGTGTATTCTGTCGACTTTCTATCAGAACCAGCTTTAACTTTTTCAGCAATTTGAGCAACAGTAGCTCGTCTGTTGGATCGGATCACATGGGCCAGTCTTCGCACCACACGTGCATCTATGAGCCTGGTCTGCCCACTGTCACCGGTTCAGCACTGTTCCTTCCTTGGACCACTTTTCATAGAGACTGACCACTGCAGACCGGGAACACTCCAAAAGAGCTGCAGTTTTGGAGATGCTCTGATTCATTTGTCAAGCCATCACAGTTTGGCCCTTCTTCAAACTCACTCAAATCCTTACGCTTGCCCATTTTTCCTGCTTCTAACACATCAACTTTGAGGACAAAATGTTCACTTGCTGCCTAATATATCCCACCCACTAACAGGTGCCATGATGATGAGATAATCTGTGTTTTTCACTTCACCTGTCTGAGCTCATAATGTTATGCCTGATTGGTGTAGCAATGTCTTTGTTTTCATGCTGTCAGCTCCGCATGCAGCTTTCTGATTAGTGTTGCATATCGCCTCGCTGAGGTTTGGCAGATAGATGCTGTGTGATTACTGTTGAGTCCAAAGATTTGTGTGGCAGCAGACTGTCTGTTCATTATGCTTTCCTTTTCAGGGCATCAGCTTGATTCTTCACTGTACCGCCACCAATACCTTGATAATTTAGATGGCCAAAACTTTGTGAACACTTTAACATCAAACCCATGGTATAAACATTTTGTAACAGTTTTGAACTGGAATTCTGGGAAAGATTAATTTAGCCAGTATTGTTAACTTGAATAAGTGTCTCCCACTTGTTTGATACATGCTGCCCTAATGTACATGTACACTTCATGGCTTTGCTCATTAATGTTCTTAATGTTCTATATCTGTAGTTTATACATTCTTGTCACTCAGACATTTATATTCAAATTTAATGGAATTTCTTGTTTCATAATAACTGGTGTATGATGTAAATATTACAATATTTTCAACACATATATTTATATGTGGGTTATTTGGTACTGTTAATAACCAGTGCTTTGTTACACAATCTGTAAAATAGTTTATTAAATATAATTGTTAATTGTTTAACTTTTGTTTGTAGGAGATGGAGTCATGGCACCAACTCCCAGTTGAAGAGGATCCTAGTCAGTTTCTGGGACAAACATCAGGCTTGCTGGAAGCTGATGATCTACAAGGGATTACACTTAGCTCTGAAGGGCAAATGGCTATCATGGGAGACTCAAACATGCAGCCAGCAGCCAACAGATTTGAATCTTTACAGCTAGGTAAACAGAACACAAGTATAATTACTACTAATGAGAAATAAATGCATAAGTTAACAGGTGATTCTGCTTTACAACTGCTGAAGTCATGTTCTTTTCACCTGACCAGAACTGCAGGATAGCTGTTTATCGCCTGCACTGACTCTGGTTCCTCAGGGGAAGGCCGTTGTACCTTCAGAGTTCACTCTCCTCTATCAGACAGATTTAGAGTTTGTCCCTTTAAGGTACGGTCTTCAAATTATTAACTAAGGTAAATGTATATTTTTGTTCTGACGGCATGCTAAACATTTTGTGTTGTGTGTTAAGGGGGTCACCTGACCTGTCCATTGCTTCTGAGAGGTGCTCTCAGATGTCACGCCTAGATGTGGATGGAGAATCCAACCTCACACACAGGTCCCACGAACAGGCATCACTATCACAGCGTCATTTGGGGACGATGTCTGTTATTTTAGAGGATGCTACTAGCTACTGCTCACTATCACAGCACAGCATGTCACCTAGTAGCAATTACCAGGCAACCCAGATTCATGATGAGGAACACAATAGTGGCCTGGAGAACAATGATGAATGGCAGAAGGAGCTAGAGGAACAAACTGATGCTGATTTGAATGGAAGAGGGAATGCATATGGTTTAAGCAGTGGCAAACCTGTTCACTCCTTTCAGAAACTTCTGGAAAAGGATCTTGGTGTAGCCAGTAGCAGTGCACCCTCTTCGTCTGAGACTGTTCTCAGTCAAACAGAGAGCCAGACTAAACATTCTGCTGTTTCCCAGAAGCAGGATCCTGCATGTACCTCTACAAAGGAACACCAGTTCAGACCATCTGAAAGTAGAAAGCAGCCTCAAGGTGGCTCTTCGTCATTGTTATCACAAAGAAGGACTTTGGGGAGAGGTAGTGTGTCACTTTCCAATCGTTTATCTGCTGTCTCAAATATTACAGTTCGCTCCAGAAGTAGGCAAGCAGATGGCACCACTGACCTTCCACTCGGGCAGCTTCAGCTCCACAGTGAGACCTCATTAGCTGCACCAGAAGGTAGTAATCAAACTGAGAACAAAAACACTCCAATTGGACAGAATGTCCCTTTGGCCAGTGAAGGTGGCGGGCTACAGAGAGCACTCTGGAGCTCAGGCAGCAATCATGCAGCAGATGGTTCTTTTTTGTCCTCTCAGCCTGTGTTTCAGTCCACACCTGCAGTGCTGCTTGGTAGAGAAGCACTAGCTGCACCCAGACTATCTCCTGTATATTCTAATCAAGACACTGTGGCCACATCAACCCAAAACAGCACTCCTAAACCAAATGACATTCCAGCATTAGCCCTAAGTACCTCAAGCCACCCAAGCATTGCTGGAGTTACAATTGCCACTTCTTTGGACCCAGGTGAAGCTCATACAGAGTCACACCTTCAACATGAGAGAGCTCAAAGCCAAGAAGGCCCTTCCCCTGTAGTAAATGTGCCTGTCATTGCTGATGAAGACACGCCACTTGATCAACCTACCTTAGCCAAACTCCTGCCCACATCTGACCAACAGCTCAAAAATCAGGAGCCTAGGCTCTCTGAAGGTAGAGTGCATTCTCTACCCAGCCTCAGTTATGTGCAGAAGGTTGATGCTTGGAAAGCCAATCAGAGTTCCAGCAGGCCATTTTATGACAATTTGTCTTTGCAAGGGTTTGATGGTGTACATTCAAAAAGGAAAGAACAAGATTCTGTTTCTGAGGCAATAAAACAACAAAGTCAACAACATTCTAACAAGACATCTTCAGAGTTTAGTGCCAATTGCAGCACTCCACCTACTCAGACAGGTAGTGGTGTGCAATCATGTGTGGATGTGGATGTGGCAGGAGGAGCTATAGGGTCCACGTCACCATCACCATTTACTCAGTCCTGTTCCCACTCCTCTCTTGGAACAGTCATCACCCCTGTTCAGCAGGATGAACTGCAACAAAACCAAAATCAATCTCCTCTTACACACATTGATACCATCTCTCCAGGCTTCAAGTCTGCTGCAGCTGAATCAGCACTGTCCTCAAGTGAAACAAATAACCATAGGCCAGCTGATGACTCGGGCACCAGTCCTTTAAAGCCCCCTGCTTTGGTTAGTGTGGATCAGTACAGAGGCATAAACGTAAATAACAACATGAGCAACACAGTTTCCAATTTTCAGGCATCAACAGGTGCAGCTTCCTCTGTTGTAAGTCTTGAGTTGGACAACTATGCACCTTATTGGAATTCTAGACCCGGATCCCCCCGACGGCCCCCCGAGTTTAACATCGAAGACAGAATCCCTGTAAGTAAAAACAAACTTTAATCAATATATACTTTCAAAAGAGATTAACTTAGAGTAGATATTATTAGTATATTTAACACACATTTTTCTGCAGCTCTACCTTCACAATTTGGGGATTGATCAGTCACCTTCAACAATCCTAAATCCCTTTACACTACGAGGACCCATCAGAGAGCCTGAATTTTCTCCTACTGATTTATGTACCATTAAAGGCTCAGTGGGAACACCCACCAAGAGTATGCAGCCATCTGATGGTAAACTACTTTGTACTCCCTTTTCATATTAGTGTAACATAATGAAAATTATTCATTATAATTTAGGTAGGATATTTGGCCTCCTTGTCTTAGTTACTAGCAATGATTTATTTATTATAACCTTGATAATTTTCTGAATGTGTTTAAAAAGCTGTACATTTTGGGTGGCTTACTTATGCCATTTTACTGCTGTTATAATTGTGTATGTGTAGATGCAAATACTTTGTCTACTCATGTTCTTTTAATGCTGTGTTCTTTCATGTTGCTATTGTATACAGGTGACAGTCTTCAGAAGGAGACATTCTCAAGTTCCAGTGTGCTTTCTGCAGATTCCAGTGCCTCTTTAACACAGTTATTTATTCAGCAGTCCGTTCAGCAGCCAATCAGACCAGCTAGTTCAGGCAGTATAAGGAAAGAACACTTTCAGACAGGCACTCCTCCTAAACTCCACAGTCCATTGCACAGTGTTCATCATGGAGCTGACACTTCTCATCGAGAGGGCAGTTATGGCCTGCCAACTCAGTCTGCATCTGTTTCTGGGACCTCAGAGAGTTTAAAAGAAGGGGACTCATCTCTTGTGGGTTCTGGAACCCTGCAGGAGATAAGGCGTTTGCTTGGTCATGCAGAGAGCCTTGTGTCTGGACATTACTCAGAGGCCTCCTTCCGTGGCTCACACTGTTATTCAGGGAGCAATGCTTCCTTATTGTCACTCCAGCAGAACACACAAGCATATCATGATGACTCATTTTTGTCAGTTGATGGAAAGGTTTCTTTAGTACTAGCTCACTCATCCTCAGACTCCGCCTTGAAGGAGAGCTCCTCATCCACATCTGGGCCTCTAGAGCTGTCCACAAATTCTGATCACATGAGCAAAGGGCATTCAGCACCCTCTCTGGGCAGGGAGGAAAATCCAAAGTCGCGTGATTTTCGTGTGGCTCCAAGGAGAGCAGAGCCTGAGGGTTGCAGTGCAGCAGACCCCGACAGGGTAGGCCCTGTGATTCAGTCGATTACACAGGGGAATGATTCCTTAACATTAGATGGCCAACAGCAAAGTCAAGACAATACAGAGAATGCTGGCATCATTTCATCTGAGATAAGTCCCACCCACAGTCAAACAGAGGCAGAAATGGGTGTTTTAAGTAATGCCAGCAGTGAGCATTCACTGGCTTCTAGGGTTGCTAAGCTTCTGCAGAGTGAGTCGTCTGTCTCTGTGGTTACCAGCCGGTCAAGTACTGCTGATCCCGATGAGGGCCAAGCTAGAGGTAAAAATTTAATCACTTTTATTACAAATAGTCCATTCAAAGTTTTTAAATATTACTGCAAAATTATACATTTTTTTGGTTACATGACAATTCTGTCTTCAAAGACTGGATCATGAAGTTGTCTGGTGCCAAGAGTGAATCATTAGACCTTAATGCAGAGGACAGAAGAAGGATTGAGGAGATCAAAAGAGAGCTCCTGTTACATACTAAACACACCAAGGTAAGACGCAACACACTGGAAAGAGATAAACGAATGTCACATTGTCAGTAAAGTCGTGTTAAATGAGGTGCTGATTATGATATGGTTTGTTTTGTAATCCTACTCAGTTTAAAATAGAGATCAGCTAGAGTAAGAGTTACATAAGAACATAAACCTATCATCTTTCTGTTTCTATTAGCCTCTACCTTAGCCATTACTCCTGTTCTGATATCCTGATCTCTATCTTCTTCATGTCTCAGTCGAGCTCAGATTCAGAAAGCAGTACGCAGGCCAGTGTTGGCACTGTCCCCAAGCCTGCTGTAGGCTTTGCAGCAGTGCGCAGTGCAGAAGACCGTCTCTCAAAGCAGCTGCAGAGAGTCAGTCAAATTCCACTCAACCCCAGTGTTCCACTGCACACACCACCAGAGGACAGAGAAAGTCAGATTGGCATCAAGGAGGGGTGTAACCCTCAGCACACACCCTCCCCTGAGACAGTGAGTCAGCGCCTGCATACACACAATGGCCATGCCTCACACAATGACAATGTGCTAGAAAGAAACTTGTATACAACCCTGAGGTCATCTGAGGAGTGGAAACTGCAGGGTCAAGTGACAAATAGAGCAACAAAGAATGAATGGGGAAAGGGGAGAGAAGTGAGAGATAAAGATGAGCTCTCAGACAGTGAGAGAAATGAGCCAATCCCAGAAGCAGCTCATTCTGCCATCAGAGGAAAACGAGAGTTTACTCCAGGCTTGGAGTCAGGTTCTGCCCTTGGTCATGAACCTCACTTGTCCAGTAGTCACTTCACACCTTCAGTGACATTACAACAAAACACCACCCAGAGACCTCACACTCCTGCCAGTGATTCCTGCAGTTACCAAGAACTGCCCAGTGGATCACACACACATCACTTAGACAGTCCGAACACCTCAAGAGCTGTCCCAATCCCAGTCTCTAGCACCAATGAAGAACGGCAAGCATCTGTATCCAGTGAGACCAGCTTAAGTAAAGACAGAAACGCAGACCAGGCTCAGAACACAGGAATGGTTAATGGATATTCACAGACTACCTCCAGATACCCACAAGCCTTTACCACTGACCAAAGTCTGGCTGGTCCAAGTATACCTTTATTAGTTAATACAACTGGTAAGTGGCAAGATTTTAAAATATTGTATTATTAGTCCTTTAAGTATGTGAGCTACTAAGATGCATTATTATAGTATAACTCATCTTTGTGTGCTTCTTCCAGCTATTCCAACTTTATTGCCATATAAACCTCATGGCAGTTCAGAACTCTTCTATATGCCACAGGCTCTCCCTGAGCTCTCGCCTAATCGCTCTGATACAACAGTGGAGAGCTCTCACCCAGGTATAGAGTTACATCTGCATGACACATAAGCACATGTGCTAAGGTGAAAAAATTATTGTGTCAAAGTGATTTTAAAGGATTTATAGAGCACCGTTTATTGATCCCATGAGGGGAATTCTTGTGTTACAGCAGCTTACACAGTTACAACATACAACACACAGCACATATATAAATATCTATATATAGACAATATGTGTGTATTTTACTTTGTTAGAGCAGGATATTTGTGTGTGAAACAAAATTAGCAGTGGTAACATGTGACCTGGATAAGAGTATCAAAGAATTAGGATTATGAATGAGGGAGTGCTCTGGGATGTGGAATGATGCTTAATAATCCAACTACATAGTATATCAATATAATACAATGTTTAACAAATAACTGCTTTAACTCTACAGTACTAGAAGTGCTACAGGTTATTTGTTTGTACTGTCTTGTCTTTTGTTCTTATTCAGTCTCAAAGCACTCGTTGTTACACAGTTGTAAGCGCCTCCCCGTTGCACGGCTGCATTATTCATAGTATCCTTTGTTCGGGAGAAAGACAAACCCAGTAATGCTGCACTTCATCATATGCAGAAGAGAAGCTTTTTTTGTAGGCTAGCTCTAACTAATTCATCTAACTATACTAATTTGTCTCTCCTACACTTCCTTATATGATCTATAGGATCTGATGATGCTGTACCCCCTCAATTTACACCTGAGGTTTTGGGATCCAGGGAGCTTGTGGACAACAACGTTACACCGAAACATAAGGAAGGCATTTACAGCAAAAGGGCCAAAATGAAAAGAGGTGAGTTGTTGCATACATTGAAGGTAAGACATTGTGCACCGATGTTAACACAGGAATTAACAAATTCTTTCTTTGACAGAATCCACTCTGTCTACAAAAGGCTTTCATAACCAAAGAGGCAATGCTGGTCTGCCATATCGGCGTACTGGTTTCAGTAAGTCTGTTGTCCTTGAAAATGAGCAAGCGGCTGAGCAAACCGAGGAGGGTGAAGCATTTATCCCCCTGCACATGGAGGCTAAGTACAGCACAACTGAACTACATCCTAACCACAGAGTAGAAAAGCATAACATGGGAACAGAAACTCTGCCTTTGCATACTAAGGCCACAAGGGAGAAGGAGAAGGACATAAAAGCTCAGCAAATTGGTGCGGAGATTGACAGCTCTCTAGACCAGTTGTGGCGTCGTTTCAATGAGCAATTCATCCTTCAGGAGACTCAAACCACTAACACCTTAGAAATATCACTGCTGGAAAGACTGGAACGTCTGTCCCGACTGCTGCACAGCTCCTCACCACCACACACACCTAAACTGGCACACAGTAGAGTGGAAAAAAGCAAGAGTAGGACGAGAGAACATGAGCCACGGAGAACACAGGAAACAGACACCACCAAAAAGAGAAAAGTGAAAGAGAGAAATGAAGTGAGAGATACTCTAAAAACTGCATGGGAAAACAAGTCTTCAAGTAACAAACAGACATTAGTGGAGAAGAAGCACCAAGAAAAAGACTTTTACCTTCCCGCAGAGAGACTCGAGTCTGCCAGTGTTTCTGTGGAGACTAGTAGCAGCCAGTCTACTATTGACACACAGCGCTTGATCAAAGCTTTCGGACCACACAGAGTTAGCAGTAGGAGACAAGATGAGGCTGGAAGTCAGACCCTAAAGCCCAATGATGGCCTGCTGAAACTTTATAACACCATTAAGAAGCAGAAAAGAGGACATGGGAAAAGTAGATCTGAAAATCACCTTGTTTCTGTTGCCACAGAAACAAGCAACACAGATGACTCCATGGTAAGATTTAATATTAGGTATGTTATTGTAAAAGTATTCTTGAATAATGTATCCTTTCTCATCTTTCTTTTACGGTTTGTCTTTTCTGTCATATATAGTGTTCCCTGAAACAAATAATGTAATTAAGTCCAATTGCACTGCCTGACCCTGTTGGATTCGGACATAACCAGTGTTGTTAACCATTTTAGTATGGGTGTGTGTGTGCTTTGCATTTTCTTTAGGCCTCAGACACATTATCATCCTCAAGCGCTTATACACCACCCTCCCAAAGAGGCACTGGACGTTCCACTAGTTATAAGAGGGCAAAAGTCAAACTGGTCAGCAGAAGCATACAAGCAGGTTTGTCCTCCTAACCGTTACCTGGTTTCAGAAAATGTAAATAGTGAAAAGTATTATATATAATAAATGTAGGTGTAATTTATGCAGGGAATGCTAGAGACATGTCCTCACCATTTTTTGTACTGTATTGTTTGAGTACACGTCTGCATGAATTAGTAGTTGTTACATCTTTAAGGACAAGAAAATAAGTTCATGGCAGAAAATTGTCACAACTTTCTGCAATGTCACAAAGAAAGTATTTGGACAGTCTGGTGCAGTACAGTCATAAAGAAATGTACAGATTTTATGGTGTTACTCTTTGAGAGGTAGCAGGAATGACTAAAAAGGGGGATAAATTTAAAGTAACACTTGAAGGAAGCACCAGCTCAACAAATGTAAAGTAAATAAAGTAAATGGTGGTAGACTATTAAAAGGAACCTGTCTAGCACTTTACAATTAAAATATATTAATCATGCAATGCTTCTTTTTACAGAGCAACATTCCTAGTTTTACTTTTTCTGATTGCATTATTATTGTTGGTGCAGTTGCAGTGATGTGTGGCTATTAAAATAATTTAAATCTTGATGTTTGCTTACATTAGCATTTAAGAGCATTGCAGAAACTGTTTGCAGTGCAAATATACAGCTGACCTCTGTGTGCTGTTTGGTTGTTCTGTGGTATATTGTCATGTTGGGTACAGTAATGGTTACAGATGGATATTTTATTTATTTATTTATTTATTTATTTATTTATTTATTTAGAAGTTCAACAACAGACAAACAATTCCATATTTCAGACATTATGTATAAATATCATATGTTCATGTTTACCCCAGGTCTTCTCATAGTGACAGTCAGAGAAATACAGTTGTAGCAGAGATAGCACATGGGGAAAATCTATGTATAAGTAGGAAGTGGTCTTTTCTTTCATATTTCACATATTCTTTGATTTGTAAAAATGATATCGGGCCTATAGGGCATTGTATATTTAATCTGTTTTTTCTGCACTGTGAAGTAAATTGTTCCAGTTTGTGGTTGACAAATGCTGTTACCTTCTCCATTTTATATATGTCTATTGTAATTTCCATCCATGTACTGAAAGTTGTGACAACCACTTCCTGATGAGAGTCTTTTTACCCGCCACAAGCAGTATGTTCATTCAACTTTTCTAAACTAAAACTAAATCTTGAGGTATATGTCTAAAGAATATAATCTTACATTCTAGGCATATTACACATTTAAAAATATATTGTCCAAGAGTTTATTAGTAGCCCCTATAATTTTTCAAAACGAATTTGTTTTTCCCTGTAAAGATTAATATTAATTTTATTTGGCAAATTGAAGCCACATAGAGCTAAGACTGTTTAACAAATTATGGAAATGTCATAATATCTTATTCATCAGGTGATTTGGAAATTGTTGTAAATGGCACCCGCAAAGACACACGGGATGTTGGCACTACCTTCCCATCTCCAGGTAGTGCCAGAGTCACCAGGGCATCTTCAGCAGTCTGTAGTGAGATAAAGGACAGTATGCCTGCTCTCAAGGCTTTCAGTGCTGTTCAAGTCCAACCAGAGCTGAGAAAACAGGCCCCCAGCAAACTCGCCTGTTACCCGAATGGTAAGTTTGTGCAGTAGGAGAATAAAGTCAAAGTTTTTACTCTTGCATGGTCCCTTAATTTTTTCCTCGTCTGTAAGGTTTGTCATGGTTTGTTTCTGCCAATGAACTGAAATGGGAAGCACGGAAGGAGAATAACCCCCAAACAGATGCAGGGAAGTCTGAAGGTCAAGCCTGGTTCGAGCCCTACACTAGGATACAGCCATGGAGAGAGCCGCTTAGAGAACGACACTTTCAAATAGAAAGAGAGAATTCCCCTGAGCAAAACGTGCTTGCAGAGAATGATTGCAGCAGCAAACCCTCTTCCCTAGTCCGTCTCTCCCTGCAGGTATGCTGGCTTATAAGTGGATATAGCTGTGTTTGAAGACATGTTGTAAAATTGCTTTGTACCTCAGACTTGTTAGACATCACATTTTAATTCAATTTCATTTCATATTCTTGACGTATTGTTAAAAATAGTGTGAATGCTAACATTGCAGGAGGCGCTGGAGTTGCGTCGACCAGAGTTTGTGTCCCGTTCAAGGGAGCGGATGAAAAGGCTGTGTCTGCTTGTGGAAGAGAGAAAAATGCAAACTGTTTTCAACAAAGAAAGAGAGGAGCTTTTTAACCGCCCTTCAGCAGTGCAGCAGCCAAAAGCAGGTTGGTTTAATTTGCTTATCCAAACAAAGCTCTTAAACAACACTATTATAGCCTGATTTTCTTAGAAATATTTAAACTTCTATGAATTGCTCCATTCTGCCAGCACCAGCTCCTCCACCTCTTCCCTCTAAGCGAGTTATTCCTGTAAGTGAGATGGTCCAGAGATCCAAGCGGTAAGCTCTTACTAATATTCACAGACTTAGACAGGTTTAAAACACTTTCTGAATTAGTGATTGCTTCATTTCTTGATCTCTTGTCAAGGTTATACAGTATTACATTTAAAAAAAAGAAGATTTCAGTAAACCAGCATGCATGAGCTCATTTTTTGTGTTTTATCCCATTAGGATCTATGCTCAACTCCCAGAAGTTCAGAAGAGGAAGGAGGAAGAAAGAAGAAAAGCAGAGTACAACACCTACCGCCTTAATGCTCAGCTATTTAACAAGGTAAACAGATGTTTATTTGCAGAAGTTGCTTTTTCCATTTGACCACACCCAATGCAGTTACAAGTTAATGTTTCTATCAAAGCTAATGCAAGTCATCTCTTGCAGAAAATTACTAACCGTGTGCTGGGAAGAAGAACGCCTTGGCAGTAGAAGGAACATCAACCCAAACATTATGCTGCAGAGCTGCTTTACAGCTGATTCTCTTTGTGTGTGTGTGTTTGTGTTATGAGTGTAGAAGTCAGAGGGTGGTAGTGTGTGTGAGTGTGTGATCAAATGAATAGAACAGCCCTTTTCAGATGTAATGTAAGCAATTTTTTTATCTTGGTATTTAATTTGTCTTAATATTTTAATAATGTTTTATAATATTTCTAAACTATTAATGGTGCCCAGTGCCATATTTTTAAAAAAATGTTTTATCAGTGTTTTCTTGCAAATAAAGAAGACTTCCACATATAGAGTGTGATTTTTACCTTGTAGACTCTCCTTTGACTTGAATTCTAAACTGCATCCACTATATCCAACTGCATCCATACAAACCGCAGCCATGACTATTTACTCAGTAAGGGGCCATGAAGTGAGCTTTCAGAGAAACGTGTATCTGAGAACACTTCTATTTAACAGGGAGGTGTAGAGGTGTGTGAAGCCTGCTTGCTATTGCTCATCATACCCTCTACTTGCCAGTGAAATAGAATTTTGATGTTGAGACTGGGTGGAGGGAAGTCTTAAAAGAACGGCCAACACCTCTACTTGTGTGTACCAAACATGTACCAATGCCCTTGTGCACAAAGTTAGTGCTATAAAAAAACAGCGCTGTCTATGGACGGACTCATAAAGAATAAGCATTGCTAGTGTTGTTGACTTGCTCTTTTCAGGAGAGGGATATCACCTGATGGCTTAACCCCAAAGCCCATACATCACGCTATATTTGGTTTTATTACCTACAAAAGCTTCTGACCCATAGGTCCATTACCAGTTTTTACAATTTCTATCAAAACCTGAGTTGTTTCATTGTAAGATGTCTAATAGTAAATCACCATTATTAGCCCATATTATGAGGGAGTGTTTTTAAATGCATACTTAATAATTAGTTCCTAAAATGGTAAATTAAAGTAAATCTTAGGAAAACAAAAGAACGAACTCACTGTTTCCCATATGGTGGTGAATTTACTGTATTTAAAAATGTATGTACTATATTTAAGTGAAATCTCTCTTACTGAATGTTGGCAGGGCTGTGATTCAGCTGTAGGGACCAAAATCATGGGCCAAGTGCTGCAGGTGATCACAGGCATGCTAATATTCAGTATAACTGTATGCTTGCTTATGTGCTATTGTTTAAACCTGGTACATACAATTTAATTTTTTCATGTTCATTTACCTTCATGGATATACGCATACAGAAATGTGTCTGTGTGTTGTAAATGATACAGAGTAATAATAGATTTATCCAAAGTGTCATTATCATTATCCAAAGTGTATAAAATTCCTTGCATTGTCACTGGTCTTCGGACTGTCGGTGTTCTTAGAGCAGTCTGTGTCCTCTGCAAATATAGTTGTCTATAAATAACTCTTCAGATACATAGTACACCCAGCTAACAGCTGCGTAGGCAGAAGGCAGACCCTTGCAACAAAACGCAACTCAGACTTGGACAGGCTTGTTCTACTGGACTTTTCAAAGGTATACAAATCAGATTTTTACAGTTACTTTATATATAATGTATGTTTATAGTCACATATTGGAGTTGCGGTTGGTTTGGCACTAGTCTTCAGACTGTCACAGCAGTCTTCTTTTGTGTTATTTTGCTGTGTAGGATGGGGGAGTTCAGGCAGTATGATCAAGACTTCTACCAGTCTGAATATTACATAGATGATCAGGCCCAAGAGGCATACGGCTATGACACAGCATATGCCAGTCCACATTACCAAGATGTGTAAGAGTATCCCTGGTATTGACTATGCTGAACATTCATGAGCAATTTGTAGAAATTCATGTTGTTTGTTATGGTGTGAAGGAATTCTGAACAGTTGTTTACCTTGTCACTGGCAGAGACTGTGCATCTGCTGCATCAGAAGCCTATACGCCATTAACAGATCCACCTTACAGTGGGCAGATGTTTCAACCTGCAGCTTCTTCTGGGGCTGCTGAACACACCAACACCTTTGAGGATGAACCTCCACTGTTAGAGGGTAATCAAATTATAATGTTTTGGAATAAATCCTGTTTTGGAAATACATTGTTTGCTATAAGGGAGTGTACGTTGAGATCCTGAAGCGATGAACAAGGGAAATTACTGTATATGTGTCTCATCAGAATTGGGCATTAACTTTGATCACATCTGGCAGAAGACTCTGACTGTGCTGAACCCGATGAAGCCAGCGGATGGCAGCATCATGAATGAGACCGATTTAACTGGTCCTGTTATTTTCTGCATCGCTTTGGGGGCCACTCTTTTAATGGTATGAATGGTTTCTCATGCATATCTTACCATTTGTTCACTACAAAAGTTGACTATGGAATGGTTACATCATTGTGAGTGTCATTTTACGGTGTATTCATTGCTATATCAATGTTTGGTTTTGCATGCATTTGCTTTCTTTGCAGGCAGGGAAGGTACACTTTGGCTATGTGTATGGTATCAGTGCCCTGGGCTGTGCAGGAATGTATATTCTGCTGAATTTAATGAGTGTATACACAATATCCTATGGATGTGTGGCGAGTGTATTAGGATACTGCTTGCTGCCCATGGTGGCTCTCTCTGCATTCGCTATTTTTTATTCTCTGCAGTGAGTATGTACAACCACAAGAATAATTGTTTTTCAAATATTAATGTTCATAAATGTAACTGTGTGCACTGGCTATTTCAATATATTCTTTGCTACACTCAGAAGGACTCTTTGTCACTTGTAGTTCTGCAAAGATCAGAAAGAAATTACACTGAGTAGTTTAACTGATTAAGAATCTTGATTAGTATTTAACAAAGATGATTTGTTTGTTTGTTTAGAGGCATTCTTGGCACGATGCTGGCCTTGTTTGTGATTGGCTGGTGCAGTCTATCAGCATCTAAGATCTTTGCATCTACACTGGATATGGGTGGACAACAGCTGCTGGTGGCGTACCCATGCACTCTGCTCTATGGAGTCTTTGCTCTCCTCACCATCTTTTGATTATCCAATTAAGAAGCTTTGACCGCACTGAAACCCAGTTTAAGGTGACTGAAGAATTCAATTACTGGAACTGTTTTACACAGTTTGGGGAAAAAACAGGTATCCATCATACCCCACTCCTGAATAAATACTATTCTGATATTCAGTTCAAATGAAAAAAGATATTATGCATATGACAGATCTCGATTCATCCAACATCCTAAAGCTTTGGCTGTAGTAATATTACTGCTAAGCAACAAATTATTGTTATGATTATGAATTATTATTGTGATTATATGATGTCTTCTTTTGTAACGAGTCTTTAATATTGATGTTATATGAAGTATTACTAATATTATTACTGGATTTACAAGCATCTTCCTAAAAGTTGTTGTTTTGAAATTAATAGTTTCCATGCCTTGTGTATAATCTCTTCCATCTGGAATAAAATCATAAATTTTAAGTTTAACTTTTCCTGAGCACATGATGTTTAACTGTACCTACTTTCTTCAGTTAGACATCTGATGGACTTATTCAATTAGCTTTTAAACCTAAACTCCAGTTATGAGAGATAATCTGCATACAGGGCCTCTCTCTCTCTCTCTCTATGATAAATAATTGAGGGGCAAATGAGAGGATTGACCTTCTGATCTTGTGCATAATTTAACATGTACATGTGGAGGAGGTGCAGAAGGTGTGTAACATTGCAAAGTTCCTGAAGGATGTGTAGTAAACATTAACTTTTATACTCACACATAAAATAAGTATAATAAAGACAAACCACTACCAACTTCCTGTTTTGTTCATCAGGTTTTTAATGAAATAGTTATAATAGTTTATATCTACTCTGTTAAAAGTTGTTCTACTAATTCTATAAAATGTATTTCGACAACATGGAAAGTGAATAAAATTATGACATTCATAGATAAAATGCAAATTTTAGAATTCATCAACATACAAAACTAAAAATACTGGCTCTGTCATTCCCATCATATCTGTTATTAAATAATAAAAATTCTACAAAGTTAATATTTATATAAAGAGCATACCTATTATTCAAACTAATATTAAGTATTAAAAATGAGAATCAAAAGCAATAAACAATGATCATCATACAGCTAATGGCTGTTTAACCATTTCATGTTCAGCTGAAGGAGTTTATTTTAGAGATAAAAGATTCTTTAGTGCAGATTATTTCCAAGTTCTGTATGTAAAGGAAAATATGTACTTGATTTACCATAAAAGAATGATCCTACCTCTTAGGTCAACATAAATAAAATGTGCCTATGTTTGATCACATCAGTGCAGGTTGCAATGCCTTGCTGTTTGGATGTTTCAGAAGGATCATAAACAAAGATCCAGTTAGTCCACAATACAGCAGCTAGTGTTCTTACTACAACTAAAATGTCTGTACTCTTTATCCCTAACTCCTTCCATCATAAAATTTACTAGCTTAGGTATATCCAAGGGACTCTTTTTGAAATTCCTTATTTTCTTCATAAAATATCAGAATAACACCTGGAATTTTTTTAAGTTCCCAAACAAAGTTCCCTAAATTTGTGTTAATGAAAAGTGACTAAAGCAGTCTCTCCCTAGTCAGTGTTTTAGAATAGATCACTGAGGCTCACTCATGCAACCCCCTGGTACAGATGTGAGGCTGTGAATTACTTCACACTCCTGCAGCCAGCTTCTTTGTAGACATGGTCTCTTTGGCCTGTCAATGGGAGAGAAGAGATTTAAAAACAATATAAACAATGCACAATGCACTTATTATGAAATTAGGCTTCTAGTGGATATATGAGCTCTCAATGATACTGGCTCAGTCTAAATCATAATTTGGAAATAAATACTTATGTATAAGACTGGCTAATACTCCATGGGAAATGGACTAGAATTGAGATCCTTCAAATGCAACTACAGTAAGTGTAATTAATGTGTTATGTGAAGAAATAGAAATTTTGCCTTTGGTCTTAGAATGTAAGGCAGTATTTCTCAAATATGTTTACGTATTATCTTTTTAGAAATAGAAATGAATGAACAGAGGGAAAAGAAAACTGCACCACCAGGTGATGCTGAACTTGGGAATATGCTGAATGAATGAATGAATGAATGAATGAATGAATTTTCTTTAGTTCTGTCAAACTGACATTTAATTCTTATTAAGACATATATTCTTTTTCCATATACGTACAAAAAACCCCACTTCCTTGAGCGCACACACACAGACACGTGCGCGCGAGTATGTTTAGACCATATTCTTAGTGGGCACTTACTTTGAAAGTTTCATCTTCTGCGCATAAAAGTATTAGAACTACATGTTTAGCCTTTTTTCAGGTGAGTATATTGTACAGGACTCATAACACGCTTCTAACAGACTGATACTAAGCTCTGTATGATGACAGCGTGGATAAAAGTGCGCCATGTGCGTAACTACGCGCAGCTTTTGAGACTATAGTCCTAAACACCGACCCCAGCGTCGGTACTCACCCCATAGAGTTTAGAGAGATTATTAAAGAGCACTTGGCCAGCGCTCACTTTATCCCTCACGCCACGAATCGTGCCGTTTTTACTGAAGATGTTCACGCGTTTGCGGCTGAAGAGCTGCTCATGCGCTGCGCTCGCGTATACCAGCAGGTCGTCCGCATCACTACCGCTGTCCTGTGGCTCCACCGCCAGTCCGAGCAGATGCCCGTTCGCCTCGCTGATGGCAGGAGAGACTGCCCGCTCAGGCTCCGAGCCAACGGCTGTGTCCGAGTCCGCCGAGTCTTCGGTCAGTTCTTCGTCTTCCCTGAACACCTCCCGCAGCACCTTACCGCTGCGCGCCGACGCCACCCGGAACCGCACGCGCCGCTCCGCTCTGCTCTCCTCCACGCGCCTCAGCGTGTCCATCGCCCAAATCTACCCTGCATAATCCGCGTGTATGGGTTAACTAAGCATAAGGCGCTTTCCTATTAATACCTGCTGCTGTCACGGTAAAGGTCCTGCCCTGATGTTCAAATAAATAAGAGTGTCAGGGTGTCAAATTGACGCCGAATGAGTTAATATTAAATGAAGCTGATCCATGGAGACGTGGAAAACATGGCACATGCGCCGCGCAGCAAATGAATAAAAAATGACCCGAATAAAAATAATAAACACAGCTACAGAGGTGAGCTTATAGCCTAGTGTTTTACAACGTGTGGTTTGTTTTTATTTATCTTATTTCTTTTCATCTTAAATGCCTAAAAAATGCCAGTCATTCTACGGAAGCCTAGTCATGTTTTTATCAGGATCATGAAAGGATGAAGATGCATGACACTATAATAATAAAGCTGAGAGAGCAGTACATCAACAATATGTCCCTAGGTGGCAGTACCGAGTTGGAATTCTGTTGAAATGTGCATTTCAGTCTCATCGAACAAGTCAAACAGAAATAACACGAGAGGATCCTGTAGATAGAAAGGTTTAGCAGTTACTGTATTATTGTGCTGCAGTTGCTTCAGCTCGACTTGTGTTCAACTCGGTGGCTGTGGAAATGCATACGATTTAGCAAAAGCCTGGGTAAGCATGAGAATTTAACATACTACTATTATGAGTTGTTCAGACATGAAATCAGTGATTCTGCAGGAAGAAATGTATATTTAACATTACCCTTCTTCCCCATTAGAGGTTGTGGTAGGCACTGATATTGTCCTAGTTAAGGTTTAATCTATTAAATGTTCATTTCAAGACCAATAGCAGATTAATTTTTTATGTTTACAGTTGCTATATCGTGCATTCACATGAGATGAATCAAATGGGTTTGCAGACGCTATGAATAAACCTGTTATACAATATATGGGACAGTGGCCTACATGTTTAGGTCACGTGACCACAGAGGTGAAATGAACATTAATACAGTACACTATATTGCCAAAAGTTTTGGGACACCCCTCAACGTCATTGAATTCAGGGGTTAGGCTTGAATCTTAGTTCCAGTGAAAAGAACACTTAATGCTTCAGCATATCAAAAGACATTTTGGGTAATTTCATGCTTCCAACTTTGTGAAGTTCCTCCACACCAAACTTGCTTTGTGCACTGGTGTGCAGTCATGTTGGAACAGGAAGGGGTCATCCCCAAACTGTTTCCACAAAATTGGGAGCATGAAATTGTCCTGGTAGCATTCTGTTTTTTCCTGTGTAGAATTTTACTGTAGTCATTGTCTGGCTGTTTTTAGTCCCTGTAAATGTAGAAAAATCTTGAACATTTCTTTTCTGTCACACAGGATAAGATGCCACCATGGCTCAGAGGGTTGGAAGTGGTCAGAAGTGTGGGGTGCCTGCAGTAGTTTTATGTCTGCTAGCTCTGTTCTGTGCCAACCTGCTTCTTTATGTCTACCTGGATGCTCTATATGAGGGCACTTCCCCACCTTCAGCACACAAGCACTGCCCACCAGGCTATTTTAGGGTGGGCACTATGAAAAACTGCACCCAGTGGTTGCAGTGTCCTGAAATACGTGCTAATGTTCGTCGTCTCAGACTGATCGGACAGGGAGCTGTTAAGCAGGTATATATACTTTTTGTGTCTGAGTTCTGTATATATTAAGGTGCCATGTTGCAATGGTTTTAATGTACTTGACATAGTGCTACCTGTAGGAATTAACAAGTTGTGTTTCATGGTGTGTTTCAGGTATACCTGTCAGAATGGCAGGGGCAAAAAGTAGCCCTGTGCGTCTTGTCATCAGAACAGTATAAAGCTGATTTCCTTCATGGGGTGTCCATGCTACGTTCCATGCAGAGTGTGCGTGTGGTATCACTAGTGGGTGTGTGTGAAGAAGATGGAGTATTTGTTACCGAGTATCACCCTTTGGGATCAGCACTGACACTTGAATCTACTCTTGCTCAGGACCGTTACCGCAGTCAGGACTCGTGGCACTTGCGGCTGCGTCTGGCACTAGATTACGTTATCTTCCTGGTGTTTTTACACAACAGCCCATTAGGTACCCGTGTCATGTGCGATTCTAATGACCTGCACAAAACTCTCAGTCAATTCTTGCTCACCTCTGACCTGCGGCTTTTGGTGAATGATCTAGATGCCCTGCCGTTGGTGGAGCATGGGGGTAAGGGCATTAAGTGTGGTCATCGTCAGCTGCTAGGTGATTTCGTGGCTCCAGAGCAGCTGTGGCCTTATGGTGAGGAGGTGCCTTTTTCAGATGACCTCATGCCAGGCTATGATGAAAAGTCAGACATCTGGAAGATTCCAGATGTGACTCGTTTTCTGCTGGGCCATGTATCAGGGAGTGATGTTATCCATTTGCAGCTCTTTGAGATCCATGCAGAGTGTAAGAGGCCAAATCCGAAGCTGCGGCCATCAGCACATGAGGTCCTCAGTGTTTATCGCTCGGTTTATGACGGCATGAAGGAAAGTCACGCAGAAAGCAGCAGAGACATGCTGTGAATTACATATGATTCAGTTCTCATGTTTAAATAGCAAGTAAAGAAAATGTTAACTCGGATCAAGCAAGTTAAAAAAGCAGTCCAGAGCCAGGGAAAGTTAAAGTGGTGAGGACAATGGGCAATAAAAGATGTTAACATATTTATGCATCATTTGGTACAAAATGGACACATTTAATAAAGATAAATTCGTGTTTTTGGATAGTTACCACTCACTTTGTCTTTTTCTAATTTAAAATTATAAAGGATATTTTATATATATCCTATTATTAATGTATAAATTGTATTAGAAATTTTGCATACATTTTTTTGGACAAATATCCTTTGTACCAGGCAACAGTACATGTTAACTGTGATGAGGCTGATACATGATTCATCCAAATGATCAAATGAAATGTAAATAACACCGATTCATGAGGCTTGTTAAAACTGAGACTATCGAAATAAAGTAGACGTAGACATGTTTTTGATGGGACTAGTGAGTATTTGAGTATGTTTATGGGTAAAAAATGCAGTTTAATGAGTGAGTTTTAATGCTGTTTCGTATATGAAATATTGGGCTTGGTTTTGAAGTGTTGAGCCATAAGGCTGAAGTCGAAGGCTGAAAGACTGAGTGCTCCATGTCGTGGTTTCTTAAGAGTCATTGTTTTATTGTATAATGCATATAAAGCTCCTCTATGTAACGGTCTGTGTATAAACACTTACATTTTCAGCATTTATCAAACATCCTTAGCCAGAAGTGCTTTGTAATTCCTAGAAAACCATATGTCTGGTAGTTAATAAGAATACCATTAAGCCAAAACCTTGCTAGGAGAGGAAAAGAAACACTTTTACCACACTTATCACTAATTTCACTATTTTCACTAATTCTAATATTCAACTCTATTAATTGGCTGTTTTCTCTCTAATTGTAGCAGTCCTAAGGTCTGCCCTTCTCGGCCTGTGTTCAGTAGAGTGTGTAAATTAAAGTTTTTGAGTATATTATGAGTTAACTGAGAGTTGCAAAAAGCAGTCTAAATTAATATGATGAAGAAGAACGTCTTCATGAATCCCCACGTGTTGTTGCTGGGGTTTTCTTCCAGCGACAACATCAACATACCAATGGCGCCTTTAACGAGCTCCCACTAAGACAGGAACCGGAAATACGTCATTTGTTGTCTACGCGCACTCGCGTCAGTTTGGTTGTTTGCATTAATGGGGCTTTTTCAGTGTTTGTAGTTTTAGCCCTAGTGCTTGTCTGACCAGCGCTAACTAATAGCAAGCGGTCGGACAGTAAAGTAGAGGCCGCGAGTCGGCCGGACTGTCCGTTTGTTTTGTTCGAAACGGAGCCGCCGAGCGCAACACTGCCATTATGAGCTCGGGCCAACCGAGCGACAGCAGCGATCCAGAGGAAGCTCGGCTCATCCGCGACTCCGACGAACTGTTCCGAGAGGAAGAGAGCGAGGAAGAGGAGGAAGATGATGATGTCCGCTCGAGACCGTCGTCTCCGGAGAGTAGGTGCGAGAATTCCCGACCTCGAGGTAGCTCGCGGCCTGACTCAGCAGCGGACGGCGGAGCTCCGAGTGCCGGCTTCAGGGCATCAAGTGCGCGCGAGTCGCTCTTTTCATGGCTGCGGAACCGGAGCGTGCGCAGAGGGCCGCTTGTAGATCCGGCCCGGGATAACTTTCGGACTATGACTCGTCTTTATTCCTCCATGAGCCCTGCTACAGACTCGGTGAACCTCAGCACCCAAACTCATGGTGCCGTGTTTAACCTGGAGTACTCACCGGACGGGTAAGGAAGCTTCCCTTCTTCTCATAAACTCACTGCAGGACAGAGGCTTAAAGCTGAAGTTTTCGTGTGTGTGTGTGTTTAGGTCGGTGCTGACTGTGGCCTGTGAGCAGACTGAAGTGCTGCTGTTCGATCCGGTTTCTTCTAAACACATTAAAACACTGGTGGAGGCTCATGAGGACTGCGTGAACAACATCAGGTACATCAGTTCATCAGCTTGATCCATGTGTCTTATGCATCAGGATTATACACAGAAACCCATTAAATTCTTATCAGTGAAACCACCTAAGCAGATCTGATATGCAATTTTGCTTTACTTTAACCACGTCTTACAAAACTTCTGCAGAAAGGTGATGTTGCACTAAACAACTAGAAAGAAGCATCAATGGATTTGGTGGTCAAAATCTTATTGGCATACTGTATGTGATACAACACAAATAGATCTAACATGATGTACACAAGACATGCATGCACTGACCAAACAGAGCTTCATTGCAGTGTTCAGCTGCAGTAGTGTGTTCTCACAAGGATGCATATTTTATAACTTAGAAGACTAACTCTGGTCCACTCGGGTACCAGGTTAATATCCGATACAAAATTTCTGGTGATGACGTTATGGAAAGGGTGATAAAATCCTTCTTCTCTGTCACACAAAGATATTGGGCCATAGAGAATAATAATTTACATTACATTTCTGGCATTTGGCAAACTCTCTTATTCAGCGCGACTTAGTTTATTTCATTTTATACAACTGAGCAATTGAGGGTTAAGGGCCGTGCTCAGGGGCCCAGCGGTGGCTACAACATCCACATAATTAGTGATGGGGTGGTTTGATTCAGACTAATGCAAAGAGGAGGGCTGATGGACTCTTATCCAAAAAGACAGCTTGGTGAAATAAAATTAAAAGGGCCATTCAACAAAGTATAAGTTTAGGGTTGTGCACCCTTCTGCAATTAAGCTGTTTGTTTATAACTAAGTTTTTTCATTTCATTTTTATGTTGTATCACAAGGTCAGATATGATTTATCTTTTTTACATCACATTACCCTGCCAGTGTAGATTGTATATCCATTGTAAATATCTCACAGAAAATATCTCCACAGTATCAACATTTACATATATTTAAATGAATCCCTGTATACATTCTTCCTATAGAAATAACCATGTAGTAGACTGTACACATAATGAGTCATGCTGTTATAATAAATCAACACCTTCTGTCCAATCAGAATTTAACAGTACTGCATGACTTATGTAATAAACTTTTGTGTAATGAAGAGGGTCATTTGTGCTTAAAATAGTGTGGCAGGGACAACACTGGTGTTTTATATTTCTTTATAATTTTAATTCATCTTTAGACACAAAGACATGACTATTAGTCTCTCCTCATGGGGCCGAAATATTGTATAACATAAGTGTGAAAGTCTGGTTACGAACCGATTCTCTAATCATTCTGCAGGTTTCTGGATAACCGGTTGTTTGCAACCTGTTCTGATGACACCACAATTGCACTGTGGGACTTGAGAAAGCTGAACTCGAAGGTGTGCTCATTGCACGGCCATGCTAGCTGGGTGAAGAATATCGAGTACGACACGCACACACGCTTGCTTGTTACGTCTGGCTTTGATGGAAATGTCATCACCTGGGATACCAACAGGTTTGTGCTACTGGATTCTCATGCAGTCTTGTGTGCAGCTTGCGTTTAATGGGATCTAACTGGAGTGTATGCGTGCAGGTTCACAGAAGACGGCTGTCCCCATAAGAAGTTCTTTCACACACGCTATCTGATGCGTATGCGTTTAACACCAGACTGCAGTAAGATGCTTATCTCCACTTCTTCTGGGTACCTGCTTATCTTGCATGACCTTGACCTCACCCAGAGCCTAGAGGTCGGCAGCTACCGCATCCTACGGGCCCGACGCGCCCCACTCAGCACAGGTATGGATGCAAACCTTTATCATCACCATCATTCCCTAATCTCTTGTCACAATGTTGTAAGCACACAATTGGATAGGATGTCATAATTCCTCTTCATCTGACCTAATCTATTATGGAGGACTACATTTGTATTGAGATGTACAAAAAGTGCATGTGGGTGTGATGGCTTGGTGTCCACAAACCTTTAGCCATATAGTGTATCTGTGGTATTAAAAGTTTTCTTTGACTGAGATTGGGAACTGTATGAAAAATGGTTTCTCCCCTTTCCAGAAGGTTCTTCAACAGGCTCCAGGACATCAGGCTCTCGCCATGGCAACGACAACAAAGCCCATCCTCATAGAGAGGGTCAGTTGATTGTTCTCACAGTTATATTCATTTGTTTAATCCAAGCCACTAACTTGTTATGCTCTTAACAAGACTTTCGCTTTTACTCAGAAAATACTTTCTAAATGTTCTCCAAAATGTCTCCAGATTTTAAGTGTGAAGGATCTCATATATCTGCTGTTGTAAGATTGTGTTGTAATACTATAAAAACTATTAAAATATTTTGCTCGACTTGATCTTGGCATGAAAATAGCCATTGATTCTGGCGTGGCGTTAAAAGAACAATAAACAAACAAACCACTAACCATTCACTAACTCACTCTCTTCATCATAACAACTACCACCCATGGAGGGTGAAGGCTAGTATATGCTTTCTCTATGATGCACAAAGCCAGTTGCCATATGTTTTTGAATTGCTGCTTATGCTATATCACAAAGCAGCTGAAATCGCTAACTGCTCTCATGTACATGAGCTCACAGAGACCCAGAATTGGCTAGTGTCGCTTGTATTGACAAAGGATAGTGATGCCATCCCTCTGACCCAATCTTACTCTCTTGCCCACTGTGGCATCATTGCTGTTTGGACTCTCTGCCTTCCAATGACCGAATTGAGATTTTCTGACTAAATGCAGCGTACTTGTGTCAAAGAGATTAAAAGACAGTGTGTTCAAAGTTTTTTTCTGCTTTATTGAACAGTGTGTGTGTTTTTCAGGTTTGTCTCCTAGGAACAGTCTGGAGGTTTTGACCCCAGAGATCCCGGGTGAGAGGGACCGGGGGAACTGCATTACTTCACTGCAGCTGCACCCTAAAGGCTGGGCCACACTACTACGCTGCTCCAGCAACATGGATGACCAGGAGGTCAGGAGCCCATCAAAATAGTATTGTAGAGAAAGTTGTTGAATGAAGTGATGTTGTGTAATTATCTCATTTATGTAAACTTAGCAGATGGACCCAGAGCTGAGGGAACATTTTAAGATTATGCAGAATAAACCTGCATTCACATTAGCAGGTCCCTTAAATCATTATTTGTTTGGTGTTGTTAGTGCTTTCTGGGCGTCGCTAGGCCATTTTTAGGGGGGCTTTAGCATTTCTACTCATCCCCCCTAAAATTTCTGCGATTCTCCATAAACTGTACACAAATTTGTGATCGCCTCAGTCCCCTTTAAATTTCATATGAAAACGGTGGCAGATTTCGGCTCCTCCCCGTCTTTCAGCGCATGTGTGATCAGGATGACTCGTATTTGGCTTGTTCAGTACTCAAATGTTATACACATTACACATATACACAAAGTTTACCATCATACCCTGTTAGTCAAACATTTATTTATTTTTTTATTTTTTACTATTATACCCTCATTGGGGGCTGAGCCCCCCTTAATTGAAAATCCTAGAATCGCCCCTGGTGTGTGGTCACAATAGTTCTTTTTGGGTCAAACAGAAAAATATTTTCGAAAACTGAAAATTTGTGTCAAATACAGTTCACATTAACATTCGTTCGAATTTTGTTCAAAATGTTTATATTCGTTGCAATTTTCATACAACGAGGTCAAATTAACAAATCTGAATCGAATACCGAAAATTCGAACACAGGGGTGGTTGAGGACCGAGGTACCACTGTAGTCAATTTTACTATGCACTACTTAAACACACCCAATACACCTGCAGTTTTTTTCTAGCAACGCTGCATGTTTCTCTAAAAATCATTTTGATTTACATTTCACTGTAGGCAGTAAATTGCTGAATTACTCCTCCATCTCCACTAGGAACAAATCTGGTAGGAATCATAAAGAGGCGCAGTGTTTCACATTTATTACTGTAGTTTCCTTTATTCTATACCTTTGTTTCTTCTGTAAAAAAAACACTGCTGAACTTTGTGCCCCAAAAAGCACCCATAAACAGTAGCTTTACCTCCTGTCACTGTAAATAGCCTGAACAAGTGGTCCAGATGCAGACCAAAGTACTTCAGGAGACAGAAAACCAACTAATTAAAAAAAATATTACAGCAGAGCAGATTAATACATATAACAGAAGGCAGCTCATTAGACCTTGAATTAGCTACCAGGCTAAAGGCATGCGGTAGTCAGGAATTAGAAAAAGTGGTTATTCTCTCTGAGTCAAATTCATATTAAGTGGTATCGAATTGGAGGACGAAGCTGAACAAACTGTGTGATCACTCTGCTTCTGTCTTTGCAGTGGACGTGTGTGTACGAGTTTCAGGAAGGAGCTCCTCCTCGGCCGCCGGTCTCTCCTCGCTGCTCTCTGCGGCTCACGCACTACATTGAGGAGGCCAATGTGGGCCGTGGCTACATCAAGGAGCTGTGCTTCAGCCCGGACGGTCGCCTTATCTGCTCTCCATATGGTTACGGTGTGCGTCTGCTGGCTTTTGACGAGCACTGTGCGGAGCTCGAGGAGTGCGTGCCTGAGCGTACAGCGCTGCTGCGTGAGGTTCGCTCGATCTACTCTCACAGTGACGTGGTGCTAACCTCCAAGTTCTCACCCACGCACTGTCAGCTGGCCTCAGGATGCCTTAGCGGACGTGTAGCACTCTACCAACCCCACTTTTAACACACACACAAACACACCGTTTTCTGGCAGGTCGACCCTTAGTGGGGTTCGTGTTCAGTGTCAAAGTGCGAGTGCAGGTTTGTGTAAATGATTCGAGTGTTTTTACAGCAGTTTGTTTTGTGTTCTTTAAAGTGTGTAATCTCTCCATTTCTTTTGAATGTACATGTGCAGTAATGAGAGAAATAGCCATTAAATGGTTTGCAGAGTGCATGCCTCTGATTTGGGGGGGAGGGGGGCTTGGGCAGGTACATGCAGAGTGCTGGTTTGTGCTCACGGTGCTAGTAAGACTGTAGGGTTTATTTTGCAGTCTTTACACCTCTGCATATGACCTCTCTCTGGCGTCCAAGCCTGACCTGCATGTCTAATGCTAACCTCCCCCTACAACAGTATCGTTAACATGTAAAGTAGCTCTGAATGTAAGCAGTACAAACTGTTAATGTTGTAATGGATGGAGTTTTATGCATTTTGCCAAATGTTTTTTTTTTTTAGCAGCACAGTGTTCATGCAGCTCTGAAATGAGCTGCTGTTTGTGTGATTGTGTCTTCTGTTTGAAAGGCAGCTTGCCTCCTGAGACATTAAATGAAGACAGTTTTTGTATGGGGGTCTAATCTGTAGATAGTTAAAGCAGTATGTTTGTGTGAGTGTGTTTCACAATATGTGCGTCTGCTGTTAGAGAAGGTGATGATTATTGGGTTAGTGAGAATAGATAGTGGATAGTGACTACAATACCTTCCTCTCTCGATCTCTCACATACACCAACACTCCCAGACTGGACTAGCTCAGTCAACACTGTTACGTATACCTCAAATTCATGCCGTATTCGAAGTATGTATGCACGCTCACTGTCGGCGAGTCACAAGCTGAGCCGTTGTGTTCTGGGAACTGCAGACAGGGAGGACTGTGAGAAATGGCGTTATTACTACGTGAAAGTCTTATGCTTCCTTTGAAGTTGCATAATGTACACTGTCTTTAATTTAACCTTTGAGTTAAATGGAACGGAGGATGATTGGTTCTTTGGCACTGTTTGGATTTCACAACTGAAACATCTGGAAAGCGGGAATGGAGGAAGTAGGTCTCGGAGGGAGCGGCATTCCTACGCTTAGCTGTGGTCTTCTAAGCCACAGAATCATGTTAGTGGTACAAAACAATAAAGTTTTTGTCACTCTTTGCCTAGAGCATTTTGCCTGAATGTGGTATAACATACTGTAATTCAGAATGGTTAAATTATATTTCTATATTAAATATGATTTTAAAAAAATGTCCTACAAAATAAATTTTGCAGAAACATCTGCTGTCAGTTTTAGTTATCAACAAAATAACTCCATCGAGCTGGATCATGTTTGAGTGGGAGACAATTATAATTCTTTATTTATTTATTTTACTAAACCCTCCTGTTATTCCATGAAGTCTCTAAACCTGATTTAACTTAACAGGTAATGTGAAACTCCTTTATGAGATTAAAACTGGTTTTTAAACAGGAACAACCACACTTTTTTTATCTGCCTCTTTGATGTGTTTTGGTTATTTCCAGTGCCTTATTGGTTTGTTAATTTTTTGGTCAGCTGCAAACCAAACCATATTCACCAAGAGCTTAGTGTTTACTGACTTGTGTGTCAGTCGGTTCATGGATAAAAGCAGTCCAACACAAATACAGGAAATGCTGAGCATCACAGCCGACCTCTGTGAAGCAGCATGAGCTGTGGTTTGATCTGGAGAGCTCTCTTATGGGTCAGCTTTTCCAGAACTTTGATATCAACCCTAAATCGATTTTAAAAAATGTAATGTAAATATACTGTACAAAAAGAGAGCAACATTGCTGTTTTTTGATCATCAGTATTCCCTGTGGGGGGCACAGTGCCGCCTCACATCTGTAGTATTCTACGTTTGTTTCTTTACTGACTGCAGAATTTTGAATATTCTCCAGTTACCTTCCCTTTCCCAAAATCATGTAGATATAGGGCTATCATAAATTGCCCTTAGATGTGAATTGTGTCCTTCAATGGACTGGCATCCCATCCATGCTGTATTCCCACCTCATTCCCAGTGTTCTCTGGATCCACCGTGACCCTGACCACAATAAAGCAGTTAGTAAAGATGAATAGATGAATATTTGTTTGCTTTAGATAGAACTATTGCAACTGATACACTATATTGCCAAAAGTTTTGCGACACTCCTCCAAATCATTGAATTCAGGGGTTGGGGTTGGCCATTTGGTTCCAGTGAAAGAAACTCTTAAGACCAAGAAATTTTTGGAAAATTTCATGCTCCCAACATTGTGGAAACAGCTTGGGGATGACCCCTTTCTGTTCCAACATGACTGTGCACCAGTGCACAAAGCAAGGTCTATAAAGACATGGATGAGGGAGTTTGGTGTGGAGGAACTTCACAGAGTCCTGACCTCAGCCCAACAGAATACCTTGGGGATGAATTAGAGCAGAGACAGTGAGCAAGAAATTCTCATCCAACATCAGTGCCTGACCTCACAAATGCACTTCTAGAGAAAAGGTCAAAAAGTCCCATAAACACACTCCTAAACCTTGTGGAAAGCCTTCCCAGAAGAGTTGAAGCTGCAAAGGGCGGGCCAACTCCATATTAAATTCATGTGCATGTAAAGGCAGATGTCCAAAAACCTTTGGCAATATAGTGTATCTCTTGAATATGGTCAATATAATAAGTTCCAGCATGTAAAATTACCAAACAAGACTTTTTTCTTTATTTATTTGTTTTTTTTTTTATTAATAATGTCTAATAAGAAAAAGTCTAGTTACATATCACTGGTACAAAATTGTTATGGGTGTAGAAAACCAGCTACACCCTCCCATTTTCCACTGCATTAATTATCGTAACATTCAGTGCATTAATTATCACAGGTACACTTCAATGTGAGCAGAGATAGGCTAATTTAAAAGTGAATATCACACCCCTTTTAGAAATAGAAATACATGGGTTCCTTTTACCCAGTTTTAAATTTCAACTTTAAACGGGCCAATCCTTGAATTCAGAGTCAAGGTGCAGCATGTTGGGAAGGTAAGATACTGACCCGAGCCTCCTTGGTTACACTGTTCTTACTGTCTACCTAAGCCACCTCAGATGATTCTGTAAGCAGAGATTGGCTCGTTTTCGTGTTTTGTGATTGATAGCATGTTATTCACTTTCTCTTGGCTTTGGCACGTCTCAGCTGCTGCTCACGTCGGCGGTTCAGAATTTTTGTGCTGACTCTGAGTTTGCGCATTCTCAAGGCTCTGATGCGGAGCTGCTCGTCCCGTCGGATCTTTCCACCGTTGGCCAGGATCTGCTTGATGCGCTCTTGTGGTGTTTTCGTAAGGTTGAAGTCACAGATGGTGGCCTGTGGTTCTGAGCCTACAGAGCAGTGACGTATAGCAGGGAAGAAGCCTTCTGCCCATACAATCACCTTATACTCACCAGGGTTCAAGAGGCGCCAGTAATCACCATTGGCAGCTTTAAAGAGCAAGAACACATCATGTTTCTACTCATATCAAGAGATGCTTCAATTACACACATTGTTTGGTAATAGAACAAGTGAAAACATTTAATATGTATACCTGATCTAATGTCATGGTCCAGGTCCTCAATTTTAACAATAGCATTTGCAATACCACGTTTAGTGTCTTTATCCCTGATCACACCTTTTATGCCTCTGTGCACCTGAAAGAGCCGGACAGGTCAGTGCATGAGTCAGTAGCACACACTGGAGCAGTGTTTAAAGTGCAGTGGTTCAGGGAGTAAAAGGAAACTGACCTGCTCCATATAGAGCAGAAGAGACTCCTTGTTATTCTCCCATTCAGTAGGAAGCTCACTGGCATGAGGGAATTTATCACATGACAACTCCACAGTCACCTCAAAGCAGTTAGTGTGCAGGTAGCTGAAGTCATTCATGCCTGCAAACACAGGGACATTGAACCTGGATGGTAAATGATGAACACTGTGCTAGATTGTTATAATGTATTATTAAAACTGTGAATAAACAGGACTTTAGCTGATGTATGTGCATCCTTACTTCCTGGGACAGTGTGCCAGTCGGCTCCGTTAATAATGTTGTTGTACTGCTGGAAGTCCTCAAAATGACACATTCTGCGATCAGGGTTGGCCATCACCAGATTGCTGGAGGCATAAACAGCTGCAAGCCAGCGAAAGAAATCATTATCTGCTGTAGGCGTGTCCTCACGTGGGATCCAGTTTCGCGTGCAGTCAAATGGGTAAGTGACCACCAACTCTCCTCCATGCAGGTTAGCGCTCAGAACAAACGGAATTTCCTGCATCCAACTTATTACTGCTCGGGTCTCTGGAGCAACCTTACACACAGAGATATAAAGGGTGAAATGCACTGTTTTGGTGAAACATAAGGAAATGTATATAAAATAAAAGCAGACAGACAGACAGACAGAGAGAGAGAGAGAGAGAGATAGAACAGAGATTCTACTCAAGACAGTACAGATTAAAGTGTTCTACCCAAATAAGTTAAGAAATCTCTGTAGCATTGTCTATAAGACACAGCAATGACTGTAATATGACTGTAATGTGTGAGTAGGTAGATATAAGCAAGTTCTGTGCAAACTTTGGGGTGAAAGATGTGCAAAAAAGGTAATTAAAAAAAAAAAAAAAAAATATATATATATATATATATATATATATATATATATATATATATACACACACACTACAAATGTTTGGGAGCACTCATAAATGCTGATATGTCAGAGTTTGAAATAATGATTTTGATGGAAATGATGAATGTTTTCTTCAAACTTTGCCTTCATCAAAAAAAACCCAAAAACAAACACATTTTGCAGCAATTACAGCCAGTCAATTTTTCAAAATAATCTGATGAGATTTCACCCCATGCTTCCTGGAGCATCTCCCACAAGATGGATTGGCTGATGGAGTCTTCCTCCGTAGCTGAAATCAAGCTGAAATATGCAGTGATCCCAAACTTTTTTAAATATATTAAAAAATTTGAGCAAGCAGGAAAAAGGAAGTGCATACGCATTATCTACGAAGTTCACTGTGCATTAGATAAATGTTTGGGAAAATGTTCCCAAGGTGAGGCTGAATTCATTCCCTAAATAAAAAAAATTAATGCATGGTAAAAATGTTTACTTTCATTATCCTATCTTGTTAAAGAATGGAAATATATACAATAATATCAGTCTGTTATTCATGCACTGTGCTCAAACTCATTTTAATAAAAATGTGTCAGATCTGGCTTCATAAACAGCTAAAAGCTGATAGTAGTTCTGGAAACAGAAAAAACAGCACTCTTATTGCTTTGCTTTATTTGTATCCAGCAATAAATTGAGGATTTAAAAAATAATCTGCAGCAATTTTATTTTTTGAGTGCACTGAACCCTGGAATACAAACAAGTATGTGTACCACAAACATGCAATGTAGAATCGGGGGTCACACACACACATCTTTAAAGAATGTGAGCACTTCCTTTCTGAACCTCCCTTTACTGAGGCCTCCAACAAAAAATAACATTAGAGAAAGCAATACACAGAATAGAGTAACACACAAAATCCCTTCATTGAGTGAGGTCCTTTAAACAGAACAAGGATTAACTGTGCATTAACTGACATAAAGACTCCAGTTGCACATGCTGGCTCATCAAAGGGCGAAATTAAATTAAAATTAAAGTATGGAATGTCAAGTGCAAAGTTTTGTTGATTAACTTTATGAAAAGAAGCCACCAGTATAAAAAATATAGTCTGTACTTTTAGTATCCTGACCAGGGGTTATATGGTACAAAATCTCTGTTTGCAGGCCAAATGCTTATTGTAAATAATTAAAATATATTTTAAAATAAGACACACAACAAAAAAGAAACAAACAGGTATAAGGACAGTGATTACTGCTGTCTTGTACACAAAATTGAAGTTATATGTAATACATACTGATGCTTCAGTCGTAGTGTAGTACTCTGGCATGGGGATGTAATGGTTACTGACTTTCCTTTTCTCTGTTGCCATCTCTTGAGCATCCCACATGATGTTGTTGAGGTCAGGGAAGTTATGGTTCATATCAAAGCCCTCATAGCTGTAGCGACCTAACGCCCAACCAGAAAGCTCAGACCCCTGAGACACGCAAACACACACCACAAATTGATAAAAGATAAAGATAGAGATAAAAGACTGCGGTCATAGCACTATGCAGAAAGCCTTCCTTCATTCACACATACATTCATACACACATTCCCTTAAAATATATATTATTAATATATAATAATACAATAAAAATATTATTAATAAATAAAATTTAATACATTAACAACAACAACAATAATAATTAGTGTATGAATGTACTGCAGCACACAATTCCATCATTGTGATTAGATTTACCTTCTCATATGCTGCCTCATATCCATCAGGGTTAAGGGATGGTAAAAGGTGAATACGTGTCTCTTTCACCAGCCGAACTATTCGCTGATTGCCTCGTTTGTACTCGTGGCAGAGGTATTGCATGAGGTTCAGCACCAGTTCCCGACCCAAAGCCTCGTTTCCATGCATTCCAGCAACATAGCGGAACTCTGGCTCTCCTACATGTATTACACAACAGCAGCTTGGTAATGTTCTCAACTGAGATCTGAAACTATAATGGATATAAAAAAGTCTACAGGCCCCTGATAAACTGGGAGGATTACGAAAATAACTCATGTCAGACCTTTAGATTTTTATTACACCCTTCAGTCTGTTCAGGTACAAGTCGGTCTTTTTGGGTAAAATCAGTAACACATCTTGCAGGCATCTCCTTTGCACAACCTCCTTCAGGTCACCACATAGATTTTTAGTTAGTCCTGCCTAGTTAGCTTATTCAAAAACAATGATCTTCTTTTGGTTAAGCCATTCCTTTGTTGATTTAGATGTGTGCTTTGGGTCACTGTTGTGTTGAAGGTGAAATTCCTTTCCATCTTCAGTTTACACTAACAAAGACACCTGAAGGTTTTGCACTAAAATCGACTGGTATTTGTAGCTGTTCATGATTCCTTCCACCTTGTTAAAAGCCCCAGTTCTGGCTGAAAATCAGAAAATCATCCCTAAAGCATAATGCTGCCACCACCATGCTACACTGGTGTAGTGTAGTGTTCAATAGGTGATGTGCCATTTGGAGTTATAGGATTATTATAACTTTTAGAATTGTCTCATTAGACCACAGGACATTTTGCCACATGGTGTAAGGTAAGTTAGCTAAGTTTTAATGTTTTTGTGAGAAAAAAACAAAACAAATCTGGTCATCCTACCCAATAGCCCAGATCTGTAAAATTGCTGTCACATGTAGAGAATAATCAGTATTTGTCAGATTGTTGCTTTCTATCTCCTGGCATCCTCCCTGTCTTGTCCTTTTATAAATCTTGGAGGGACGTCCTGTTCCTGATGATGTCAATGTGGTGTTCCATTTTCAAGCAAATGATGGTCTTTATGGTGTCCCATGGTACATCTAATGTTTTAGAAAATCCTTTATATCCCTTTTCTGATTAATAATTTTCAACAAGTGAGATACCATGCATGCTTTGTAAGCTCTTTGTGGATGATGGGTTCATCAGAACAAGCAGAATAATTTCATTAATGACAGCTGTATAATAATTACATTTGAACTTGTGACTCAATCCAACTGCGACAGTGTGTCATTCTGAGCATAGCCACATCCCCAATTATAAATGATTTATGAAAGGTTACTCTTATGTGACATGTTATTATAACATTTTTTTCCTAAAATCTAACTTTGTAATTTCACATTGAGGGTGGAAATTATTCGGACATGATTTATCTTGTTTTCTTTTTTTTCCAAAATTAACAGGGGTGTGCTGCCTTTTTATATCCATTGTATAAAACATTTCGGGTTCTGTTCAAAATGTTCTCTCTTAGAGTAAATATAAAGATTCTCCCTTCCCCTGAAAAAACATTCAGTGTCTTTCCTAATTCCTGAGTCTGTTTACTTTGGCCATATTGATAATAAAAAACAGATGATGGCAAGAATGCATCACAAGTAAGCACATCTCATGGCTAAAAACATCTGGCTCAAAAGTACATTGTGTAATAATGATATCTGTATTTTGTAAGTGGGAGGCATGATATAGACCTCTCTTATATAAACAGTAGAATCTTAGTGTTTGGATATTAATGAATGTGTGTGTGGGGTCTGTTGCAAGAGCTTGTATATTTGCCACTAGGCTGCAGTATAACACAGCAAAGCTCTATAATATTTTAAATCAAATCATCCCTGACAGGAAATGATGCATATACAAATTGTTTGTGTATCGCAGGAATTTACATTTTGCAGGAGAAAAAGCAAGGTTTCAAATCTAAGTATTACTCACCCAGTTCATGTTTTCCAGGGTTGTCTGAAATCTCCATGACATAGAGTTTAAGTCCAGTGTAACTCTTCCCGATAGTGTAGATACGTGTAATATCAGGACACTCATCACTCACTGCTTTCAGTAACTATACAGAGAACAAGTGAGCTCAGTCCACTGTGTAAATGTATTTTCAAGCTTTTCAACCTTTCAAGAATATTTACATAAATAAAGGAATTCAAAATGCATATATGGACATCCATCTAGGAAAGAAACACTCTTACCTTTCTCATCTCAGCATAATTATGGTGCCTAAAGTCTAACTTGTCTGTAGAACCCCTCTCTGATTCCCAAGTGTACTGGTTGTTAGGATCTATGTCACACATGCATACACAAACACACACACACACACATATATATATATATGAGATGCTAAAATGTATGAATATTAGTGTTAAATAGTGTTGCTGTGGTGGTGTGCAATTAGACCTGGCATGGGGCAACCCAGGATTTCAGCTCTGAGGCAGACAGAGCCATTGCTGAACCAGCTCTGTGGGTTGATGCGAATGTACTGGGCCACTGTGGGTTCAGGGAACAAAGCCAGCACAGGAGTCTCTTGGTCCTGACTCCCCACAAACACCTATACAAATATTTAAATGAAATACCAGTTTGGTAGAACAAAGTCTGTGCTGTTAGATATAGATACAGTAATCATAATCCATAATCCATGAAACTCACAGCTTCTTGTGATCCATTCATGCAGGGCTGCCATGTCATAGTGTCATTACTGAACTGCACTTTATACCGTGTGACCCAGTGCAAGCTGCACACACATATATACACATATACCTTAATGCAAGGTATAACACAAACAACTGAACTTGAGATACATCACTGTGCAAAAATCTTAGGCACCCTAATTACTGTGCGAATTTTGTTTTAGATATTACATCCATCCATTATCTGTACCACTGAACATACTTAAGGTCCCATAAAGCCTGGAGCCTCTGGGCACAAGGCGGGAGACACTACAGACAATTTGGAGATGCCTACAACACATGTTAGTGGACTTGGGAGGAAACTGGAGAACTCAAAGAAAACTTTGCATGTGCCTAAAACATTTGCACAGTACCATATACAGACACTTATCTGTTACTGAGTATTTTGAATGGTGCAGATGTTGGCTTTGACATATATTATGATCTGATTAAGAAATGCTGTGAATGCGTGTACTGTTGATTGACACAACAGTGTCAATGTGAATGCAAAAAATCTGTCTCAAAACAGTCCAGCACCCACCTCTGAGGTTTCACTTAACTTAGCCAAATAGTCAAATATACATTTGGTTCCGTTACTAAAACAATATCCATATATTGCTCTGATGCTAAATAAAAAGTCTTATTTGACATGCCATCTGAGAGTTTGTCTAAAATAAGTAAAACATTCACACTGACCTCCAGATAGAGCTTCTTCCCTGCAGAATGACCCCAGTGAAGAGTGTTGGCCTGAGAGCATCCAACTGCAACCACTGCTCTTTATCTTTGATGTCAGCACACCATGCTCCATCATACTCATCTCCATCCTCTAGACCTGACTGTACACCGGTTACACTCATTTACCTCATATAGACATGAGTCATAGTTGATCACAAGACTATATAAATGTATACTACACTTCATGCAGTGTCAGCACCTTTGAAACAAAAAATAAGGAAACATTAATGTGGTGCATTGATTTCAAGATGAGGTCAGTTATCTGTGCTGAATACACAAGGCTGTTAATATATATATGATTCATTTTCCAAAATCCCCATCACCATAAAAACCACACTTATGGAGTGTTGGCTGACCTGTATGTTGAGGCGTCCCCGGTGGGGGCCTAACCCACTGCTCAGTGATGACGAAGCCTGTAGCTGGTAATCAGACACTCTCAGAGACTCCAAACCCACTGGTGGACAGTCTGTTTGGGGGGAGGGAGACAGAGCAAAAGCAGACATGTAAAATAGGAGAGAAAAGGAGTACAGAGTGAGCCCTAAAGGCAGAAATAAGCAAAGATTTAGTCATAAGCTACAAGAAGATTGTTACAGAAAATGGTCTGCCACAGACAATTAAAAGGTTTTAATGCTTAAATGGTTTTGAAGAAATAATCTTATTTATAAAATTGGTTTGAATATTTTTCCTATGAGTCAGTCTGTAATGTAACACATGGCTAACATCGAGTTGAGTATTTTTTTGGATTTGCTAGGTCAGCAAACTAAAACATTCTTTGCAGAGAAGAATAATGATTTGAAAAGAATACAGTAACAGGTTTCCAGAAATCAGTTCCTTTAACTTTTTTAACCACAAAATATTTTATACTACAAAGCTTATAGACATTACAACTCTACATGTAATGTACATGTACATCATATAATCTATTTATTCAACACCCTTCCAACAACATGGAATGTGTGGGATTACAGTCCAGAATTACTGATAGCCTTAAATATGTTTTTTAAGCTGTAAAATTCTGCATAAAAGGGCTCCTTAAAATCCAGTGTTGTTTTGTTTTGAACATGTTTTTGCTTGCTGAGTAGAAAGAAGATCCACTTCCTAATGTGCACATATGCACATCAGTGTGTTGTGGTATTGTGTCACTTGCACACAAGTCCTTTAATCATTACAGACTGTTATCATGTACCAACTTGTGTCAGTACTTTCATGAAACTAAATTGTGCAAATGATATAAAAACATGTCAGCTGATGACACTGGTCCTTTCTGTGAAAATGTTTCTTAGGCATCTGTTGACTTCTCTGACAGGCAACAGTTCTAGAGAACCTTTGGCAAGGTAGAATGTAATAAAAAAGTTCTCAGAAGACAATGTGATCCCTCACAGTGTTTATTAGTTTGGCAGAGCCTCTCTTGTCTCGAAATCACATAAGAAACATCCATCAGAGATATAGTCTGCTTAATAAATCTGCAAACCATATGTCCAGGTTTTACACTAGAAGTGTCTACCCAACACCAGATGAAGAATCCAGCATAGATCCATCCATTTTCTGTGCCACTTAACCCGCATGGGGTTGCAGGGAGCCTGGAGCCTATCCCCGGAGACTTGGGGCACAAGGTTTGCAATTATGCACTGGGGGCTGCTATGGAATTTAGATATGCCAATCACATATGTTTTTGGACTGGAAGAGGAAATCAGCATACCCCCAAAACATGGGGAGAACATATATACTCTGAACTCTGAGGGTAAAATCAAACACTCAACCCAGGAGGTGTTATGCTCACCACTAAACCAGAGTACCCATCTAATAAAGCACAAAATGAATCAATAGAAGAAAAATACAACATGCAATTTATATATTCATGCAGCCCTTTTCTCCATTCCATCCCCAGAACCTTAAAAAAAGTTATTAAAGATTTTTCACTCGCCGGGTATAGTCATGTGTCCTGTGTCTGACTTTTCCTTCTGCACATCAGGGGCTTTCTGCTCCGTTTCATCCACAGCAGGCGTCCTAGCGCGCACCATTTCAGTGCCATTATCTTTACTGGCAGTACAAGGAGTTGTTAAATATAATTCCGTATTTTTAAAAGTCAAGGTGGTAACATTGCTTTTTACGGTCTCGTTTTGAAAGCATATAATGAGTCCAAAAGACAGCAGCAGCAGCACTGCTGCCAGATGGACGCACACACCTCGACCAAGCATTGTGCCTCTGCAGCAACTTTTTTTGGCTCCCGCTTGAACTATAAATACAAGAGACCCTGGAAGACCAGCCCAGTAACATAATACAGCTGTTACCGTAAAGTGTATAGTAGCTGAATAAAGTGAGGGGTATTTCACCATGTTATTCCATGAAACACACACACACACACACGTACAAAGAGAGAGAGAGAGAGAGAGAGACAGAGATCAATTAATCATGTGGAAAAATCACACGTGGAAAAAGTCTGGATGAATAACCATACATTACTAATCAAACATTAATGCAACATTATTTTCACTTTTATGGAGTAGCAATGAAGTTCATATTATGGTGTTTCTGAATGAATTGAATTGAATGTCAGTTTTATTGTCATTGTTCCAACATTGAGATCATTTTAAGAGCTTGCAGACATTAAAATTATTAAGACAATTTACTTTCAGAGCATGAGGAAAAGCATATTTCATTGTGTAAAGGTTTTATAACATGTAGTACCTTGTACTTAACCATAAAGATAGTGCTGCCTTTCTCGCTCCCACCAGACTTAGTCACTGAAAAAGTCCACCCACTCTCTGAAGTTCCATGCTCTCCATCCAAACCTCTCTCCAAAGCCCCTCCTCCAAGCACATGCACACACTACAGTGAACTGATAGCCTCATGTACCATTATAATCCAGAACGCAGACAGTACCTTTGTAAGCTTTGATTCAGCAGTTACACAACTTAGTCCAGATACAGAAATGTACAAAATCATGCAATATGAAACTGAATGTGTAGTATTACAGTCAACTCCAGGATGACTGGTACCCTTAAAGAAATTTAAAATGACACCTGAACAGCCCCATGTTTTTTATATTGAGAATTACTGCCAGCAGCAGAATTAGTGTAATAAACATTAGTGAGACTCTTCCACAAACCCCAAGCCATCACACTACTGTACTACCAACACCTCGCTTGACCAATGAACATGAATGTTTAACACATGATCACTTCTTTCTCCACACTTTGGCCTTTCCATCATTTTAATTGAGGTTAATCTGGGTTTCATAACTTTTGTTGATCATATCTGTTTATTTGTTAACTCCAATCTGGCCTCCTGTTTCTTACTGCTGATGAGTGGTTTGCATCTTGAGGTATGGCCACTATATTTCTGCCCTCAAAACATGCTCTCAAAATATTCTTTGACTGGTGGGTTGTGATACTTTTGCCCCTGTCCTGTGGGGGTTGTTTGTGTTGTCAATGACTGTAGTTTTGGTTTTTCTTTTGTTGGCACATCTCTCCCAAGGTTTCTGTTAGCAACTTCTCTTGTATTCCTTGGCTAAATTGTTCAACGGCTGATTGTAAGGAGACTTCTGGTTTCTTTCTTTTCCAGGACATTTCAAATCGTACTATTAGCCATGCACAGTGCATGTGCTCAATTTTCACTCTTTTCTCAGTGTCAAAATGCTTTTCGCTTATAGACAGCTCTCTGGTCTTCCTGCTGGTTTATTTTTTTAAACAACAAATGCATTATTTACAGGTGAAACCCAGGGCTCACACCAAGACATTCAGAGCTATTAATTTTATATACATTTTATACATGTATATAATTAAACGCAGCAGTGTAGATATGATTTGGAGTTAAGTTGTGGATTGGATTAACCATATTTACATCAGTATTTACATTACAGTACAGTACACGTGCAAACTGGCAGTAGATAATAAGTATGAAGAACGTTGTGAGTCAAAAAAAGTGTTAACAGTTGCAATAGTGCAGTGTGAGAGTGTTATCACATATCACAAACCTATCATATCTATCTGTGTCTGTTTCTCTGGGGCTAGAAATATGTATAATATCACGTATTTCTTCAAAGAATTTTGAAAATAAGGAAAAAAAGGTTGTTTGCCAGGGAGCTACTGAATAAACACATAATCAATTGCAAAGAATAATAAAATACTATGTGGTAAAAGAAGATCACAGTTTCAGACTTGCACAGTGTTGTTGATCCTTGGGGTTGTTCAGTTTCAGAAGAAATGAGATGCCGCCTCCAAAGCAAGCTGTAAAAAAGCGTAAAAAAAAAGAGTAAAAAAGCTCTTCCTGATTGCAAGCCACAACAAACAGCAGCTGAACTGTGCCTCGCTTCTTCAGAATTGCAGCTGTAAATGTGTTTTGTGGTCAGATAATCTACTTACCACTGCAAGCATAAGTATGCTATTTCCCTTAATTTTGCAGATGCAGTCTTTTGCACAGTGATCCTTCTTTTTTTTTTATTTTATTAAAAAATAGTGATATTCCTAACTGTGGCTGGCTGAAGTTGTTTTATGAAATCAAATGAACAAAATAACATTATTTGCATTCTGTTTTATAAAACCCATTTTAAAAATTAAAAATTTACAAATACAGCGCCTGTTGTGTCTATGCTTTATTTCCAGTTATTTATATATTTTAGAACTAATGCAGTTACACCCACACGAGCTCCAGGAGCCGACTCAAAAAATCGACTCATTTTCAAACGACACATCATTCCCAATCTACCGTTAAAAAGTGACAGCAGGTGGCTGGTATAAAACAAACAAACATTTCTTTTTTTATTGTCAGAGCTGTGCCTACTGTATATCTGTGATCATGTCAGGTAACCCAAATTTAAATGTTTTAGCATCTTTATTGTAGCTACTAAATACCCATTCCCCTGTGTATATAGCTAACATGTCTCAATGTTATTGAACGTTAACAACAGTACTGTAACCTGTTTACATTATTTACAAGTATTTATAATTTGTAAATACTAAATAATTCTATTTCCAAATGAATTTGAAACCAACATTATTAGTGATTTATATCTTTTTGTGTTTTAACCCAGCTCTTTGTCTCAAAGAGGACGAGGATATAGTTTTTGTTTACATTTACTTATTTGAGGAGATAAACAAACGTAAACAAGCGTAATCTCGCCTTATAACAGCAGTGATTTTATCAAAGGTGCTAAAGTACACTGTATGGCGACATAGTCCACGATTTAAGCAGTTTACGAGGTTGCAGGTAGCTGATGATTCAGTTTGGAAGTTCCACCTCAATTTATGTTGCAGATACAACTTTGCACCTGTAGAGGGCAGACCTAAAACATGTGAAACTATCATCAGATACACTACATTGCCTAAAGTTTTGGGACACCCATCCAAATCATTGAATTCAGGTGTTGTTTTCAGTGGTTGGGCATGGCTCCTTAGATCCAGTGAAAGGAACTTCATTACCAAGACATTTTGGACAATTTCATGCTCCCAACTCTGTGGGAACAGTTTGGGGATGACCCCTTCCTGTTCCAACATGACTGCACACCAGTGCACAAAGCAAGGTCCATAAAGACATGGATGAGTGAGTTTGGTGTGGAGGAATTTCACCTTACCTCAACCCGATAGAACACCTTTGAGATGAATTATAGCGGAGCTTGTGAGCCAGACCTTCTTGTCCAACATCAGTGTCTGACCTCACAACTGAATGTGCATATAGAGGAATGGTCAAAATTTCAAATAAACACACTCCTAAACCTTGTGGAAAGCCTTCCCAGAAGCTGTTATAGCTACAAAGGGTGGGCCAACTCCATATATTCAAGTGCATGTAAAGGCAGACGTCCCAGTTTTGGCCTGGCTCTCAGTCTCCACTCTAATTCATCCCAAAGGTATTCTATCAGGTTGAGGTCAGGACTCCATATGATACCTCAAGTCCTCCTTGTTCTTTAGGATTAGGACCTCATTTTTTATATAATGTGTTTTTTCCCCCTCCAAATAAAGTTATCTAAATTAAATCTTTAATAATCTTAGGAGGAACAACTCAACTTAATAATAAATAATACCAAGAACACACTCGCGAAAAGGGCACCATGACGACTGTGATATGAATAACATCCTAACCGTCCTATCAGCGTGCTGCTTATCAGTAGCCAATCCCGGCATGAGGCGGGACTTTGGAACTTGAAACGGAAATATTTCGCTGACTCCGCCCACTCACAGATGGCGGCTTCATGGAGTGATTGGGGAAATTTGGCTCATTTTATGAAGATGTCATTCACACGCGCGTTTTGGACAATAACTATCGCTGACCTTCCTTCTGACGCGAGAATGTAGTGAAGGTACGAATTTAACTTGGTCATTAAAACAAATGTATCTGAAGGAACTAGCTAGGCTGGCTTCAGTCAGCGAACCTGAACTGCTTATTTTGCCGAGCGGCTAGCAAAAAATAGCTGTAGTGTTTACAGGAAGCAAGCTCTGCATTCTCTATCAGGGACTGATTCAGCTGGTGAAACGCCATCATCAAGATCCCTGTCTGATTTAATTGAACAGAACAGTATTTGTAATGTGTTGCTATATCTAAAAAACTGAAACTGAAACACCTGTCTTTGTCCAATACCTGCGGAAGTTACTTAACCAGCTAAGTCTGCTTAGGGAAGTCAGGCTTGCTGACAGCTAACATTACAGTGCATGTAAATGTACCTGCTGTAAATGTACCTGCACGTGCTCAGCAAATGCTCATTGTAAATTTGGTAGCTGTGTGTTCTATGTACAGGTGAATACTTTATTTCAGGGCTAAAGTGATAGATTTAGGGCTGATGATGAGGACAGAGGGGCGTGTGAGTGACCTGGAGGACGACTTCATGGCTGGAGTACTTGGAAAGATGCTGTTTATCGTGGCTCAGCAGTCTGTAGAGGGTTTAACTAAACTGTTTTTCAGACAAGATTTCTCACTCATTTGAGATGCCTTATGAAAAATAATCTTAATGTACTGATGAGTAAATGTTTCACTACATCACATCATTAATGTTCATTATAGTGGGATAAGCCTAAACTAGATGCTTGTAAAAAAAAGGGATTTTTTTTTGGTTGTTTTACTTTTAACAGTAAAGTCTTGGACTGTTTAAATAGTTTGTTCAGAAAAGTTTGAGATTTGCACTATATTGCCAGAACGTTTTGGGACGTCTGCCTTTACATGCACATGAATGTAATATGGAGTCGGCCTGCCCTTTGCAGCTATAACAGCTTCAACTTTTCTGGGAAGGCTTTCCACAAGGTTTAGGAGTGTGTTCATGGCAAAGTTTGACCATTCCACTAGAAGCACATTTGTGAGGTCAGGCACCGATGTTGGACGAGAAGGTCTGGCTTGCAGTCTCTGCTCTAATTAATCCCAAAGGGTTGAGGTGAAGTTCCTCCACACCAAACTCTCTCATCCATGTCTTTATGGACCTTGCTTTGTGCACTGGTGTGCAGTCATGTTGGAACAGGAAGGGGTCATCCTCAAACTGTTCCCACAAAGTTGGGAGCATGAAATTGTCCAAAATGTCTTGGTATGCTGAAGCATTAAGAGTTCCTTTCACTGGAACTAAGGGGCCGAGCCCAACCCCTAAAAACAACCCCTGTATTCAATGATTTGGTGGGGTGTCCCAAAACCTTTGTCAATACAGTGTATGTAGGTGATATGACCAAAATATAATATCACAATACTATTAGACATTTCTCAGATATCCATCATATCATGATCCAATTCATGTTTTTTTTTTTCGGCATTTAAAAGTTGTCAAATGAAAGGGATAAAAAAATTAAACGTAAAATACCAAATTAAACATATAGTGTTATCATTTTACAATTTTAAAGATTTAAACTGTGCACAACCTTGACATCATGTCAGCTGCTTCCAATCAGGGTGACAATTGTTGTTAGATAAAATGCACAAAATTATGTCATGATGCACACAGAAAAGTACATTCTGACATAATTTGTCACAATATCAATATAATATCATATTATATTTCCTATCCCTTTAATAATGACATAACACTATTAAATAGTGTGTCTGGCTTGTAATTACATGTTTTATAATGAATACCAGACCATATTTTCTAGAATTTTGGAGAAATATTAACAGTAACCAGACTGTTTAGAAGTAAATAATAAAATGTAATTAATGTTTTTATGACCGTAATTGAGTAACAGGAAATGACTATGTGCATGTCTATCTTTCCATGTCTATAAACAGGTGACGATGTAAAAGACAAACTACTTGTGTTCTGGGGGAATTTTGCTTGCATTTTTTATTTGTTTTGTCCACTTGTCCTCTTAGAGTGAAGGTCAATGCAAATCATTACAGATATTAAATAAGATGTTTATGTTTATTTAATAATTTAGATTGAAGCCCTCATTCCTAAAGTGATAATATATAACTTTTTAACTAGCTGACAGTGCAAGACAAAATAATACACAACTTTTTTTTGTCATACTCACATGCCTTTGTTTTTGTCCAGATGTTTTAGAAGACTTCTAAGGACACCATCTTTCCTTTCTTCAAATTTAAAATGCAAAGTAACCTCAGGCAGCACATCACCTCTATGGGTGAGAGATGCACTTCAGTGTTGCATATACTTGAAAGGATGTTTAGTTCATTAGTTGTTGTACCTTAAATGTAATTACCTGAGTAACGTTCATTGTGCATCATGTATCTAATTTGTGTATCAGCTAATGGCGGCAAAATGTATATGGTGACTATTGAGAGCTGGTGCTGTGACTTGCTGCGCATGAAGTCTCTACCTCTGACCGTTCTGGTCATGCATGGCAAGGGTATACGTCTTTGGTGGCTGGGTATATCCTCAAAGTTTAGCTGCTGGATATAAATCTAAGAATTTCAGCATTACTGATATTCAGGCTGGGTTGGGCGGTGCTGGCTTTCCTGGGTAGTATGCTGCTTCCTTTAGCTAATGCCTCATACATGAGTAGCACAAACGTAACTCCTACCTTCTCTTTGTTCTATTCTAGTGAATGACATAATTCCACTTGGTGGTCCACCACGTCACAGAGGCGGTGATAAAGGAAGAACTCACCCAGTGCCACAGTGCTCATCTCAGGAGACACATAAAAAGCATGCACACAAACTGAAACCTGTATATCCACTCTCCACACATATGTGTAAAACTGTGCTGGAAAGGAGGAATAGAGCTGCTGCAGATTTTTCTCCATTCTCCAAAAAGACCTTTGCAGGAGACAATGCGTCAATGAGAAAAGCACAAATTAACAGCAACAATAACAACCACTTAAATAATGAGAGATCATGCCAGTTCGCTGGTAAAAAAGTTGCTCCTTTACAGTGGCAGGGTTCATATGAGGAACAGAGAGAATTTGCCCTTAATTTCTTTAAGCAGCTGAATGAGAATTTGAAGGTAACTAAAAGAAATTCAGATATTCCGCAGATATACTACCCTTCTTGCATTGTTTTCCTTTGTGAACACCGGAGACTATAGCTATTGTGAATCTTTCATTTCTAACTGGGTTTTGAGGTCTACTGTAATAAAATTCCTTAAGCTTTTCTAACTGCTTTATATTTGTGTGCATCGCACTATAAACTTTAACAGATTTACTATAATCTGTGATGTTTAGGTTGGAAGGCCTGTGGCACACATAGAGAATAATCTACGTAAGATGCCTTCTGTGCATTCTTCTCTCATTTCCTCTTCTATGTCTGAGAGCCACAAAGCATCAGCTCCACCAAACTCTCAGAGAAGACAGAGTCTGGACCGAAGTATGAATCAGCAAAGTCAGCAGTCTGTTGAAAAGATGGACAAACCGACTGAGCGAGATCATAGCTCATTTTCACTTAGCCAGGTTAGAAAGATTTCTGATTAATCGTTTTAAATTTTAAGAAATTCTTTCAATTTGATGTTATGATCATGCACCTTTTAATATGGTCATGTTTTTTCACCATGTTGTGCTGTAGGGAGAACGCATGCATCACCAGACAAATGCACCAGGTATATCCCTTCTAATTTCTTACAGTTTAATTGAATGGGTTTCCTCTGATTTCCTCCCACTGTCCAAAAACTTGCAGGGAGGTGGACTGGTTATGATAAATTGTCCCTAGGTGGAAAGGAGTGTGTGAATGATGCCCTGTGATGGACTCCACCTGGCTTGAAAATTTTCCTGCCTTGAGTTCTGTGTTGACCTAGTTAGGTTCTGTATCCACTTTGACTTTGATTAAGATAGAGTTATTGAAGTGGAATGAATTAATGTTTTAAGATAAACATGTTTTAATAGACTGTAGATGGAAAGAGAATTTAATTTGTATGTAGGTTTACATTCCACAGCAATGCAATATTCAATTATGTTGAACTGGTTAATTTGGATAATGTGTTGTTACACCATATGGCACAGACTACCCATAATTCATTTTGTATGAGAATAGAGTATAACTATAAAATAGTTAATAGATTTGTCTTTTTTTTTTGTAGCAGGTGGCAAATCTCTGTCTTTGAAGAGACGAAGAGAATCCAGTGCAGAAATGCATAGGGAGGGCAAGAGACCGTGTCAAGAAGAACTTGAGCGTTACTCATCGTCTACTAGTTCTTCCACTTCTGGCTCACCACCAAAGTTTATTAAACGTGCCTTCTTGAAGACATCTAATGAGCCTGTACTGACTCTAAAGGAGAAATGCTCCCCAACGTTAAATAATCCTACTGGAGACAGGATTAAGGCTTCAAACAATGTAGCCAAACAGCTTTTCCAAGAACCAAGGACAGAAAGCAATAAATTCCAGACAGCAACTCCAAGCACTACGGGACACGGAACAGGTCTTCATAAAGAAGAGCTGAGAAGGTCTACTGAAAACAAATGTCTTGCAGGTAACTCAGCCACTGCTGATCCTTGTACCTCACCTTCCAGTAAACTTAATCCAAAACGGAGAGAAAGTGGATCACCTGTCTTCTCACACACGAGTTCTTTGCCAGGTCTTACGGATAGGTCTGAGATCAGCTGTCCTTCCCAGCAACCAAATGCAACTTCACCCAGCTCTCGGGACGTCATGGATTCGCATAATTCAAAGACTATTCACAGAGCCAGGAAGGATGTAGACCTGGTATGGCAGGATCCTCTAGATTTGGATTCGGGGGAGGATGAGTGGTTGGATAGCTGTGTACTCAGCCTCAGCAGCAGCCATAGTAGTGAGGAGGATCAGCTGCTGCCTTTGAAGGATATCTTGGCACGCAGCACCTGTGTGCTCACCACACCAGAGAAGATGACATTCTCTGAGCCGAGCACTCCAGGCCTTAAAGATGCTGTAAGCACACTTCAGCACACCTTTTAAACATCAACAGCTATTCAGTGAACCAAAGAAAATTCACTCAAGCTGTAAAGGCAGGGGTCAGCAATTTTGTAAATTATGTAAAATAACAAAATCCAACCAATCGAACAAGTCATGTTACCTGTCAATTCATGCAATCTTGCATTCAGCCATTTTAGGTTTAGCTTCAGTTTTGCAGATGTGCCTTTGAAGCTGAACACTGGATGGTTTGGTCTAGATTTGCTTGCATTTACAATTTTAAAACATCTAGCTTCAGTTATTTTTATAATTTTGCTTACTATGCCTAACAAATTACCCTTAAAATGTGCGCTCTTTTCTGAAAGGCTTAAAAAATCTCAATATTTTCAGGCAGATTTATATTTCATAATTAGTCCAAAAAAGTTAATTGTGTTCCATATATAAAACAGCCATTTGAGACAACATATCCTATTAAATGATCTACATTTATTTGTTTCCTTTTACAGCCAGATAACTTTAAAAATAAGGCTACAAGTTATAAGAATACACTGGAGCAAATGCTGAAGGAGAAGGAGCAGAATCAAAAGTAAGTCAGGAAATGCATTGTACGTGATCACTATCTATGCACATTAACATATAAGCAAGCTATTTCTAATTCTATTTGCAAGGCAAAAAGTCTTGTGACATTCACAGTTCATACTTCAGTTACTTTATATTTCCATAGATCTAAGGAACTTGAAATGCAGCTACTTCAAGCTTGTAAAGAAGACCTGTTGAAACTAGATGAAGAAGATGAAAATGAAGAAGAAGAGCTTTCCCATGAGCAAAGGTATGTTTTTGTTGGTGTTTACACTTTGAGGTATTGAGGAGTTTGAAACAACTATGCAAGTTGTCATCTGTCCTTGTCCTATAGGGAATTCTTACAAAGATTCTCAGTTACCTCATGTGTCATAAGAGACATCCACCCTGGAGAGGAAGTGTTCACTCTCACCAACTCTGGCCGCCTCTTCAACCATCAGAGTCTGGATTTGAGGAAGATGGATGTTACGCCCAATAACAGAGCTCAGCAGACACTGCTACAGTAAGATCAAACCTATATATGGGGAAAATAAAAGCTTGAGTCACTCTACACAGCTTGATTCGACAGTCTAAGAGATACATGCTTAATGAGTCTACCTTGTGCTGAACACTTGTTTTTCTCTGTGCAGAGCGCATTCAGAGCAGCTTCTGCCACTGCTGAGTGCAGGCTTGTTTAGAAGAGCCTTCTCATCCTCCCCCTGCCAGCCTCAGGTCACCCGCTGGCTTTTTCAGGTAATGAGTTCTATAGTCTCGATACACACATAGCATTTCATACATACACACACACAGGGTGCACTAAACTGAATCTCTGTGCTCACACATTAATAAAATACACAAGCACTCTATTCTCTATCCACTGCATGTGTAGAGTTTGGGGTATTATCTGCAAGCATTTTGAGACATTTCTCTGCTTACTTGAAAATATGCTTACTTAAAGCCTAAGGGCTGTTGTTGAATTCTGTCAATGTTTAAGATTCATGACTATATGAAGTGAATACAAAATAACAGCCACTACGAATACAGCATTAAATGTTGTACATGTCTTATGTAAATGGTGTATATTATTAAGGAAAAGTATGTGTATTTATCTCATAATCTTGTGATTTCTCTCATTAATGAGCTGTAATTATATCTTAGATATTTCCCTTTGTTGTTTGTTTAGTGCAGTTGTGTGTTTTTGTAATAAAAGTTGACTTTTGAATCAAATGACAGATGATGTCAGTCCATCCAGATCCAATCGTCTGTGCACAGATTCTTCAGGCCTTGACAACTATTGCCTTATCTGCTGCTCAACAAATAGGTATGCTATGATGTGCCTCAAGAGTACTCTGTGCCACAGAGTGCCTCTGTGCTGCTAGTTGGTGTGTTTACAGTTTCTGCTGTTCATGTGTTGTAGTGGAGAAAAGCAATAAGAAGTTTGAGGTATGGGTGCCCAGTATACAGGATGTTGCACTAGTCTTCTTAAACATGGGTGCGTCATATGTCAGTTTGTTTCCATTGGAGGATCTACAACCCTCTTTCACCGAGGGAGATCTGCTGTGAGTACTGAGCCTCTGCTCCATTGAATATCAAACACCATAGCACCCCCCCCACTCCCCCACTGGTAACATTTCACGTCCTGTCCATTTCACGTCCTGTAATTGAATTGTTAATAGTGTGTCGCATACTGGTTAATGAGTTTAACATTCTTTGCTAGTGAGAGTTTGGAAATCCAGCCTGAAGTTACAAGTGAGCAAGAAGGTGACACATTTCCAGAGCACAATTTTGAGAACATTATCAAGGTAATTTTTAGAAAAAAAATACAGTATGGTTTCTATGTTTTTAGATTTCCATGATGTGATCAGCTCTGTATATGTGTGTGTGTACATGTCTTTGTGTAGTACCTGGCACTATGTGCAGCCTTGTGTCCAAAGGTGTACAGTGATGAGGAGCTGTTGTTGATGTTAACGGTGGTGTGTAGAGTTAGTTTGGAAACACGTTTGCAGCTGTTGCCCACTGGAGACCTCAGCTGCCTGCTACAGCACCTGCTCAACAACATGACACAATGGGAAATGCAGGTTAGACACTGTACTAGAATAAGATGTGTGTTAATATAATTATATAAATTTAATATAGGAGAAGAGGTCACCTTTCTCCATTCTCTTCCACACACTTGACTCTTTTTATCAGGACTCCTGAAACTAACAGCCCCACTATATATGTTTTGCTATATTTCCTCTTTATTTACATGTTTAACAAAGAATATTTAAATTATATTCAGTGAAGTAATTTCTGCATTGTTGTCTGTATAAAAATGCCTACAAATGCTTGATAAATCCATGTTAAACAATATTACAGTATTCCAGTGGGCTGTCTTCTTTTAGTAATTTTTTATGAAGTGCACAAAATATCAGAGATGAATATGGCTCACTGGAATGTGAATGGGAAAAATGCTAATGCAGATTTATCAGATTCCTCCTAATTGAACACAACCAGTTAGAAATCATTAGATAATTCATGTCCACAAATTATTAGCTAACTAGTGTTTCTGTTTGTTTGTTTTACTGCTACTCTGCTTCTCTCCTCCTCTACCAGCCCCACTCTCTCTCTCTATCACACTTTCCCACTTTCCCTGACCTCATGCTGGATTCATGCCACTTAGCAGTTTGGAAAGGATGCAGACTGCTTCATTAATGTATATTTATTAAATAGGAGAAATTATACTTTTGAGGTCATCAGTATACCTGTGCACAGTGCCAGAGTATCATCAGTGTGTGGGAAGCATTTTAAAAGTCCTTATTCCAGCAGTGTAAAGGCTTTAGTACACTTTGATCTTGCTTTGCTTTGCAAGCATTGACTGTATGTACCGATAAACACATCATGCATACTTTTTCTGTGTCTTCTCCTCTGCATGTGCAGTTGTCTCAGGTTTGCCAGGCCATTACCAATCTGAGTGAGGATCACCACAACCTCAGACGGCTGGTACAGCTTCTACCTCATAGTGGTCGAGGAAAGTGAGTAAAAGGTTACTCTGTAAAAATAAGCATGTGCTTTTTATATTGTTTAATATATTAAAATATCTCTGTTTGTGGCACTTTGAAGGCAACTGAGGAGACATGTGAGCCTGTCGATCATCTCTAAACTGTTAAACCACCAATGTACTTATACACCCTCTTGCACAGAACTTCAGGTGAGAAGAATAATTTTGGTTAGATAAATTGTTAAAGATCGCTAAGTTTACTAAATTACTAACATGAGGATACAAGATATTCTCTTACATTTGTGTCCTGTACACAGTTGTCGGATCTGAGATGTTACCTACCTCGAATGCGTCCCTCCTTGCTGTTAAAGGGCTTAATGGCTGCAAAGTCCACAGAGCAACAGGAGACTGATGACTGTGCCAATACTCCAGACCAACAGGTGAAGAGAGAGCTTGTGGGCTGCATTACATTTGTCTTCATAATGTAAAAAAAAATGTCTTTTTAAATTTTGCTTATGACAGGTTAGCTTGTATATTATACATTTTTTTATTATCATTGTGATCAAGAATTACCTTAATTTGCAGCACACAAAGAATTTGTCTTTCATTAATTTGTGATTATGGATTTTCTACAATTATCTAATGCATGAAATGCTGGTTTTCTTTAGGCTTATTACCTCTGCTACAGCCTTTTGGCTTTGACAAATGAAGCCTCCAATTTTGAGTTTTTGCCCTCAACACAGAGGGTAAGTGTGACCTCTCTTTTTAGTATCTCTTTGTGTGCGTGTGAATGTATTAATGAGAAACAGAATAATCCTGTCAGTAGAGACAGATGCACTTTGTCTCTCTCTATTGCTAACGCCCTAAAGACCCTTTTCCTTTTAAAAGAAATCTAAGAAGGTGCTGGAATAAATTGCTGTAGTATATAAATCATATGTTAGTGCATGGTCTGTGGGTGGAAGGGTGAGTTATAAATGTGTTTTCTGCATTGTAAGAGCTCAAGGTCAGATTTGAATACCATAGTGAGATAGCAGTTCTGGTCTTTTAAGCAGTGAAACACTGTAAACAGTAATTGCTTGTCTGTCGATGCTGATAAAGGAATACTAGCCTTACTCACGGTTTGCTTTTTTCATTTTAACATAACATAGAATATGTGTATAGTTAATTGTAAAATGGTGGTGTTTTTATATAATACAGATTCTGACAAGCACACAGTACTTCACTGTGTTCCGTAGGAGTTTTAGTTTAGCAATTCTACACACTGCTATCTGTCTATCATTCAGAACGAGCTGCTGCTACTGTCTGCTGAACTAGAGAAACACGTTAAGTGCGACATCAGGGAGAGTGAGAAAATGCTTTACAGGAGTAAGGTACATAATATCCATAAATTTCCAAAAATGATTCCTCTAACTATTGACCTTCAATTAAAAAAATAATAATAAAGCATAATCATTTATTTCTTCATTATTTGCAGGTAAAAGACTTTGTTGCTAGAATATACACCAAATGGCATGTGCTTCTCCAAAGATCAAGACCCCCGGGAAAGCTATATGATCAATGGATGCCTCTTCCTGAGAATGAAATGCCGACAAAGAAAGAGAGCCAATTCTCTGAGCAGGGAGACACAGAGGAGTCACTGAGTGAGGCGCCTACCATTGTCCAGTCAGATGAGGAAGACTTCATAGAAGAGAATGAAGACATAACAATAGAGAGTGAAGAACAACTAGAGGACAGTGATGAAAAGATTCAAGACGAGACTGAAGAGTTACAGGATGTTTCAGCTGAAATGAAAGAGAAACAAAGCTTGATAAGCCTGGACGAAAAAGATGCAAATGAGATGAAAGATGATATGGCAATGGATGAAGAACTACTAGAACTAAGTTCTGATGGGTCAGTAGAGAGCGATGACGATGAAGACCTCATTAGAAGAGAAGACGAGCTTCTTAAAGATGATGAGTCTCTAGATGGAAATAGAGATCTTGTAGGGGGAGAGAATGAGCCTGAGAAACTAGAGGTTTTAGAGGAGCATGTAGATATGCTAGATATAAATGAGAACTGACTCTTAGATGAATAGTAATTTATTGACATCTGGGCATAGTTGCCCCACATTCCTGTATCATCTTGACATAACTAAAGTTTTATGACAGGGCAGTATCATACAAATGTAGAATAAAGCCTCACAAAGTGTTGAAGCTATGCAGCCCTTTATATTTGTGAATGTGTGGAGAGCAGTTTCCTTATTTCACTCATTAGGGAAAATGAATCTGTCTGCATATTTACTCCGTACTTCTCAGTACAACTGTACCAGGCACTGGCTTGGTTCGAGTCACTGTGCTATAGTGTGAAAGAACACTTGTTTTCGAGCCCATGTGTATAATAAGCACAATGCACTGCCTTAACGACCCTGTAGAGGGGGCTTTTTCCTTATTCAGTCTCTGCCACAGGGTTTCTCATCTATGCTGCTGATTTCTTAGAAGGTTTATTTATATTTTGATCTTTTACATTTTACTGAGGGGTGTGTGTGTGTGTGTGTGTGTGTATTCTAGGAAAACAAACAACCATAGGTTGGCTGTTGTGGCTTTGTTAATAAGAGATTAAGGTGAATTTATTTTGCTCTATTTTTCTATGACTGTTTACAACCAAAGAAGATAGATACATAAAAAATAAATTGTAAAGCACTTTTTTTTTACATTGCATTAAAAATATTTTAATGGCCAAATAGTTTTTGAAATGTTTACATTCATTACAGTACGTAAATTATGGTGTAATTCCTAGGTAAGCAATATGTAAATGATGGTAGATACAACTATGGAAGCTCCTGTTTATACATTACTTAAATGTATTCTAGCTTGTTGTTCCACTTAAAATCAGTAGTGCAATGCTCTACTTGGATGCCATTAAATTCCTTAGGAATGCTGTAGTCAGACAAAACTGTGGCCTTGAGATTGTCATTTTCCTAGGGAGATTTTGCATACATTCATCTGGAATTTTCAGCTTTATATACATCATTTGTAAAATAAAATAAAAAATAAATACATTTTTGTATTAGTGTTTTTTTCCCCTCTTTTTAAAGTGGTTCAAAACTGTAAATACCCACCATAATGTATAGACATTTTATTAGAAATACCTGCATGTCAGCCAATCATGTGACCACAGCATAATGAATAAAATAATGTCATGAGGCAAGAGCTTCAGTTACTGTTTGCAACATATACTACAATGGGGGGGGGGGGTGATTTCTGTGACTTGGCAACCATGGCATGGTGTTTGGCATCTAGTAGGATTTTCACACAGCAGTCTCTAGAGGTTGAACAGAACCGTGCACGAAACAAAAACCATTGAGCGACAGTTCTGTGGGTGGAAACACCTTGTTCAGTTCAGAGAAAACTGCCAGATTTGATCAAGCTGGAAATGGTACCTCATATACTCACTCTTTACAGTCATGGATCTCTGCTCACCATGGTTGAACATTGTGCTTATTTGAATTACAATTTGAATACAAAAATCTGACTTCCTTTCAGCTCAAACCGGGCTTCTCATTCTCTTCTGATCTCTCTGCTCAACAGGGTGTTTCACCTGGCAGATCCTTTGCTTACAGGCTATTTGTTTCCCACATCATTCCGAGGACATTTTAGAGATATGTGTGTGAAAATCCCATGAGATCAGAAGTTTGTGAAATACTCAGACCAGCCCTTCTGATACCAACAACCATACCCGAATCACATCTCACACTTTTTCCCCCATGCTGATCTTTGAATGTAATAAAGTGGACAATCAGTGTATTTACTGCAATCCATTATATTACAAACACATTAAATATATATATTAAAGTTGTGTGCAGTCTCAGAAATAGGTACTAAATCCTATCTTTCCTTTACACTGTGACAGTGAAAGGTTTAGTCGTTCAGTGCTATTATTTTTCTGTGATACTGTTGTATCAGGTTTCTATCATCTCATTGAAAAGTTCCGCCTCTTCAAGTTATTTCAGCAAGGTTTATCACTAAACTAAACTACAGTGCACGTCCACCTCACGCGTTTTTCTTTCTTAAGGCCGTGTTTTCATAAGTTTAGTTAGTTTCTTTGCCCCCTATACCTTTGCTTTGTGTCAAGCTCTAGAGCAAGCACCTGCTTTATTTCACCGGTTGCGGAAATGGCCGTTGCGTAAGAGGGCGTGGTTTATCTACCTGAATGACTAACCGTCCACGCCTGGAGATAAACTGCTCCTATTTCCTACTCCGTGTAGTGAATCGCGTACAGTATGAAATAATGGTCACACTAGATAGCGCACTTTGTGTCCAATAGGAAGGCGCTTTGGGTTTGGAGCCGGACTTTTTCGGTCGTATCGCAGCGCGAGAGCACGACTGAGACGCCTCGGCGATTGAGTTACTCTGTTCAAATCTCAGGAGCTTTATTTCACTGTGGACTTTTTTTTTCCTGCTATAGAGCTGAAGACGGAGTAAGGTAGGGTGATCGTGTTTTTTTTTTTTTTTGAATATTTATAGTTTATCATTTATAGTTTTGGAAGGAAATGAACTTTTGTTAACGTTGTTGTTCATTCAAACCAAGCTGATTTTTGGTGTAAACACAACTTCATGATTAAAATGACTGCTCGTAAGAATCGACTGAAAAAATGTAGAGCTGAGCTACCCAGTTTTCTTTCCATATTCGTCACGTTAATGATCGATCAAGCCCTTTAACCTGAGAGACTTGGTTAATGATTGATGGGAGTTAGATAGTCTTTAGCTGACTGATTGAGTAACTGAGTTTTAGTCTTATTTACCTTCACGATGCGGCTGGATTGCAGCTCGGACACCAGCGGAACTGCAGTGCAAACAGACTACTCTCTACATGCTGGAGAATAGAGACTGTAATGATGACTGTAATTACACTTCATGTACACTGCACTTACTCGACCACGATAATGACAGTCAGTGTAGTCATTTTTTTTTTTGTATATGTTAGCTGCATCATTTCTTAACGTCAGTCCAGTCTATTTTGATTGATGCTATCTGATCAGCTCGAGCTTTTTTTCTTTCTTTTTTTCCAAACAATTGATCCTTAACCAGAGTCTGAACTTGATAATGACATTATTTACACTGGTCATGTTAGATCTCTGGTGATGAGCATCAGGTCAAAACATTACGGAGTGCTTCAAGACAACACTGGTAAAGGAAGGGAAAAATGATAATTGATTTCGCAGAAACTTTTATTTGAGTGACGTACATTACAATCCAAGCACTGAGCTGAAACGGTGATTTAAGGCTGTAGCAGTGTCTTTTTTTGGTGTTTAATGCTTAAAGCATTTAAAGTATACACTGCTTTGCATTATAGTCTGGGTTTGAAATGTTTGAACGCATGTAAAATATAACTTGATGCTTCTCAAAATACCTCCATCCATCTCTATCGTATTCAATTGCCACTTAATACTGGTCAGGGTTTTGTAGGATCCGGATAGTATTCCGGGAAAACTGGGTGAGTGGTGGGAATATGAGGACACCGGTCCAACACAAGGCACCACACACACACCAATTGTTCATTTCAGTGTTACCAACCAAGGTGGAAATCAGAGAACCCACAGGAAATCCACACGGAGACAGAGAGAACATGATACCCCACACAGGCAGTAACCCGAGCTCAGGACCTGAAGTGAACCTCGGACCCTGGAGCTGTTAGGCAGCAAGGTTACCTGCTGTGACATTGTTAGGGCTTCATATAAAGTCTTTACACTTTTTTTCTGGTACAGAACTAAACTAGCCACTTTTATCAGTTTCCCAAAATATATTAGTCACCTGTTTATGATCTGCCTATGTATGGAAAGCTCAGGTGTTGACTGATGGTCAGTGTGTTTCAGGACAGTGCATTTATGGCAGAGAAGGCATGTGCAGATCAGACAGCCGGTGTTTGTGCGTAATAAAGCGTAATATTTATTACCAAACCCAGGAGCAGATACGCAATTCCTTTTCTTTGCTCTAGCACACCTAGTTCAATCAGGTGTGGAAAATGTACTTACTGCATGCTAGTAGGAGATCTCGTACAAAACTGCAGAGCTGTTTGTCCACAGGAATGGGGAATGGATAATCCCTGTAACAGCATGGAAGGCTTAACTAAAGAGAATTTAGTTACGCTTAAATTCAGCATAGCATTTTGAATCACTAAATGAAAAATATTTAACAAAGGTTGTTTAGGTGACTATAAATGTTCTGACTGTTCACACGATTTAGGTTTTACTTATGTAATTGTTTATAGGTAATTTATGAAGCACGTTAGCTTTCATATCCAGCAACATTTTCCTGGTGTAGGGTTGAAGCGTCACACCAAACTTAGAAGATAAATTTAGCTGGTTCTAGTTTTCTCTGACTAAATATTCCTTCATACATCCTGATTTGTTAAACTCAACATGCTCCACAAGCGATGTGAAGCAGCCCTGCTGTCTCGCTTTATGTGAATGTTTCTCGAAATAGAAGCTTGTCATCTGAAGCGTAATAACTCCGTAAAGCAACAGATCTGTCATCCTTTTTTAAATCACTCAGAACAAGGCCTTATCATGCCATTTTTCCACTAGTTGCATTCTCTACTCTATTCTTCAAAAAAAAAAAAGGCAGCTTCATGTGACTACAAAATGGCCAAAATGTAATTAATAGATAATTAAAGTGTATAAAAAATAGAGCTGTATGTTTGGGGAGTAATTATCTTAGCCTATGAGAGTACCATAGAGAGAAACAGAAAGACATCATTCTTATTTATTTATTTATTTTTGCTAAATGTGACCTCTTTGTCTCCATTAATTCCATTTATAGCTCACCAGAGTCCCTTTTCTATCCTTTATGGGAAAAGCACAAGGCTTCCCAGGCCCCTCGGGTCAATAAATAAGCGTGGATCGTTTAGTATCAAGACATGCAAACACAGTGCCTTATTTTAAGTCAGGCATTTCTGAGTGCAAGGAAAGATTCTGTCAGATACGTAGAGCTTTCATTACAACACAATACTAAGAAAGGCTTTATTAATCAGTAACGTTATAGTTTTAACATGTCAAAGCCACCCCTGTTAATAATGTCAGCCTTCATTTTATTCACCATAGCTGATTCAGATTTCTTTTCTTTTTTTTTGTGACATGGCTTCAGGGAGAGTATTAATGATCCATCAGAGTATTAGAATGAAACTAAATCATGCTGCTGCTATAGACTTCAGTTTCTGAAAAGTAACATTGTTCAATATATTTGATTAATGAAATGGAGTTTCAATACAATTCCACTGCTTCTATTCAACATGTTGGCATACCTACTGAAGCTGAAGGGCGGCTGTGGTTAATATGAGCCACTCTTTCTATAAGAGTGGCTGATGGAGGACTGACCTTTTAGACGTGTGGATGGATGTATTCAGTGTGACAGACAGCTGGTTAAACATACATTCGGGTTCTCATCCCAGCTGAGCTGCTAACAGATGCCACTGGCGTTCAGATTCAGGTTCAGGTTCATGCTTTGCAAAGTTTTTTTTTTTTTTCCATGATTATCCTGGATTCTTTGTGATGCTTCAAAAATGTTCATAAATGCAGCTCCTGATGATGATGAAAATGTAACAAGATGGTATTTTATGACTAGCTGAAATGATCTAGGGGTGGAACGCTGTGGAGTATTCTCAGGTTCGCAGGCTGTCAGGTTTTTAAGTTCTCAGATTTAGAAAGATTGATGTATCCTTCTGTGCAATCTGAAATGTCAGATTCGAACACACAAGAAATGTTAGAGGAGTTGAGGTTTCTGTAACATTCTCGTTTGCACTCTTTCCGGGGACGTGCTGAGCAATTATGGCTGTGGCCATGAAACCTAATGTGGGCAGCCTTTTATAATACTGACAAATTTTCGCTTTTCCTCCTCCACCCTGTTTATCTCATTTAACTGCCTTTAGTATTGTTTGAGAGTGTGGCGTGTGAGAGATACGTGCTAGGTGCTGTGCTTAAAATCTCTGGACTGACTTAAAATATGGCCATGGCTTATTCACACAGTTTGTAGAAAAGCCATTTTGAGACCTCTTTTACACAACAGACAGTGAGATTTGTTTATGCCCTATGGATATATTTTTTCAGGACTTTGAGCTGTGAGTAGAAAACCGAGCGGGCATGGAAAAAAATCTTCAAAAGCTTCAAAACTTTTTTTTAGTTGAAAGTACAAGCTGTCTTTTATATTCTGTGAAAATTTCTTTCGAAAATTTCAAAATCATGGAAAGAAAAACGAAAAGAGAGAAAAAATCCATTTGTTGTCGTACCCTAAACCAGCAGCTGTTATGAAACATGTCAGTTGAAAGCTACAAAATTATGTTATGTGAAAACTTTATAATTCTATTAAAACGTGGCTTGTTACATAACTGCAAATACAGGCTGTCCAGAAAGTCTGGAAGCAATGAGCGTAAAACTAGATATAATTTTGTGTTTATTATTTGCAGCATACATGGTCCCTACCCACTACACGTTTTCTCAGCTGCTGTACAATGTTTTTGCAGATTTGTTGAACATATCCGTTAACAACGCATTCTCCTCAAGCTATTCCCACTGGCTCCTGCTTTTTCACCGGCCACCCTTCTGAACAGAGAAACCATCAAACTTTTTAAACTTAACAGCTATTGTAAACTCTAACGCTTTCCCCCCAAAATAGTTCTTTATTATATTTTATTCAGTATGAAAGTCATAATGCTTGTAGCTTCAGCTTTGTGTGAGATCTTCCCTGCTGGTCATTCAGAAACTCTAGAATAAGATGGAAAGATGAACATATGTACAAAGTGGCATCAGTTAATTGCTGTCACGACTGCCCAGTTGTTTGTCTGCAGCATACACACACGTTCCTGCAGTTCCTCTGCCTTTACTCTTTCTAGTAAGGGATTAGATGTTATTTTGGCAGTGGTTGTAATTGTTCGAGAAATTCCTGGGCTCCTGTCACATCCTGTTTTGCTTGTGCAACAGCTTGTTATTAAAAGCTGGTTACACTGCACCTGTACACCACACTCACAACCAGCTGTGACAGCCCAGCGGTAGTCATGGAGACGCACAGCAGCCGAGGCTGAACCGATGTAACTGTTCACCGTCGTGTGTTGCTGATTCCTGTAATGCAGCAGGTGTCTTAATGTGTGTGTATGTGTGTGTGCTCCTGAGAAAGGGAAAGAGTGGCACAGATGTTTGTATTTAGTTTTGTGGGATTTCGGGAGAACGAACTTAGAGGGTGCTGCGTGCATGTCCTCTTAGGGAGCGATAGGGGTTAGGAAGGAAAAGAAAACAGCTCTCATCTGGTACGTAAGCTTGTTTAATGGGAACAAGCGTGTGTTTATCTTAGACAGAGAGGGAGTGTTCTGGAGTGTTTATAGAAGAGAAGGACAGAGTGTATAAAAACGCTGGGGAGAGAGGTGAAGGGAACAGTGGGAGTGTAGAACAACTGTCCCTCTAAATCAAATTGTGTGTGTGTGTTAGAGAGAGAGAGAATTACTCTTGAGTAACCATCAAGTATGATAGTCATGCTTCTAGTCCCTCTTTAAGAGCTAAATCTTATAGGATCTTGAAACTTGATGTGAGTCGTACAGACAATCCTGAATAGCAAATCGTAGTCAGAGCTGTGTCATGGGTGCAGCTTTGGAAGGTGCAGGAAATTTACATACATGTCATACATAATCATACCTTAACTTCAGGCACGGAAGAAGTCGGACTACGTTGTGATTGGCAGGAGCCTCAGCCAATCAGCTGAGAGAGTGAGAGAGATTGTGAGCAAAACAAAACAAGACAAATGGGAGTGAGAGAGGGAGACTGATACTACACTTTAAGAACATTTTCTGGCCTTTTTCTTGCTGAACAGGTAAGGTAACAGGTTGTCTGTAGCTGGCTGAGTGACAAGATCACTGCAAGGGTTTGTTGATGCATGCGCACTGCTGCTTAATCAGGTGGTCAGACAAATGTGGACAAACTAATAACAAGCTCTTATCGAGAGTTTTGCTCTTTCTTCTAATACTCATTAGCTGTTATAGTCACAGTAATATGCTGTTTTTCCCCTCATAACATGTGAATACTTAGAACATACAAGCTTTTATTATTATACATGAATATATCACTACATCATTGGTTTAGTAATAATTTAGTTATCGTGCAATTTCGGACACAGATTTGGATTCTAGCTGCAAGTGTGAAATTAATCTGTGTGGTCGAGAAGGAAGCAGCAATATTCTCAAGAATACAAGCATTTTAGCACTCAAGCTCTTTTGTGTAGATTTAATCATTTTTAGTGTGGCCTCTGGCTGTTTGATGAATGTTTGTCCTTTGGTAATAGAACTTAGTCTTTTATTCTTATGTTAATTATTTATACCATGTGTAGATTTATACGACTAAATGTTCTACTATTAAAAAAACATTTTATTACTTAAAATGTATCATCCTATCTTAGTTGCAATATATTGTTTCTTTTCTGGTGCATAGATTTAAAATGCATTGCTGCACCATACTGTAGAATCGTTTATGGTAATGATAATATAGGCTTTTGCATTGCTGACACACATGATTTTAGATTTTGCTGACGATTCTCACCAGTAATTTATTTACAAATCCAAATAGGTTTTCTTCTGCTGTTTGATGAATCATGAGGTACAATTAAAGTAAAATGTAAAATTAGTAATGGTTTAAATGCACAACTTTAGAGTCACTGGCTGAGTTTAATGCATTCAATTAGTCACTTATTATTTATTTATTTATTTATTTATTTATTTATTAATTATTTTTTAGAAACTTGTGAAACAACTTTTTTTTTTTTTTGCAAAATTGTAAGCACAGGATTTTTCTTTTCGAACTGCTACCAGGGAAGACTCGTATATAATTACTTTCTTAAGTTCCATGCATCCGAATTGAAGATGTCTTTAATTGAATGCGCCCTGTAACATAACGTGTCTTGGCCCATATCTGCAGAAAATCTTTGCATTCATTTCTGTGATTGCAGAATCATAAAATCCTGCTGGAATGTATACACAGTATGTAGCAGTAGTATCTCAGTATGCCATTTTATTGTCACCATTAAACATCATGCAACATGCTTGTTAAAATCACCAAATACTTGAATTAAACTTTTGCTTCAGATTTTTATAGTGAGAGCACTTGTAATCTTGAATGTGTCTGACTTTATTTAAAAAAAAATTTAAAATTGTAAATAATATATTTACAAAACTATTAAATAATAAAATAACAAATCTGAAAACTCTGAATACAAACCAGTAATTATTATGTTTTAAGTACTGTGTTATTAGAGTAATGAGTAATTATTCTTTGTACCAGATGATGGATGGATTTTATTGAGGGATGTCATGGAAGTAGATGTGTAGAAAGAATTGTAATATTTACAAGGAATGTGCAGAAGATGCTGGGCTGATTATCTGGGTCAGATTGTTTACCCACTGATTATTTATCATCTTCAAACCGTCCATTATGTTAATTAAAAACAGGTACATCCGACAGAGGACAACAATCAGCGATGTTGCCGCATTTTCTACTGTGATGTGTTTTTTTTCCACAGACCTATTTCTCCCGCAACCTCAGCAATTCTTTCGTATTTTGCTGCCTCCACTAACCTTTTGTTTTCGTCTTGGTTTTTAGATCAAGTGTTCGGGAGGATGATGAGGTAGCGAGGATTGCCGGGACCTTGTTGTAAAGACGAGACACAAAATCACCGAGTGCATATTTGCTGTGAGAGTGTCGTCCTATTGTGCTGAAAGGATTTGAGGTGCTCACCTCTCTTGGGCGAAACAAGTGGCGATAACGATGAGGAGCAATGTGGCATGGCTGTTATGCCTGCATCTGCTGTGTGCCATGTCCACACTCAGGGCATATCCTTTCACACCTCCTCTGGACCTAGATGTCACTCCCAGAACTACTGTCCCTTTGAAAGGTATGAGCCACTAATATCCACTAATGCCACATTCACATTTACACTCTCAACAAATCAAGGAAACATGTAACAATGCTTTGGGAATGATGTCAGTCATGGTTTACTTATAGCAGTATTGCATATAGCATCAGAGGCATAAACAAACATTTGGTTTGGCACCTCTAGGGTTGGGGGATTGATTCCTGCCTCTGACCTGCTTGTACCGCATCTGTATGTTGTCCCTGTTCATTAGGGGTTTCCTTCAAGTTCTCCCATTTTCTCTTTTCCTTACTAGTCCAAAGACATGCATTGCGGGTTGATGGGCATCTCTAAATTGTTCGTTGTGTGTGTGTGTGAGAGAGTGTGTTTGGCCCCTGTGATAGACTGGCACCTTGTCCAGGCTCCCACCTTGTGAGTCCCCTAGAGTCCCCTAGAGTCCCCTGGAGAAGTGTGCGTTTAATTTTGGTTATTATCCCATTGCCTCTCAGTTTAGTTTTGACAGTATCACCTAGCAGCTCAAGAATATTCTCCCTTACAGCAAATTCTTATCTAAAAAGCAGGAGGTTAATACACGTTCACTCTGAGACATGTGAGGCCCACCAGAGCATCTTTTCAAAGCTTTTCACGCATGTTTCAATAGATGCTGAAGATTGGCTGCTGTTATTCAGATGGTGAGGAATGTCATCTTTCCTAGTCAGAGATCTGGGCTGCCAGGTTGACCGCAATATTTGCACATGGAGTATAGAACAGAGTCACTCGAACTGCCTCAGACTCTCCTTTTATCTCCTACTTGGAGTTAAGCAAGCATGGATGTCAAAAGTCCCAAGTTTGTTTAACTTGCAAACATTTGACGAGAGCAAATCTTTCCCAGGCCACGATCAGCCCTAGAGCAACAGTCCAGAGGGTTATAGCATTCCTCAGAGCAGAAAGACCCCAGTGCACAGCTCTGACTCTGTAGACATGTGGACGGGCTCACTTCTATTTCTGACATGTTCAAGGATGACCTATTGTTTTGATGACCAGAAAGCTTAGCAAACAGGAAGGCAAAAGTCAACGAAACTGCATTTTTTAAAAAAAACTGCTAGAAATGAGTGACGCTAGTGCTGACGCAATTGATGTGTGTACTCGTGTTATGCAAGTATGTGCATGTAATCCCATCTCGCCATCATCATCATTCATCTTCTATCCACCCACATACTACCCTTTTTTTCCACTCGACTCTATCTCACCTTCTCATGATGCATGGATCTGGTCTTTTTATATCAGCCACTAACTTAGAAAAATCTGTTCGTTGAGTTTCTTAGCAACTTGTTCAGTATAGAAAAGTATCAGATGGCACACAGGTCTCTCTCTCTCTCTCTCTTTCCACCTCACCCATTTAATCATTCCATTTAGTCACACTATGTGCTTGAAAGGACATTGTTTAATCTAATAAGCTCATTGGAGATCCTGTTAAGTCCCAGTAAAAGGGAGAAAAAAAGAATATGACAGCTTATTGTTGTTGAATGTATGACCTATACTGCGGTTGTTTTTGTGTTTGGATTTTTATCTGCATCCATGCACAAGGTGGGGAAACACTCTGGATGGGGTGCCAACCCAACTGTGTGCATACTCAATACTCATTCACACAATAATAACATATTATAAACAATATACAGAAAAATCAAACTGCAATGCATATCTTTGAACTGGGGGAGGAATCTGGAGTACTTCTAGGAAACCACTGAAGGCAGAACATGCAAACTACACACACACACACACACACACACACACACACACAAGGCGGATGCAGGAATCAAACCCCAGAGGTTCGTGGCAAATGTGCTAACCATTAAGTCACTTTGCCCTCTAACTACAACTAATTTAAATCCTTTGCCAGACTTGTATTTTGGAGACTTGTACTACATATAGGATAAGGGGATTGTTGAACAGAGCGTAATGAATTAGTTTTAATGGAGATAAATCTATTTAGTAAAAAAAATAAGAGAGAGAGAGTGCGAGACAACACATTTAAGATGGAAAGGTCAGTTGTGTGGGTTCCCAAGGCCATCTGTGTGGGAATCTCTTATGTGTAATTACTTTAGCTGGAACAAAACTGGCAAAGCAGCCGGAGATGGATGCTATCATCACTCAGCTCTCCTCCGCATAGTAAACCTACACTCATACTTGCACGCACACACACACACACACACGCACACGTACATATATACATATGTACCTGTGTGTGTGTGTGTGTTTATAGACTCCAGTCTTACAGTACTACAATAACACACCACTGTAGTCATTTCTTATAAGAGAAACCAAGGACTGTTGATGGTTGGAGTAATTATTATGGGTTAAAAGTACCTAAAAGTGACCAAATGATGGCTCATTGGAAGAGATGACAAGCCTGTGTAAAGAAAAGGAGTAGATTACTCCTTCTGTAGCCAGATAATCTGTTTGGGCGCTTTTGATATTCAGGGCTAACAGAGTCGTGTGGGAGGGAGTGACAGTTATTAATGTGAGAGTAAATTCAGGCTGTTTACTGTTATGTCTTGCTGGTTCTTCCAGCAGAAACCTTTATCTTTGCACAAAGATTTTGCTTCCAGTGAGTCACTGTGGGAAGAAACTATGTTCTGGGTGTAGTAATTAATAGGCAGGTCTGAGCAGCACCATTTGTGGCTAAAGTTAATTGTTTCACAAGGCTGAATGGGCAAGAGTTCATCTGGCACACTCAGGGGATAGTCATACAAGCAATCAGAGAGCAATGCCAACTGAATACATGGTTTAGCACAGCGTGTATACAATCTGACGAGCTCTCGGTAATTCCTCAAACTCCAGTTTCTGTATGATGGAAAAGAAAATGTCACAGTGAGCCTTGTGTTCTGCCCCGCTCGGGTCCTCACAAGACCTTCAAAGATGTTTACTTAGAAAACATTCCTTTGTGGCGACACACACTCTTTGCTATCTTTCTGTCTCTATCTCTTTCTCTCTCTCTGTCTCTGACTCTCTGTTGTTGATTAATATTGTGATCAATTTAGGTTGATAGCATTAGTCAGAATTTGTGTTTGTTTTACTTCTATCCTACAAGTATACCCGTTAACACGCAGCTGTCCTCTCACTGACCTTGTGATAGTTTGTTGGAATTCATCATGGCAGGGCCGTTACAGTTTGTTAATGGAAAGGTGGCAAATCTTAAATCTTCAAATCTTACCAAAATGTTGTGCTGTGTAACACTGTTGTAACACCCACACTGTGGCAGCTTCAGTTCCACAGCCCCTGATTTTTTTTTGTTTTTTTTGTTTTGTGAGAGTGTGCCAGAGCCAGCATGCACCTCTGACTCCATGCTGAAGCCTGCACTGTGATTTAGCACAGTCATCCAAATGTCAGGGAAAATAAATGTCTTTGCACAATGACTTTTGCATGGGTGTCATTAAAGCCCATATTTTGATGAGGAAGCTGCTTGTCAGAATAAAAGAAAGAGGGAGTTCCCCTGGTTATTGTTATTGTGTTACATTTGGCCTGAATGGGTTGTGAAATAGTATCTTATATTCAAAGCTGCTGAAGAAATCATATTGTATTGTGTGTTTGCTGTGCTTTCTCTCACACCTCTGCTATGAATGTGAGTCATAAGTTCTTCACGAACGTGACTGAAAGCCAGATGTTCAGGAGCAGGTCTGAGAATAGACTTGCCTGATCTGCTCTGTGTGTGTGTTTGTGTGTTGTAGTAGTAGTTGTTGTTGTTGTGGTTGAATTGGGTGTATGTTCTTTCACCTTTCTCCATGCTTGTTTGTTCTCATTGCCTTGCCTTGCCCTCTTCAGGGTGGGGATACTGTAGAATTGTGCTCTTCTAATCAGAGTCTGGTTGGGAAAACCTCAGTTCAGATCAGATTTAAGCACTGACTATTTGATCATTTTGTTGAATCCAGGTCTAGACAGCCGATATGCGACATACCTGTCTATGTAATACACTAATAAAGGATTTGTCCACATGTGTAGGCATGTTGTTGTGTGGCTGCAGGAATGTAAGGATCTCAGGTATATGGGAGCATGTACAGTATAATACAGTACCTGTATAATTCTTGCAGCAGTAAGTGGACTGGAGGATCTTAAAGATTATATTACAAACCAGCTTAGTTTGATTTATTACTAGAGGATATTACAAATTAACTGCATGACTGAAAACTTTAGTGCTTGTAGTACTTTACACACACAGACACACAAACACATGAGAGAGAGACAGAGAGAGAGAGAGACAGAGAGAGAGAGAGACAGAGAGAGAGAGAGACAGAGAGACAGACCCTAAAAGGATAGAGCTTACAGTCGGATTACTCTGCTTGAAGACTCAAGGAAATGAGTTCTCTCATTACTGAAGCTGTCAAGGCCACAGTCTACCATTTTTTACATTAGTCATACTCATGTTTTCCCCTGATTACGGCTTACCGAGAAATGTCTATCACAGAGAATAAGGAAATAAACACTACTTACAGTGATTTTCTTAACAGTCAGTCCTCTGTCTGTTACTATTAACTATAAAGACTGTTCTAGGAATGCAGCCAAATATGGATACTTTATTCAGTTATTATCTATCTATCTGTCTATCTGTCTGTCTGTCTGTCTGTCTGTCTGTCTATCGAAGAAAATATGCCTGAAAGATTTACAAGATATCTGATTGAGACTAGAGACTTTAAATAAATAAATAAATACCTAAACGTACGAATGAATGCAAGTTGGAGGAAATGATAGTTTGGGCTTGGTCAGGGTGGTAGTGCTTAAATTATGCTGCTTGTTTGTTTGTATATTGGGAAACAAATTAAAACAGATTTTGAACTAAACTTCTTAGAAATACTGCAGGCATGTACAAACGTATGAAAATTGTGTGAGCAGTTTAGGACTTATCACTTGTGAACTAGAGTGTGAATGAACTCTTCGAGATAGAATTCATTTCATTTCTGACACTTTTTATTAATGTAGTGTTTTTCCGAATCCTGATAAAGCTAAAAATACAAATGTTTTGAGCACTAGACAGATGCATAAAGATCATTGTCTGACACCCGAGAATGTTCGGTACAGAGCACTATATAAGGCAGCAGTGCGGGACTGAATCCAGGCATTTGCTAGTGAGCACACTTTAAACACACCATCATGACCCGTCCTTACATAAACAATGTGGAGGTTACAAATTACCCAATGAACTGAAACCACAAAAAGGGAAGGGACGTTTTAACGTTTATTGCATTAAATAAACAACCAAGTGCATGTATGTACATCTTTCCATCTTTTTTTGCTATGTAGTGTGGTACTAAGTAGTGAGCATAGCTTGTGCCCTGGATTTACGGTACACTACGGGTAATGATGTAGTAAATTATCCTGGGAGTAGTATTTTGTAATAGTAGAAATTTGATAAGATAACAGAATGCTTACACTGTATGGTGAAGAGGGAACAAACGGGGAGACATCACACATCCAGGCTCTGCCCCTGTGCTGTGATATGATAGTGGTGAACTTTGAGTTACTGAAGGCTAGTTGGATGTTGTGTTACTGACTCACTGAGGTGACGTCTGAGAGGTGTTTTGCCAAAGTGAAGTATGTCTTCATGTTGGTGTGTTTGTGTGTGTGTTTGAGTTTGTAAATGTTAAGCATTCCTCAGTAGTTTAAATGTTTGACCAGGTTTTTTGTAGATAATGTAAACACACACATTAACACATATACACGCCGTGCTTGAGGGAAAACAATAAGACGTCTTTACTGAGAGAGGGAAACATGATTGATGTGTTTTTGTCAAGTGATTCATAGTTAAATAGAGAGCAGTGTCAGCATAGAGTCATAAAGCACAGTCATATTCTGTCTCTCTCTCTCTCTCTCTCTCTCTGTCTCTCTCTCTCTCTCTGAAACATACTCCACTCTGTCACTCTCTGGCTTTGCTTGACATATGTGTCCCTTCAGTTGATTGCTAAAGCATTCCTAAAGCAACATACAATCTTTTCCTGTCACTGTCTCTAAAGTCCTTCCTGCCAGAGACACCCACACAGGAGAAAAATGAAATTTGTAGTGTGTTTGTTTGTTCTATGTTGCTGTGTGGTATACTGGATCAATGGAAAAACCGTACCACATAATCATGCCATCACTGTTGGAATGTTTTTTCTATATAGAATAATAAACCTTAACTTTTATACCCACACTGGTCCTCAGTCATCAAACTTAAAACGAATGGGTTTATTGGTAAATCGTTTTTTATGAGTGTTTTACACAAGAAGTTTGGTATTCGTGAAAAGCTTTTAAACCTCAACTTCAAATTGTTTCATTTATTATATTGTTTCATATTAAGATATGGAATGTACTGTTTAGTTTTTATCAGTTTTAAAGCATTTAGGCACACTTATCCAGAGTGAACAGGACAAAGACTACAAGTATCAATGAGAAAATTTTGTGGAAAAATTTTGTGGAAAGAAAGCTATAAATGAAAGTAAATGAGGCTGCACTGTCTGTGCATATCCATAAGCTGTAAACAATGTGTCGGCTAATATTTCTCTCTTTATGTAAGCAATAATTTTGCTTTATATGCATGGGCATTGATGTTGATATCCTTTACCTTACATCCGCTGGACTGGTGATTTGATTGTTTGCTCCTTTAACAGTTTCCTTGCAGGTACCTACCTTTTGTAGTAAATCTTTGAACATCAACTTGACATTCTGCCAGTTTGAGGCTTTAGTATGACCTTTGTGTGTTTGTGTTGTGTCTGCATCAGAGTTGTGGAAGAGCAGACGCTTCAGTGGCTCTGCTGTGAACTACAGTACGCTTCTGCTGGAGGAGGAGCCAGGTTTGCTGTATGTGGGAGCTAGAGGGGCGTTATATGCCCTGCAGGCCTCTGATATCTCCAGCTCCAGTCACACTGTGAGTACTCCACTGGCATGTCTCAGATTTGTTTTTCAGATATGAGACCACTGTCTAGTAAAAATGCAGCCTTGTAGATTTTCTACTGTCAGAATTGAAAATTACAGTTATAAGGACAGCATGTATATTCACTTTATTAGGAACACTTTATTAGCTGCTCAGTTGTAAAGCATGGTTGGTTGAGTTACTGTAGCTTTCTGTTTAGCTCAAACCAGCCTGGCCATCAACAGTGTGTTTTCGCGTACAGAATGGCCACTATTGCTGGATGTGTTTTGTTTTTCACACACTTCTGTGTAAAGACTGTTGGGTGTATAAATCCTATAAGATCAAACCACCGCAATCTGGCACAAAGACACAGAGATTACATTTGTCCAGATGCAGATATTTGTTATGAACATTAACTGAAGCCCTTTGCATGAATGAGAAGGTGTGCAGGTGTTCCAATTCATATGTAGAAATTTTAAAAATAAATGAAATACACATTGCCTATTAAATTAGCATGGTAAACTTTTCCTCATACAGATTGACTGGGAGGCACCTGAAAACCAGAAGCAGCTCTGTCTGGACAAAGGCAAAGATAACAAGGTAAATCACCACCCTTGTGTAAACCACCCTTACACATCTACATAATTCCTTTTTTTTAATCAGGTTCTAATATACTGACACATTTATTCTGTATTACAGAGTGAATGCTTTAACCACATCCGATTCCTGCAGAGATTTAACAGCACCCACTTATATACGTGTGGAACCCATGCATTTAGCCCACAGTGTGCATATATTGTGAGTACAATATTAAAAAACTCCATGAGTCCACGCATTAGTTTCATATTTTTATTTGATGCTTACAATGTTTGTTTTTGTAGCTTTGTTGATGGTCTGTCTGTTTTCCTCTGTGTTTTTGCAGGATAGTAAGGAGTTTAAAATGTCTTCTGTGTTTGAGGAGGGTCGAGAAAGGTGCCCTTATGACCCTGCTAAAGGCTACACAGGCCATCTTATTGGTAAGAA